>NC_136065.1:385442308-385844808 GCF_964261635.1 Lissotriton helveticus
AGGATGAAACCCTTGATAGCAGAGCCTTCTCCAGGGGGGCATTGATTTGGATATGAGATCCTTTTTTGTGAGAGGTAGACTACTTGGGCGGGATATGGTTTTGGGTAGTATTTATGCCCCGAACCACTATCCACTACCCTTTTTAGGTCTCGCCTAAGCCATTGTGTTAGCAATGCTTTGGCGAGATATTAAGTAGGGGATTTAAAAAATGCTCCCAAAGGCTTTTCCAGGCGGATTGCCTACAGTGCGTATGTGCGGGCGCGTGCACATCGCACACCATTTGGCAGCCTGTGAGCCTCTCTCCGCACTCATGCTGGTTTACAATTAATCAAAAAATGACGGCGAGGGTTAAGACCAGGTATGCACAAGGGTATAATGAAAATAAACAATTTTTTAAATCTGTTGTAGCATTCTACTTCCTGTGGTTCACCGTCCAAGCCACAGAATTATCCGTAAATATAAATAAGAAGGGAAGGAGTGCCAAGATCAGAAAAAAGGTTTTTCAGTCCAATACTGTAGTCCATCTATTCTTTATTACGAGCTTGTTCCAAAATCCAAGATTGTCCAACAGAAAAGATGTATATAATCCAATGTAGAATGTTCAAAGCCAAATATTCAATGTTTCAAAATTCATGAGATGATAATCACATTGACACAGCCTCTCAGGATTCTCTTCTGATCCAGATAGTTCATGCTGGTTTACACCTCAAAGGAATCCGCTCCCCCGCCCCCCTCCGCGCAATGCCAGAGCTTGTTGTTTACAGACAACACCCCAGCTGCTTTTGAGCCGAGACAACGCCGAGAGTTGAACCCAGTTCCAGGGTCAGCAACTCTACCTTAGACATGTATTCGTTGTGTTAACCTACTAGCCCCTGACCTGCTTGCCGCCATGTTTTTTAACCGTGCTCTGTTTTACTCAGCCCCCTGCTTCAGGCATGTCCTGCGCCCTCACTCGTGTACCTGAAGGCACTGGAGTGATTTACATGAGCACCATGTACATTATACTGACACTTAGACACACTGCGCACTCACAAACTGCGCACTCACAAACTGCGCACTCACACACGGTGCACTCACACACTATGCACTCATATACTGTGCCATCACACTACTTTAGGCCACACACACTGAGCACTCACACACTGCGCACTCACACTACTTTAGGCCAGACACACTGAGCCCACACACTACTTTAGGCCACACACACTACGCCCTCACACTACTTTAGTCCACACACACTGCGCCCTCACACTACTTAAGGCCTCACACACTGCACCTTCACACTACTGTAGTTTTCACTATTATTTATCACAAAAATGTCCTGTATTTTTCACGGACATAAAATAGAACTATTACTCAATACAATCAGCAAACAAAGAAACAAACTGCTACATTCCTTATAAAAAAAATCTATTCAGGCATAAACATGCACTTGACTGTGCCACAACACACACACTGCGCCCTCACACTACTTTAGGCCATACACACTGCACCCTCACACACTGCACCCTCACACACTGCACCCTAACACTCTGCACCATCACACACTCTGCAGCCTCACACACTCTGCGTTTACCCGTGCCACATAATTACACGCCACATAATTACGCTGAACTCCATGCAACATACACTCCAAATACCACTCAGTGCCACATAGTTACACGCCACATATTTACACTGCACTCAATGCAACATACACTCCAAATACCACTCTGAGCCACATAATTACACTCTACTGAATGCAACACAGACTCCACACAATACCACTAAGTGCCACATAATGATATGCTACATAATTACACAGTACTCAATGCAACATACACTCCAAACAATACCACTCAGTGCCACATAATTACACGCCACACAATTACTTTTTTTTTTTACAGCTCAGTGATTTGTTTTCAATTCTAGTGAACACTTGATAGACATTTTTCAATCTACACACATTCTGTAAGTTTGACGCCACAATTTATTCTCAGAACACTGTGGAATTGTATCTATAGAATGTGGAAGTCTGCCTTTTTTACCACCAACCTCGTAATTGAGGCCTCAGTGTGTACATTGTCAATGGATGCAGGAGATAGGATAGGGCTACAGGGACTTGCCATGGTACAGAGAATGGAGTTAAATATTGTTTTCATGCTTTAGTTGGTTGTATAGTTCTACATTATTTGTAAATTGTGTGATGCAGCACCACTTCGGGTATTCAGGTAACCCTATTTAAGGTAATCTTTCTACACACCAGTGACATTTACTATTTTGTGTTCCTGAATTTGCATTATGCAATCAGACGTGCCATTAGCAGTGTGCATACAACATTGATAGTGGGTCTTCTGGCATTAACACCCGTTTTGGATACATTCACCCTATGAACAAAAGCAGCAGATGTTCAACTGCGTCAAACTCATTAGATCTTGCCTGTAGGCATCTTTAGATGTTTGTTGCAAAAAAATTTATTGTGTACAATGCCAATGCTTATAGTGGACTTTGGATAGCCAAATGCATATCATTGGTTGGGTTCCTTGTCAACACAAATGTCTGCTTCTTATTCAATGATTTTTCTTTCTCTTTATTTGTGTGTTCCTCCCTTCGAGTATAGGTCTTTACCATCCTTTCGATTTGATGACTTGTATCCTTCTTCTGCTTTCATTCAGGGAGGTACATTTTTTCAGGAGGACATGGGAGTGCTTGTTTTCTTGCTCTACCTCTCTTCCCTGTCCGTAGCTTCCTCATTACATCCCACCTTCACTCTCCATGTTGCTCAACAACCCCCTAGGTCTATCCCTGCTTCTCACATCTTTCCCCACCCAAATCAACTCGTTTTATAATCCCTCTCAGACTCCTTTGTTGTACCCAGTCCTGTTTATTTTTTTATTTCAAATTTATTTCCACTTTTTGGGAGGGCCCAGCAGCTATAATTTGATACCGAACTGTTCATTTTATGTGCTTTTGCACACCTTTTTTTTTTAATTTACTGTCACAAGATGGATGTCTACCATCTTGGAACAGTATATTTATTTATTTATTTATTTATTTATTTTAATTCCACACTTCCAGACACATGATAAATAATGAACATTACAGAAGAAAAAAGAAAAGAAGAAAACAAAAAAAGAAAAAAAAGAAAAGAATGCTCTTACATTGAAGTTCTGTACATCAATACCGAAGTACAAGAATTAAGCAAAATACAAAAATTACATAGCAATTAGATACCACGAGAGTTAATGCATCAAAAGAAAAGTTAAAATACATTTAAACATATCCTCTATATCACATGGAGATTAAGTAGGCCAGATAGCCCCAAGTCAGATCATACAAGCAATAGCCTTCCATCTTCGTCATCAGGGTACCACAATGATGTATATTGTCATTTAAATCCACCATAGGTCGTGTGATACAAATCGTACATCCATACATATTTACCTAATAATGCCCTCAATTGTTCATATGAGCCAAAAAAAGATCCCAAATCATAAGGCGCAATTTCCGTTTCCTAACCCCCTTTAATGAGTATAAACTAAATTCCAAGCTAGCTATTCTATACATTTTCGCCCTCCAAACCTCAAACCTTGGAGGTTCAGGACATAGCCAATCCCCCGCTATACATAATCGGGCTATAGTCATTGCTACAAATAAAAACAATCGATGTTGATACAAACATCCGCACTTTGAAACAACCTGCCCCATCCCTAATAGCATCAGGGCAGGGGTAATGCGGACCGGATCCCCTAAGATATTGGATAAAAATCGTTCCACATCTTGTAGGAACAGATGCAATTTAACACAAATAAAAAAAATATGTTCAATGGCCACATTTTCTGCAGAACAGCGAAAGCATTTACCGTCGTACCGACTGCCCCATTTTTCATCCGCGCGGGTGTGTAATAAAGTCTAAATAAAGTTTTAAAATTTTTTATTTTTAAGTTTGCTGACATAAGGACTACATTGGCTCTTATAAGTGCTTCTTCTATTGGAATATCAAATTAATTTTCTACCAAAATCTCCGGCCATTGTAGCATATGCTTTTCCAGATCATCCTTTTTGCCAGTACTTAACATTTTGTACAGCCCACCAATTCTGCTCTTAAACTTTAAAGCCTCCATCAAGGGATTAGAAATTAACTTCAATTTTCGTTTTACTAAGAAATCCCTAATTTGTAAAAACTTAAAAAACTGTGACTGCGATAAATTATGAGCCTGTAGTAAAATCTCAAACTGTTTAATGGCTCCCCTATGATCATATAAATCCCCTAATAGGTTAATGCCTTTTCCTTGCCAAGTCCTAGCCACATTGTCCCCAAAAATGGATGGGAGCAATTTTAACGCATTCATTGGGGTATAGTACGAGAGAACTCCTAAATTAATCAATTTGCGCACTTTCTTCCATAATTTACTAGCTGCTGCTACAGTCTTAAACCTGGTTGTTTTAAAGTAGCTCCATTCTATCTCCCTAAATAAACTCCGGTTAGCTTCCCTTCCTAGGGTTAAATGATAAATAGAGCTACTAGGGCTTAATGTTGTTATATTGCCCTCATCCACTCCAAGCAATAAAATGCTCATTCTTTGAAGAAAGCAAGCGTAATAATATAAAACAAAATCAGGCACACCTAGCCCACCCCTATACTTAGATAATGTAATTAACCTCATAGCTCTCCGCGGCTTCCCAGGGGCCCATATGAATCTAGAGCACAAAGCCTGTAGCTTCTGAAGCTGAGCTGGTACTATTTCTAGTGGTAATGCTCTAAAAAGATATAGCACCCTTGGTAGTACATTCATTTTTAATATATTTGTCCGGCCAATTAGGGTGAAATGCAACCTCCCCCACTTTTCCAAGGAGTCTGCTATGTTTCTATATAGCGATCCCCAATTTGCCTCCACTACCTCAGACATTACTGTCCTTATCTTGACTCCCAGGTAGGTTGCTTCCGCAACTACTCTACTATCATTAATTCTCACCGTTTCAGAACATACAAGCTGCGTTTTCGTATCATTTAGCTTATAGTCAGACATAAAGCGAAACTTCTTGGCCAACCGTTAAATCTCTATCAAAGCAGAGGCAGGGTCTTCCGTTGTTATCACAATATCATCAGCAAAGGCAAAAACTATGTGGGGGATATTGCGTACCAAGAAAGGTTTAATAACTCCACTATTAGAAAGCATTAAAATAAAAGGGTTAATATATAATGCAAAAAGCAGGGGAGAACAGGGGCACCCCTGTCTTGTGACTCTAGTAATCTGTACTATTTCTGAGATTATACACCACATAATTACACTCCACTGAATGCAACACACACTCCACACAATACCACTAAGTGCCACATAATTATATGCTACATAATTACACTGTACTCAATGCAACATACACTCCAAACAATACCACTCAGTGCCACATAATTACACGCCACACAATTACACGCTACTGAATACAACATATACTCCACACAATACCACTCAGTGCCACATAATTATATGCTACATAATTACTCTACGCTCAACGCAACATACACTCCAAATACCACTCAGTGCCACATAATTACACCCCACATAATTACACTCCACTGAATGCAACACACACTCCACACAATACCACTCAGTGCCACATAATTATATGCTACATAATTACAATGCAACATACACTCCAAACAATACCACTCAGTGCCACATAATTACACGCCACACAATTATATGCTACATATTTAGACTGCTCTCAACGCAACATACACTCCAAATATCACTCAGTGCCACATAATTACACGCCACATAATTACACTGCACTCAATGCAACAATCACTCCAAATACCACTCAGTGCCACATAATTACACGCCACATAATTACACTGCACTCAATGCAACATACACTCCAAATACCACTCAGTGCCACATAATTACACGCCACATAATTACACTGCACTCAATGCAACATACACTCCAAATACCACTCAGTGCCACATAATTATATGCTACATATTTACACTGCGCTCAACGCAACATACACTACAAATACCACTCAGTGCCACATAATTACACACCACATAATGACACTATCTATCTATCTATCTATCTATCTATCTATCTATCTATCTATCTATCTATCTATCTATCTATCTATCTATCTTTCTATCTATCTATCTATCGCTCTCACTCCCTCACTCTATCTATCTATCTATCTATGGCCCTCACTCTATCTATCTATCGCCTTCACTCTATCTATCTATCGCCCTTCACTCTATCAATCTATCTATTGCCCTCACTCTATCTATCGCCCTCACTCTATCTATCTATCTATCGATCTATCTATCGCCCTCACTCTATCTATCGCCCTCACTATCTATCTATCGCCCCTCACTCTATCAATCTATCTATCTATCACCCTCACTCTATCTGTAAACACTCTATCTATCTATCTATCTATCTATCTATCTATCTATCTATCTATCTATCTATCTATCTATCTATCTATCTATCGCCCTCACTCTATCTATCTATTGCCCTCACTCTATCTATTTATCGCCCTCACTCTATCTATCACCCTCACTCTATCTATCGCCCTCACTGTCTATCTATCGCCCATCACTCTATCAATCTATCTACCTATCGCCCTCATTCTATCTATCGCCCTCACTCTATCTATCCATCTATCTATCGCCCTCACTCTTTCTATCTATTGCCCTCACTCTATCTATCTATCGCCCTCACTCTATCTATCTATCTATCTATCTATCGCCGTCTATCTATCGCCCTCACTCTATCTATCGCCCTCACTCTATTTATCTATCGCCCGCACTCTATCTATCTGTCTATCTAGCTATCTATCGTCCTCACTCTATCTATCAACATCACTCTATCTATCTATCTATCTATCTATTGATTGCCCTCACTCTAGCTATCTGTCTATCTATCTATCGCCCTCACTCTATCTATCTATCTATCTATCTATCTATCTATCTATCTATCTATCTATCTATCTATCTATCTATCTATTGCTCTCATTCTATCTATCGCCCTCCCTCCCTCTATCTATCTATCACCCTCTATCTATCTATCTATCTATCTATCTATCTATCTATCTATCGCCCTCACTCCTTTCTATCTATCTATCTGTCTATCTATCTATCTATCTATCTATCTATCTATCTATCTATCTATCTATCTATCTATCTATCTAACTATCGCTCTCACTCACTCACTCTATCTATCTATCTATCTATCTATCTATCTATCTATGGCCCTCACTCTATCTATCGCCTTCACTCTATCTATCTATCGCCCTTCACTCTATCAATCTATCTATTGCCCTCACTCTATCTATCGCCCTCACTCTATCTATCTATCGATCTATCTATCGCCCTCACTCTATCTATCGCCCTCACTATCTATCTATCGCCCCTCACTCTATCAATCTATCTATCTATCGCCCTCACTCTGTCTATCGCCCTCACTCTATCTATCTATCACCCTCGCTCTATCTATTGCCCTCACTCTATCTATTTATCGCCCTCACTCTATCTATCTATCACCCTCACTCTATCTATCGCACTCACTCTACCTATCTATCGCCTTCACTCTATCTATCTATCTATCGCCCTCACTCTATCTATCTATCGCCCTCCCTCTATTTATCTATCGCCATCACTCTATCTATCTATCTATCTATTGATCGCCCTCACTCTAGCTATCTGTCTATCTATCTATCGCCCTCACTCTATCTATCTATCTATCTATCTATCTATCTATCTATTGCCCTCACTCTATCTATCTATCTATCGCCCTCACTCTATCTATCGCCCTCACTCTATCTATCTGGCTGACCTGCTGACCTGAAGAGGAGGAGGAGGAGTGGAGAGCGGAGTACGCTGCACTGCTGCAGAGTTGCCGAAAAGGCCGAAAGCCGAATGAGTCAAGGGACGCTTTGGGGGAAGCCGGAAAAAAGCCGAGCTGCAGCCGCAGCCATTCACGAGCTGAGGCCGTGAGAAGGCGGCGGTGTTTTTACACTCATCTGCAAGTACCGGCGTCGGCTTCGGCTCTAGTGTGGAGGAATCTTTTCTCTGCGCGTCTCTGCATTTCGGACTGAGCAGCTGCTGCTGCAGTGCCATCTGCCGTCTTTGGCGCATCGGCTTCAGCGTCAGGATCGGGCGTCAGGATCCGGATCACCGGATCACCAATACGAAGGAGGTGAGGTGAGGCTGTTGAAGAGGGCGGGACGAAGGACGTGAGCGTGGCAGCCGATAGAGGCAGCCGCTAAGTAAGAGCCTGGGGGTCTGACCCAGGCAGATCTGACTAGGTCCGATCTTGCCCGAAGGTCCCCCCCCCCGAGTGCTCCGCTCACTACCAGCTGCTTCCAAGGGTTTGCTTCCAGCCTCCCTCACAGCCCTCTCACAGCCCTCTCACAGCCCTCCTACTGTACCCTCCCTGCCCCCCTTCCCTGTCTGCTACCACAGGATCTACAAATCGCCTTCCCTTATCGGATCATTTCCCAAACCTTTCATCCTCACTGACTCAGTATCTGTTTCTGACCTCAGACCTCTAGCAGAATTATAAGTCTCAGTGTGGGGTGAATCAAGCGGTGCCGATCACGTCGGCCCGAGGTGGGCAGGCCACCAGAGCTGGACAAGGAAGCGGGAAAAGGGGAACTTATTGCATCCTTATGATCAGGATTTCCCTCATAAAATTCTTGTATACACTATTGGAGGTGGCAGGAGGTGTAAGGTTGGGAGTGAGAGCTTGGACAGTCATCCGAGGTCTTACCCTCCTCTCTTGGAAATTAAAACCATGGCATACAAAAAGTTGAGATCACGAACAATATTTATGAAAAGAGTAGGAACAGACCCAGCAATAAGAAGGAGTGATGGAAAAATCGTCCGTCCTCTCTCTACCGATTCGCCTAATGGAATTCTCAAATACTTTTCAAACCAGACCACGAAGGATCTGGAGCAAAATCAAAACAACCAAATAAAAACAAAAGAAGGAACAAATGAACACCTGGAGACCATTAGCAATACAGGACAAGAAGTAACTGAACAAACTCAAACTATCCAAACAAAAGAGGAAGGAAAAAAACAAATCTTGGAAACAATTAACAAAACAGGGCAAGAAGAAACATCAAACAATCAAAATTGGCCCCAATCAATTACCAACAGCACAATTATAAAAACAGAAAAATTCAATGACCAAGAAAACCAAGAACATCTGGAATTCGACATAACTTGCCCCGACATAAGCCTAAAAGATCTAGTCTTCAATAGGGCACATCAAAAGGAAATCCAGAACAGTACACCACGAAAACAGCCAGATTCTGAAATTTCTCTTTCACGATCTCCGAATTTCCTCACGCAAAAATCTATAGATTACTCCACTGATCAAACTACAGTATCCAAAGCACTGCTTATTCTAGAAAGAATCCTAGAATCAGTCCTTTCTCCTTTAGGGTACATCCTGGAAAATACAGACCAGACGTTAGATACCCAAATAGGAATCTTAAAACATATGGTGGGAAAAAAAAGGAATAAACAACAATTAAAACTGCCAATAGATGGTGAAGACGATAAACGAGTAATAGGGGACAAAGGGCTTACCACACAAGTGCCAAAACTGACAACAGCACCCTACTCAATAAAGGTCGACACGGCTTCACAAACTGGTCAAAGTAAACAAAAAGAAAAAAAAGAAAAGAACAAGTATAATCAAACATATTCATTGAGAAAACTCTTTAGGGAGCAAAAAGAGTCCAAATCAGTGGTACAGTCTATAATTTACTATCCATTATTTAATGAAAACAAAAACAAAAAACCTATCAAAAGAGAAAAATGCGACAAATCAAGTAAGAGTTGAAATTCCCAAAAATACATCAATAGACGTATCTCCGCATCTAGTGACTACAAAAATCAGGAGAACAAATGTCAACTCCCGTAAGCGGATAAAGAAAAGAACAAATAGAAGGATTGAAAAACAAAAGGAACGAAAACCAAGATTCCCAGAAACAACACCAATTATCAAAGCAAAAACAAACGAACATCAGATATGTAATAACTCGACGGAGCAAAGGCAACAGTATACCACCTCAAAGGCGCAAGCAGTGCTTTCCCTACCTCTAAATCCTACTACCCCAATATTTGTCCCTAGGATTATAGATAAAGAATCAAAGACGCAAAAGGAAAGCCAACAACAAACCCCATTGATGAGGGATGTGCCTTCCAAATCACAGGTAAATTATAACTGTGGAGTGGAAATTACAGATCTCTTTCTCTCGGGCAAGGACCCCCTAAATAGGGAAAGAATAACAAATTTGCTTCAACGGATACAACCCCTACAAGCGCTTGCAAGAAATGACATAAAATTAGTCTCCTTCCCAGATGAAAACAAAATTACATTAGCTGTTGCAGAATTTTGGTCACCAGTCATCCCAGCAATAATATATAAAGAAAAAGAGACCCTCCATAAACTAGGATTCGACGTGGCCCCTGTAAAGGTGGAAACCGGTTCGACACCAGAACGCCATCGAGTTAAACATCATTATCTAGTAGCATCCCGGCTTACAAATAACAGCTGGTTAAATCCCTACAAAGAGGACATTTCGGTTTCAATTAACAACGGACAAAGACGAAGCTGGGTCAAGAATAACCAATCTCAGCAAATAATCCCAATGGACAACTCATGGGCTTGGATCGCAGAAAACCTTAATAACAAAAAAACGGGTCCTGAAATCAAGCGCCCTTTTTAGTCACGGTCTAACCATCTATTCCTGGAACATCGTAGGAAAATCTCAAGAAAAATTAGCAATAATTTCCCAAGATCGTCCAGGGATCGTGGCACTACAAGAAACTTGGGCAACCACAAACTTTGATTTCCCCGACTACTTTGTGTATGATATACCAGCAGAACCGGTTAACCATGGACACGCAAAAGGAGGGATCGCTATCCTCCTATCTGAAGACTATCATTGGGATCAGGAAATTATTCCAACACATTCAAAGAACTTTCAATGTTTAAAAATCAAAATAGGGACTGATAAGACCAGAAGCTCAACCAAAATGCTTATCTGTAATGTCTATATTCTACCGGGAGCAAAAATGGATGCATTATCGATAACTATTTTCGAGGAAATCGAAAAGGTGGTAGAAGATCAGAATTTCCCGCTGATGCTCCTTATAGGAGACCTAAATGGGCAACTCTCTAATGATTTATTAGAAACATGGGATTCAGGAGAAAAAAATGAGCCCCGGGCAATATCCATTCCTCAATTTCCCTCAGGATGTAAACCAAATAAGAGGGGGAAAATCATTTTAGCATCACTTGCTACTCTAAACGGAGTGCTTTTAAATGGCAACATAGAAGGTGACATCCCTGCTTCCTTTACAAGAAGGGGAGGATTCAGTGCATCAATCCTTGACTACATGATCTGCAGTCCAGGCCTCTTTGCCCTAGCCCATCAACTTAATATAAAGTTCGAGAAAGGAAGTGACCACGCTATTCTTCAATTAACAACAGGTATAACCCTGAAACAAACAACTTCAGTACATATAATGGAACTGCACAAAACAGCTCTCATAAATCCAGTCCAAGGTCGCCTAGCGTGGAACCCTAAAACTTTCGAAAAAATAACCCAAACCATTGAGAACTCAAATTTACTTTCAATTAACCACAACATAAACCCAATATTAAATTTTGAGGCAGTTGCCAAGAATCTTGTTCAACTACTACAGAAGAGCGGAAACCGAAGAATGATAAAAACACAAGGCAACAAAAGATCGACCTCAGATCCCAAGACAAAGGAATTAAACAAATTAATTAGGGCACAATTCCTGTATTTCTCTGACACCAGAAAACAGGAAATCAATAAACTAAAAAACTATCGTATAAGACAAAAATTCAAAGAAAACCAAATCTTACAGGATAAAAAATGGATAGACCTACAGATTGCAGCAAAAAGACAAGACAAACTTACTTATTGGACTATACTAGCACAAGAAACAGGAACAAAAAAAATGTTAAAATCAAACCCGGTCCCACCTTCAGACTGGGAAACATATATAACTAATTTATACAAAGAAAACCAAGTCTCCAGCTGCGACACAGTAATGCAAATCGATATAGGACAGGACAAAGTCATAAACATTGAGCCACTAACACCTTCCTTAGTAGAACATTACATAAAAAAGGCAAGAAACTCGGCTGCAATGGGCCCAGACCAAATCCCGATTATGGTCTTAAAGAACAACCCAAAAGAGTGGAGTAATTTTTTAACTTGCACGTTTAACCACATACTTAGAACAGGGGAAACCCCAAAGTCCTGGAAGGGAAGCATAGTAATCCCAATTCATAAAAAGGGTTCGAGACTGCTCCCCGGGAATTACCGACAAATAGCTCTCCTAGATGCAACCGGGAAGATTTTTGCTGCCGTACTTCTAGATCATCTAAAAAAATGGGCACTCTCAACCGGCTCCATTCCACTCTATCAAGCAGGATTCAGACCCAAACACTCAGTCATAGACAATATTGCAGTACTTCAAACAATATTAGAAAAATACGTGGTAAAAAAATCGCAGGTAGTATATGCAGTATTTGTAGACTTTACCACTGCCTTCCACAAGGTCGATCGAGTCAAACTTTGGAACAAACTACAGAAAATGGGAATACCACATCATCTTCTCCATTTAATAACATCATTGTACTCTGCGACTTGGTGTCAAGTTCAATTGGGGAGGGAGAAAGGTCTAACCTCCCCATTTCCAACTTCAAACGGCCTGCGACAGGGGTGTCTTTTAGCCCCTCTATTATTTTCCTTATATTTGAGCGATATACCATTAAGATCAGGTCAATAACTTTCCGCCGAAGATTGCTTCCACCAAAATTCACTGCCTGATGTACGCCGACGACGTAGTAATCTTGGATCTGACTCCCTTCGGTCTCCAACGAAACCTCACGGCACTCCCCACATATACAGATGAAAACTATTTAATCCCAAATACCACTAAAACAAAAATTCTACCATTTACAGGAAAGAAGACCTATTGCAAATATAACTTGCTACTAGGAGGTAACCCATTGGAAATCGTAAAAGAATATATATATCTTGGGAGAACATTTACTCAGACTTTGCGCAACCAGCCTCATTTGCTAAAAATGGGACATAAAGCAGATGCCCATACAGGGGCTCTCCAAAGACTTTACTCATCCACTGGTCGAAGACAATTCTCCTCCTTGCTCCAGGTTTATAATGCGAAAATTCCTGCAGTTTTATCATTTGCAATAGAACATATCCCAACAAAAGAATGGTCTCAAATAGATGTCAAAGAAAGGAAAATCCTGCGGAAGTTAATCAGGATGCCGCAAGCAGTTCCGGTTCAAGTTCTCAGGCTAGAACTATCGTTAGTTAGTTCCTATGCCAGAGGGATCATAAACATAATTAGATGAGCATATAACCTGGCTCACGCAAATCCAGGAACACTTAGAGCACTGTTAAAAATAGAGACACTGGAGCAAGACTATCGAAAGTATATATTTGGGAAAAACCTAAGTAATGCTTTTAAATTATCATCAGTCTCTCTAGAAATGTTAATATCTTGGACACCAGCCCAGCTGAAACTCTGCTTGAAGCACTTAACACCAAGGCTAAGCATGGAATTGGATATTCAACACTGCTCCAGGCTTTCGATGTGCAAACAGTTAGCGAACACAATAGTTTTTAAAAAAAATGCAACCATATATTTTTTTTAATCTAAATCATGGAGTAAGGCGAGCTATACTTCAAATACGGCTAGGAATATTACCGCTGAAATCCTACACTTTTAAGTGGTCATCAAATCAAGGAGAGACGAATCTCTGTGACTTATGCAAGGATGGGGTGCAAGACCTAGAACATGTTCTGTTTGTATGTCCAAGCGAGATCGTGGTAGGAGCTAGTAACAGATACATTACCCCGATCAAAACAAAATGTAATATAAACTCGGTCCAGATGTTGATTTCCCTCTCCAATGCTCCACCCAATGAATTTGTGTGTATTAACCTGTACAACTTTTTTAAGTCTTTTTTAAAATTATATTAATGTGATAATCTCTTTTAGCTAAAATTGAATTTGTATCGTGTATACATTTGTTGTTCTCGTAAGAGAACTAAATCAAATAAAAAATTATTATTATTACTATCTGTCTATCTATCTATCGCACTCACTCTATCGCCATCACTCTATCTATCTATATATCTATCTATCTATCTATCTATCTATCTATCTATCTATCTGTCTATCTAGCTATCGCCCTCACTCTATCTATCTATCTATCTATCTATCTATCTATCTATCTATCACCCTCACTCTATCTATCTATCGCCCTCCCTCTATCTATCGCCCTCCCTCTATCTATCACATCACCACAGCATCACTCAGCACCACCACAGCATCACTCAGGGGCACCACAACATCACTATGCGCTACCATAGCATCACTGAACGCTACAGCATCACTCGTCGCCACCACAACATCACTCGTCGCCACCACAACATCACTCAGCGCCACCACAGCATCAATCTGTGCAACCATTCAACAACAACTGGTTCAAATATGTTCTCTCAATGTTTCAAGCTTGATTACAAATGTCACAAAATATGTTAATATTTCACTTCTGTTCTAGGATTTTCGTCACAATAAAATACACTGAACATAATCTTCACAAAAGTTATTTACAAAAGTTAAGCTATTGCCATTATAAATTACAATAACTTTTATTTAAGTATTAATGATAAAAAAAATAAAAACCATTGTTATTTGTAATATCAATACATCTAAGTCAAGTAAATACAACACATATTGCATAACAAATGCTATAGGTGTCACATTTGCAAAAGTTATAACTATTGGCATTGTAAATGACAGTTATTCCTTTAGCTATTTTTAAAACCAACACATAAATTAAAAAATTGTCATTTACAATACCATTAGCTCAAACTTTCCTAATGCGAGACCTATTGCATTGCAAATGCTTGTTTGAGAAAATGTCTGCTTTCATTTCCCCCTTAAGTGGGCTTGAGATGCTTTTGGGTGGGGACTTCAATTTTGTAGCTGATATAGACCTAAACCATTGCACCCCCCATTACATGGTACAGAAGCCGCCAAAACATGCTTAGGGATTTCAGAATTGGCTGACACAGTGGAAACTTGAGAATATTTGGAGATTGCAACACGGACAGACACAGGACTGTTCTTATTACCCGCACCTCTATAATTTCCATACATGACTGGATCTGTTCATATGTGCAGACACAATGACATGCAGAGTGACACATTCATAATACTTAGGACGCACATTTTCTGATCATAACCCTCTCCTCCTTTGCTACCAACCGTTAACAGAACCCACAGTCATACCGACATGGCACCAGGACCTGAACTTGCTAACTGATTACTTTTTAAACAAACACTAGAAGACAAGACTGTGGACAATTTCTGACATAATCAGGACTCGATCACATCTAGAGCCATAGAGTGGAAGGCATACAAGGTGGTAATAAAGGGCCATTGTTTGGGTGCCAAGGTGGGATTGAGAAGGGATTTGCAGAAGGAAATAACACTGCCAGAATAATTGTTGTATGAGAAGGGCCTGAGCTATTGGAGGATGTGTACAAATAAGGAATACTAGGCGAGAATGCAACGGGCGCTTGAACGCTTTAGAGTACTAGATGTACGTGAATACCATACTAGAGTACGAAGAAGAGGGGGTAAGTTTGTCAGACTGTTGGTGTGGTTAGTTCAACCAGAATGCAGAGGCACACCTATAACACAAATTATGTCTGACAAAGGGTAAATGTTATACCTTCCCAACAGCATTACTGATGAGTTTTATACTTATTATAAAACGTTATATAGATCCCCTCTGGATCTTCAGATGACTGACCTGGAGGCCTTCTTGGCTCCACTGCCAATACGGGTTCTGGATCGGGGACTGTAGCGGGACTTGGGGGCCCCTGTTACAGCTCATGAAGTACAAGAGGCTATTCGGGAGTTGGCGGCTGGAAAGACACCGGGATGGTTTGCCGGCAGAATTCTATAAACATATGACACAGTTGTTAACACCCAAATTAGTGGCACGGTATGTGGAAGCGTGGCAGAATAACTTGCTACCGGCTTCCACGAGAGATGCATTGGTGATACCCCTCCCGAAGACAAAAACAGTGGGAGCAAGGGTGTCCGAGTTCCGGCCCTTCTCGATGTTAAAAGTCGATTTTAAAATTCTGAATAAGGTACTGGCACGACAGATATTGCCGCATATGACATCACTCATTCAGAACGGTTTATACCCTCTAGGGCCACGTCAGCTAATATCAAACAACGTTTTTATATACTACATTATCCTGATAGAGTGCATTAATCTGATGCTTTGATAATGTCGGTGGACCTGGAGAATGCTGATTCTGTGAGATGGGTTTTTTTATGTGCAAAGATGGCCAAAATGGGGCTGGGAGAGAAATGGGTCAATATATTATACTCGGGTCCCACAGCACAGGTTAAAACCGGAGGGGTGATATCAGGGCCATATGAGATCTTTAGGATGCCCATTGTCTCCCCTCCTGTTTGCCCTCGCGATTGAGCCCTTGGCAGAGCTGTTCCGACAGATAAGCAGGTCGTACTGAGTACTATTTGGAGATCAGGAGCACATTGTCTCACTTTATGCAGATGATATTTTCTTATATATCTTGGCCAGGGGCAGAGAGGTGTGACAAAAGCGGTGGATCTCTTAGATAATTATGCAGCCTTAACGGGACTAAAACTGAATAAGACAAAGACTTATGTCTTCCCAGTACTAGCAGGAATTGAATGCCCGGCTGATCTTCCTATGGGTTTGACCTGGGCCCCCAGATCTTTTAAATATCTGGGAATTCAGGTATATCATGACCTAGCAAACCTAAAAGAGGGCAATATTAAGGAAATTTGGGACGATAATACCTTTCTGGCGCTTGTTAAAACTGAATGTAGCAGGACTATTAATCCATAATCCTATCACCCTGGGCACAAGAGGGGGCTGAAACTTCAGCACATGTTCAAACGCATATGGTAATACATAAATTTCTGTATGACTACGTTCAACTGTATAACTACGTTCTGGTGATCCACTTTAAAGAGAAACATCATCATATAAGTCAGTTGCGAGCATGTATACTAGAGACAGTGGTCCAAAAAGAAGGTCCTATCAACAAAAAGAACCTACTGAAACGTGAGAACTATTGGATCTTCCATTTAAATAGTTTAAAACCGCATGGGTTAAACGATCGGACCGAATTTCTTTGTTATCTTTGAACTTGACAATTATCTATGATTGAACTGCATAATGAATATGTAATACTTTTGATCTTTATATGTACTTAGATCGAAGCTTCATTTGCAGTTATCATGACACTGGCGAATTAACATGTGTTAGATTGCATATTGATTATTGTTTATTTATTTCCGTTGCATTGTGTACGCTGTCAAGTAATGCTGTGTACGTAAAATATCCATAAAGTTTCCCTAAATTAAAAAAAACGTAACACCGACTTGTGAGGGAATGCGCATGCGCAGAATAGGTACCACGTTTAAATTGGACCAGCGTAAGCTTCCGTATCTAATAGCCCGCGAAAATGCGTAGGTGAAGGACTACCGAACCAGAGGTAAGGATCGGTTAAATCTGAAATTCGGTAGTAACTTTAAGCGCGTTGGACCGTTTTTAAACGCCACACGGTCGCAAGCACAATAGCGGCAGGAAAAATGAATTGCGTATTATTTAGCACGCTGTTAGTCATGAGTACCTAGAGAGCTTGTAGCCATCCGTATAGCAACATCAAGCGCGTAATAATCCATGCCTTAACATCCAATTGGAATATTTTATGAATCTGATAGGAATATCGTTTACATACCTGCTGGTAATAATTTCAACTGACATTTAACCCTCATAAGAAAGTCGTGTTTTAATGGTATGTTTTGATTAATACTAATGTACACAATATTGGCATGCACCCACAGTGATTTAAGATTGTTTTACAATTGACTATCAAGAATAGAATAGTATCAATAATGCTTTATTTGTATGATTCTAGATTTCCCTGATGAAGGTGCAACTTGCACCGAAATGCATTGGAAAAAATCGTTGAATCTGGTGAAAATGTTCCTATATGAATTCGTGAAACAAACATGAGAAACTAATTTTGAAAAAATGCAATAAAACTTAATCCGGAACCAAAGTTGAACGTAGTCATACAGAAATGTATGTATTACCATATGCGTTTGAACATGTGCTGAAGTTTCAGCCCCCTCTTGTGCCCGGGGTGATAGGATTATGGATTAATAGTCCTGCTACATTTGGAATTATTCGATACTCCCCAGGAGGAGGGAGATATCCTGGAGCACGGATTAAATCAGTAAAGACGAAGGCTGTGCACATCCCACTACCTACAGTTAATTGCTTGTTAAAACTGCCCACGATGGCTAGAGTGGCACTGACCAAAATGATTATGCTCCCAAGTTTGCTTTATTATTTTGTAAACATACTGATTAAAGTATCAGCATCTTGGTTTAGGAAACTTAATGGGAAAGAACGCAAATTGATCTGGGATGGTGGACGTAATAAGGTTTCACTGGCTGTTTTACAGAAGGTTCAGGAGAAGGGAGGTTTGGGAGTACCAGATTTTGAGCTATATTACCTAGCGGGACAATTGCAGTGGCTGACTAGATGGGTGGATGGACGTGAACTGGAGCTTATTACGAATAGGCCTTATAAGTCCGCCCAGAGATGACTCGTAGCGAAGCTCATAAACCTGAAAATAGAGGTTCTGTATTCGGGAGTGCTACTGCAAGGAGTACTCTATTGTTGGAAGAGGTGTCAGAGGCGTGTGGCAGGGCAACCATTGTTGCGCCAGGACTGCCATTGATGGGGACCCTGTGTGGGATACCGCCTGCCGTCCTCCCAGCCAGAGTCACAACTGATGTGCTGAATTGAGGCTGGCACCAGGACAGTAGGCGACCTGTATCAAGATCAGGAGCTGATACCGCTAGAAGAATTTCTTGATCAGTACGTGCTTGGGGGGCAATTTCTTACATACCATTCGTTAGTGAAGGTATTTAAAGAACTGTGGGGTACAATTTAGAGGGAACCACAAACAAATGATATATTGCAGGTCTTAACCACGCTCAGTTCTGTGAGTCACCTAGTAAAATGGCATTACAGAGCTCTGATTGGGATGGTAAGGGTACCACTGGAAAAGATTAGGGCTAAGTGGAATGATGCGCTTGGGAAGATTTTAGAGGATAGAGAGTGGTCAGGGATACTCCAAAGTGTAAAGAAAATTTCTAGGAACACAGCCTTGAAGCTCATTCAATTTAATAACATACATATATCCTACCTCACCCTGCATCGATTGAATGCAATTTATGGAGCTGTGTGGTAGTACATGAATACTGGGATGCCGTGCTGACCCAAATTAACATGACTTTGGCTAGAAATCTCCCAAATAAAGTAGAATTATGCCTGCTGGGTCTTTTTCCAAGACCGAAAGCAAAAAGCGTGGGCTCACGATTTATGGACCTCGTACTTACTTGTATTAGCACGTAGACGGGTGGCCATGGCTTGGCAGGCACCGGAGGGCCCCAAAGTGGCGGTTTGTTTCCAAGATATAGATTGCTAGGAAAAAAACAGAGGAAAGAGCAATACAACGAGAAGAGAAGAGAGGTATCAGGCAACGCCCTATTGCAGAGTTATGGACCGAAATAATGAGGGCTTGGTACACTAGGACACAGACTGACTCTGAGGACGAGAATAACACTAGAGAGAATACAGGAATAGACACTGGCTCAAGTACAATGGATATGTGAGGGTGAAGGTAACAATAACATGCAGGGGGGAAAAGGAAGGGGTGGGCTCTTGAAGGAGATCCTCCCCTTCATCCCACAACACATCAAACTGGCCCTCCTATATTATAGATGCAACTGAGCTAAACACCACCGGACATCACGTTATTTGTTTTTATCCCAGTTGTGGGGACATGTTACAGTTATTTTAACATACGAGATAGAAGATTCATATCAGACACATTGATATAACGGGTTCTTCCCTGGGCGTAGGACATGATTGAATGGAACAGAGATCACAACGTCTGTAGGAAGAGTAATATTGAGGTGAAAATGAGTTCTGGAATGAATACAGGTCCGAATTGAGGTGACATATAACAATTACAATTTAGAAAGTATCCCAAATGTGCAAACTGCACAGAAAATTGAATTCCACGTAAAATAAGATAAATGTGATATTCTATTAAACTGATTGCGAATGTAAAAAACTATTATGAAACTGCTAATACAAATATATTTAAAAAAACCTTTGATGGCAGAAAAATGGACGATGATTCAATGAAGCATAAACTGAAATATTATGACATTAGTTTGTGAAGCAGACAGGTTGCAAACAAGAGGTTTGTTTTTGCAGATAGCATGGTAGACAGGTTTCCAAATCTTGATTTACTTGTTCAATTTGCCCATCAGATGTGAATGTAAGCAGAGGAGAGTCGAGTTTCAGTTGTTACAGCCTTAAAAAATGCCTCCTAAAATCAGGAGACAAACCGAGAACCACAATCTGAAATGATTACCGATAGTGATCCAAGAAGTTGCACAATATTTTGGAAGACCAAAGCACTAGTTCCTGCTGAAGTAGGATTATTTTTGACTGGTATAAAGTGTACTAATTTAAAAAAAAAAATGAGTCAACTGCCGCCATAATAGTGAATCTATTGTCTGCGTATAATTAGAAAATTAAGTCGACTGACACGGTATGCCAAGGATGGGGTAGGTTTTCAAGCTGATGTAAATAACCGATTGGCTTTGTTCTCTCACTCTTTGCTCTAATGCAGGTTTCCGAACTACAAACATACTGTTGTGCCTCGTTCCTTACAGCTTCCCACCAAAAATGCTTTTTAATTAATTCTTCCGCCTTAGTGATATCAAAATGGCCAGCCAAAAAAATAACGAATAATAACTTTCATGAAACATTTGTTGTTGTAATTTAGCTGTTATTACTAAAATTCTCTTTTTGTAACCCAGTAACAAATATTTACATTTTTTGTGTTCATGTTTTTCCACCAATTGAACAATACAGTCTGAAGCCACTTATGCTTTTATTTGTTCGGTAATACATGACTCTTTTATGTATACTCCATTGATCACAGCCTTTGGAATTATATTTACAAGCTATTCTACCTTGGCTGACGGAATCAGCAGTTTGATTTCTTGAAGGTGCATCTGCTTTTCTCTTCAGACACTCATGTCTAAAGATAATAGCACATTATACTCATCAGAAAATAAAGACTATCTCAACTGATGTACAGTTCATGCTTTAGCAGATTTGAGAAAGGTAAGATTTAAATGGTCTGTACACACTGTGATTACAGATGTTGATCCTAAAAGATAATGCCTCCTTTCCTTAAAGGCTAAGGTGATGGTAAAGAGTTATTTATTTCAGTCTGTGTAATTTACGCCTGCAGGTGTCAATTTCCTGAAATGATAAGCCATGGAGACTGACCTCTTTTTGGATGACATTGAGACAGGAATTCACGTTTGGCAAAATCTGAAGCATCTTCTTCTACAAAGTAAGGTTGCCTATCTTCTAAATGACGCAATAAGGATTCCCTTCTTAAGGCTGTGAAGGGCTTTATTAGCTTCTCCAGACCATTAGACAAATTTCCTTTCTTCAACAATCTAGTAATAAGAGCTGTTATCTTGGGAAAAAATTAGGGATAAAGTGAAATTAAAAATTAGCAAACCCTAAAAAGCACAAATTTTTCTTAGATTTTGAGGCGCTGGCCAACTCAGGATAGCCTTGACTTGATTATCGGCCATTTAGAACCCTTTGGGGAGATGATGAATACTAAAAATTTCCACACAGGTACAGTGGAAGGAACACTTGTCTACTTTGGCATATAACTAGTTTTCTCTCATTTTATGTAATACCAATCGGACATACTGAATGTGATCATGTCCATTGTCAGAAAAGATAATGATGTCATCAATGTAAACAAGTGGAAAAATAATGTTGTATTCACAAATGATCTCATTGATAAAAAATGTAAATGCAGCAGGCGCATTACATAATCCCAAAATCATTATTCCATTCTCAAAAGGTCTAATTTTATATTAATGTTTAACTTAAAAATATTTTTAATATTTATTTTTGCGTTAAATAAACTGTTTTATTTTTCTCTATACTTTTCCTTGCAGAGATCTCTGCCCCACAGCAAAGACTTATAACTTTCTCTGATGGCATGTATAAACGAGATCCATCCAACACTCTGTATCTGAAATCACCTTGCCTTTTCTCGCCCTTAGATGGATTTAAGAAAAGTGACTTCCTCATCTGGTAGGGGATTTTTAATTTCCTGAAGTCCTTCTAGTCTAGGTGACTGTTATTCGTTGCTGTGAAGCTTGATTTTCTGTTTGGGCCTTAGACGTATCTTTTTGTAGGGCGCTAATAGCTAACTATATCTCATTCATGGAGTAAACATCTGGATCAATGACACCCAGGAGGTGAGTCAGCAAATGGATTCCCAATCTATCAGACCGCTCAACTATCAGAGCATGTATTGTTTTTTCTAGAACAACCAATTGCAGAGATAAGAGACAGGAATGCCGTTACTGAAAGTTTGTAAAATATGAAGGTCTGAATTAGCAATGAGTCAGAGTTAAAGGCTAAATTGGCGAGGTTAGTGGATCACTGTCAAGTGCTAAGTGATTTTCACTCGCGTTGGTTTTCTTCAACGTTTTTTTATCCTCCTTCAACACACAGAAGGTAGGCCTTTTGGTTTGCTCTAGTCTCCCTGACCCTCCCTTTCCCCTCTTCTCATATATCTGACCCCCCCCCCCCATCTCTTCATCTGATCTCTTTTTGTTCGAGAATCTAATTCATTCTACTTTTCTTTTAGCTATTAGCTTGTTATGAGGGTGTGCCTTGCTAACCCCTCCCACTCTCCCACTAAACAACTGCCACTGCACCTTAGACCCCTTCCTCTTCTTCCCATGTTGTTTGTCAGCATTTTCCTGCTTCTTGTTCTCGCTTAGTCGAATTTCAGTGATGATGTCAATTGGCTGCCTGTTTACTGGGTTTGCAACTGTCGGCTAGATAGTGACCTTATTCTTCCTCATCTCTTTTGTTGTCTGAACCATGTTCGCTATCAGCTGCTTTTCAATCGACTACGCATATAAAGCTGCAGTCCTATTCCATCTACACGGGCATCCTGCTGAGGGAAACAAGTTCACTGTGGCTGCCTGCTGTGTAGCAATAGTTTGTCTGCACAGTGGAATTCTATGTACTTAGAAGATCCAAGATTCAGAACTGCCAAACCATTTATGAAGCTGTTGCTTTCTTGAACTCTCATGATCTCAATTAAAGGAACACACCTTCTCACCTGTCCTATAGCCAACATTTAAAAGACCACCATATGCAGTATTTCAGAAATGAAATATGTTTTCCTGATTTTCTGACTATTTACCTTCCTCTTAAATGCTTGCTCCCAGTTCTAATGTAAAGCTCCCTAATGCTTTTGTTTTAATAGGATTGTCTGAGACTGCTAGCTGCATTATACCTGTACAAAAGGAAGATCTACCTGCATCTTTTTCTTCTGCTTTGTGGTCAACTAACACTATGGCCAGATGTACTATGTAAAACTGCATGCGCAAATGGGTTTGCCCCCTTTGCGCATGCAATTTTAGTCTGGGCCATGTACTTAGACTATTTTACTAGTTGAAAATAATTTGCGACTCGCAAAATAGTGTAATGCTACTCGCCATTAGGAAGGGGCATTTCCTTCCTAATAGTGAATGCAGAGCCATGTAAGAATGTTTTGCGACTTGCAAATTACCGCTCTCGTTAAGAGGGTGGTAATGAAGTTGCAAATGGGAAGGGGTCCCCAGGTGACCCCTTCCCCTTTGTGACTAACTCACAAAATATTTTTAAGGGCAGGCAGTGATCCCAGGGATCGGCTTTGGCAATGTGGTTTTGCCATGTGGTACGTCAGTGTGGCTGCAAGTTAGTGGAGTGGAGTGTCCTAGAGTGGAGTGGGCGGAGTAGAGTGTTGTAGACTGGATGTTTTGGAGTAGTGTGTCGTAGAGTGGAGTAGGGGGAGTAGAGTGTCATAGAGTTGAGTAGAGGGGAGTAGAGTTCACTGGTTTAGTAGCAGAGAGTGTCATAGAGTGCAGTGTTGTAGAGTGGTGCAGAGATGAGTGTAGTGGGGTGGAATATGGTAGAGTGGATTGAGGTAGTGGGGTGGTTGGACTGGAGTAGATTAGGGTGGATTGGATTGGGGTAGAATGATTGAGTGCAGTGTGGTGATTGGAGTGGGTCAACTGAATTGGCATTGGGTGGTTTGGAGTGGATTGGATTGCAGTGGGGTCGATTGGATTGAAGTGGATTGCATTGGGTGGGGTGAACTGATTGGAGTCGGGTTGGGGGGATTGGATTAAGGTGGATTGAATAGGGGTGGGGTGGACTGGAGTGGGTGGATTAGATTGGAGTGGGGTAAATTGGATTTGGGTGGGGTGGATTGGAGCATGGTGGATTGGATTAGGGTGAGGTGGGTTTCGTTGGGTTGGATTGGAGAGGATTGGAGTGGGGCAGAATGTTTTGGATTGCCGTGTGGTAAATCGCTTTGGATTTCAGTAGGGCACATTGGAGTTGGGCTGATTGGAGTGGGGCAGATTGTTTTGGATTGGAGTGGGGCTAATTGGGGTGGGGCAGATTGTTTTGGAATTGATTGGGGCAGATTGTTTTGGATTGGAGTGAGGCAGATTGGAGAAGGACAGAGTGTTTTGGATTGGAGTGTGGTAGGTTGTTTTGGATTAGAGAGGGGCAGGTTGGAGTGGTGCAGATTGTTTTGGATTGGAGTGGGGCATATTGTTTTAGACTGGGCTGGAGCAGATTGTTTTGGATTGGAGTTGATCAGATTAGAGTGGGGCAGATTGTTTTGGATTGGAGTGGGGCAGACTGGTGGGGCAAACGGTTTTGGATTGGGGCAGATTAGAATAGGGTAGATTGTTTGGACTGGAGTGGGGCGGACTGTTTTGGATTGGATTGGGGCTGATTATTTTGCATTAGAGTGGGGCAGATTGGAATGGAGGAGACTGTTTTGGATTGGAGTGGGGCAGTTTGAAGTGAGCAAATTGGATAGGGGCAGATTGTTATGGATTGGCGTGGGGCTGATTGTAGTTGGGAAGATTGTTTTAGATTGGAGTGGGGTAAATTGGTATAAAGTGGACGGATTGAAGTGGGGCAGTTGGAGTGGGGAAGATTGTTTTGGATTGGAGGGGGGCTGATTGTTTTGGATTGGGTAGGGCAGATTTTTTAGGATTGCAGTGGGACGGATAGTTTTGGAGTGGGGCATATTGTTTTGGATTGGAATGGGGCAGACTGGAGTGAGGTGGTTTGGGAAGATTGGAGTGTGGTGGATTGGAGTGGATTTGATTGGGGTGAGTGGTTTGGATTGGAGTGGGTGGATTTAATTGGATTGGTCTGCTGTGGATTGAATTGAGTGGGGCGGATTTGAGTGTGGTGGTTTAGGATATACTGCACGATTATGTGTTAAAGCATCATTTCAGAAATTTCACATACGAAAGAAACAATGTCGCCTTGAAATAACTTAATCCTCATTTTTTGAGAATAGCACCCATGATCAAAAATAAAATAAAAAATTAGTGCAAAGTGAGAAAAGAAGACTTGCCAAAATAAAATAAAGTTAACGATAGAAATTAAATCTTTGCAATTTTAGGTTGTCCTGCTGGGTACATTTATGCCAGGCAAGCGCCTTCTGTTTGCAGGGCACTAAAAGTTAAAAATAACAAAATAGTAAATCAATCACGTAAGGAGCAGCGGACAGACACTGACTAAGTTGAATCAATGAGTGCTATGTCCCTGCTCCAGAGAGATGAATGGAAATGATGTTAGGCCTGCAATGACGAATTACGATGCTGTAAAGCAGAGTGCCACGTAAGCCAACAAATGGAAAGAAAATAGGCGGGCTACAAGCCCTTTTCTCCATGCAAGAGTGTCTTGTAAGTGAGGCGCATGCTCTCGCAGACTCAACCCTACAAATAACTCTTTAAAAAAGCAGCTGATCCATGGAAATTTGTTGGGCAGGCATCTCTCCGACAACAGGGTGCATCACAGTAAGGAGCTGAGCAAGTGTCCTTCACATAGTTATATGGAGTAGCAGGAGAATGCTCCCTCAAAGTATAGGTAGAGAATGGTAGGAGATGAGAGTAAAACTTCACACAAAACATGAGCAGCATGGGCAGCAGCTCTTAAAACAGGTAGGTCATTGGAAGTACATGTTATATTATGCATATTTGTAGAGTGCACTATCTCCCGAGAGGGTGTTCAGGTGCTGAACCTCACCCTCACAAATTATACATCCTGGATAACTACTGTCCAAATCTCACTAATATTTACAAACTAGACAGACAGGAAGTATTCATCACTTCAAGACTCCCTCACAAAACATGTACACACCGCTAGCAGGGACAGGTGTGCAAAGCTATCAAGGGGCCTTAGGTCATGTAGCTGGCTTTAAGGCTGTCCTTGATTTTACATAACCATACCTTACATGAACTGATGTTTACAGGCATGATTTTTGTGGTAAAACGACATGCAAAGTTCAACTGGAATAAACGTTTGAGGGTTTGATTGTGTTAAAAATAATGGGGTCCACTGGCACCATTTATACGTGTGCAAGCAACAATTCTGAAGTGTGCAAGTAATATCTGATGTCTGAAAATAAAATGCCAATTGCCTTTCTCATCTTGACAGTGTAGTTGATTGTTGTTGCTAAAATGTACATTAGCACTTCAAACTATAACATGCGAGGATTACAGGGATCACGCATGCAGGACTAACTTTACATTTTAAACATTTCTTTTGTTGTATTTATTGCTCGTTGCACTGTATCAGGAAAGTTGTTCAGTGGCTCCCGTTCTGCTAGAGTGCATAAGTGAAAGAAATACAAAACTTACCCACACCACAGTTTTAAAGAGGATGTCATGTCCGGAGAAAGATTCAATTTAATTTCCTGTTTGTCCAAAAGATTCAGGCTGGGTACAGGCAAAGAGAGAGACTTTCTGTCCCTCTTTGAAATTGCCCACTCTTTTTCTCTAGTCAGGTCAGATGCCCAGCACGCACTCAGCAGAGGCAATGCTGAGAGGCGTTAACTTTTCATGCAGGTGGTCTATCAGGCCTCCCCCTCAGAGGTCAAACCCAGGACAAACTGCCCTGTCCTTCTGCAGGCTACAGTCAGCAATGCAATAAACTGATGGCGCACATTCTCAAGGATTTATTGCTGAGTTAACGGCCCTTTATCACAGCCAAAGTGGCGATAAATCTATCGCCCCATTCACAAACTGGTGCTAACAGTCGATATCACCAGTTTACCTGCGATAGCAGCTGCAAAAAACATCGCCACAGATGAATCCCACAACTATCCCTAATGAGATGCAGAGTAGGCGTTCCCGTGCAAAAAGCAGCGACAACACCACTCCACAACATTCTCAATGACCAGCCAGATCGGCAATAAGATCACAAAACAGACGATAAGGCGTGTTAGCAGCAGGAAACTAACACCGGCTCTGACCTGGTATAAAGTCGGACAACAGCCTGCACCACAAAAGGTGATGACATGCACTTGTTTATGCAATGCCCTATGATTCAGCCATTCTGGGAGGACGTGAGTAGAACCTCAGATGATATCCTGAAGATATAAATTCAGGTAAGCATTTCTCTGATCTTTTTTGGATGTCTGGACCCTCAGCAAAAAGTTGGGGAAAAAAGTCATGTGAAGCTAATATTCTATGCAATGATACTGGCAAGCAGAGAAATGTGTAAACAATGGGTCGCCCAATCCCCTCCTTGCTCTGAGGATTGGTTATCATCAGCAAAGAATATCGCTAGATTGGACATATTGGATAAGGGAAAGAAAAGGTACGAGTTTTGGCTACCTTTCCTAAGGTGGATAGAGGTACAAGGAAGCAGGTCAGATCAGGGGTCCGGTGATTAAGCCTACTCCGCCTCGGCTCGTAAATTTCTACTGAGCAGGGTCTGTTCGGAGAAATGGTGGTTTGGAGAAAGAGTCTTCATAATCTGAGGGGGTACCGTTTGAATTCTCTTTCTTTTTCTTTTCCAGCAAAAGGGCAGGCTACCCCAAATATGGTGAAAGTGCAATGGTGTTTTGAAGTCTATGAGGACAAAAAAACAAACAGTCAAGATATGTAAAAAAGTGCAAGAAAAACTGGTGAAAAACATCCTAGGTGCATCCAAGCAATGCGAGCCAACCACCAAAATTAGCTTGCTGTGTGGTGTAGACATTTCATACGACACAAGAGGGATTGTACTGGTGTATGCGCCTCAGGTTTCATCTCTACGATGGACCAACAGACGTAGAGGCTGTGAAGAATGGTATGATGTAGTAGGAATTGTCCCTTGTGTAGATCCCATTGCTCTCTCAAAGAGATCACAAGAGAAGGTAGCCATTGTCAAACAGATTCCCAACATTTATGAGGTTTGCACTGTGCAGTGTTTCAGATTCAGACATTTGTTATCTGAAATTAGGTTTGCCTCTGAAAAAAACACTTTCCATTGGCATGTATCCAGCATAGTTTTGATGCAAAGATGCTAGAGCCCTTTTACACTGCATGCTACGACCTAGTAACTATAGTAACATGCTAAGCTTGGAATTTGTGTCTTCCTCAGACACAAATTTCAGTCACTCAATCAAAGGGCCAGATAGGGCTCGCATCAAATGTGCCACCTCAAAACAGAGTTTCTGAGAGGGAGGGCATTAGAAATGTACAATTTTCGTACAGGTCAAAATTGAAGGAGGTTCTTAGGGATTTGTGTTTCAGGGGAAATTATAAACTGATAGAGAGCTTTGTCTGGTTACACAGGACACACACGACTCTGTATTGACTTGTGAAATGTCAATGGGGCAATTTAGGTGGACAGATTTCCTTAGCAAAATCTGCAGGAACTTTTATCATCAATTTCAAGTGCCATAATTGATGGGAAAATACTGGCACCCTCCCAGGAGCAAATGAATAAAACTCAACAGACACAGCAGGTTTGCTCAGAAACAGAGTGAAATGTATTTATTGGTGCCAAAAGCATGCATCATTGCTAATTAGCTAGGAAGAAGTCAGGTCTCCAGCCTTAGGGACTCTCAGACGGCTTCTTCCCAGAGTGACAGGTTTCTAGGTGCTATATACATTGAGTAATGCCATGTCAGCGGAACTAGAAAACGGCATCAAGCCAAATATGGCTAACATGGATGTGCAATGTCTGCACCATGCACATTATCTACAGACCGATATGGGCAGACCAGAAAGGCTGGCTCAGCACTGTGTAAGCAACTGGCACAACCATATTAAGAAATATCATGTAGTCAGGACAAGCAAGGTTACCTCTAAGGGGATACAGAATAGCTTGTTGAAGCTTGTCCAGTCAAGGTCAGATAGGAAGCCCTTTGGAGCTCCAGACCTCGTGTTAATGTGATATATCTAAGCATGATATCTTTTACAGTGCATGCACATGAATTTATATGGATATTAATATATATTTTGCAACAATAATGATCTTCAGAATTGATCTGGCCAGTGCTTAAGACCAGATTGAATTGGAGGATGAACATAGGTATCTAACCACCTTTATAACCTCAGGTTTCCAATACAAAAGTATGCTGTTTGGACTGGTGAGTGTGGCATATGTGTTCCAGAGGTTGATGTCAGACTTATTAGAGGGAACATCAGGCATAAAAGTATTTCAGGGTGATATTTTGGTGCTCATTAAGGACAAGGAACAGCATGCTTGGAACCTGAAAGTTGTTTTTAGTGCTTTGCAGAAGGAGTAATTAACCATTAAGAGGAACATATGTTTTGACTGATTGGTCTCAAGTATTTAGGGCATAAAATCTCCTAATCAGCCTAAAGATGATCATGTCAAAACCGACTTGCAAAGAACAGTTCCTTGTTTTGATTGAATTGTATGCTTGACTCATTGTTAATTATTCCATCAAAGCTCAAGCTATAAGGAGGCAGTTCAAGAAAAAGTTATACTTTTAGTAGGGTTTAGAACAGAAGTGTTTTGAGAATTTCGATTGTGAGATTATTGGAGCTCCATCTTTGAAAACTGTTATGCCAGGTGTGGTACATGTCATGGCTCTGGATGCTGTCAGGTATGGTTTGGGTATACAACATTGATGAACACGGACGTAAGGGTTGTACCTTATGAATCATGTATTTTTTTATAGGATTACGTTAGTCAGTAGGTCACACTAGCATCAAGAAGCCACTGGCATTTGTGCGCACTAGAAAACATATCAAATACGAACAAAATGTGATGATATTATTATGAGAGATGATGAAACTGTCCCTCCTCCTGGCTTGATTGTAGAAATCATACAAATATTTCATTAAGGACATTGTGGCGTATCTGGCACTGCCAAGGCTAGCAGTGTTCCTGGTCGACAGGTCGCGCTAACTGGTGGACCGTGGAGGAAGTTGGCCACTGATATCCTGTCTGTTTTCGGTGCACAAATCCTTCACATTCATACTGGTGCATTAATATACTAAGTGGCCAGAAATGATAATTTGCTAGTGTGGCAACGGAAATTGTGTTACATTTTGGAAAATCTGTTATCAGATAATAGTGTGCAATTCAGTTCAGAGAAGATGCAGTATTTCCTAGCGAGTATTGAAGTGAAACATTCTACGGTGGCTTTGCTTTGTCCAATTCTTGAGCCAATGGGCAGGTCGGGATATTCAACAATGTCTTTAAGAAATCTATCGAGTTGACAGTGAAATCAGGTTTGTACTGGTGGAAATCCTTAAAAGTAACCCTGTTTTCATAAAGAATTATGCCTGATGCAATTAGTGGGAAATCTGCTGTGAACTGTTAAGGGGGCCTAAACCCACTACTAAGTTGGTGACTTGATAGTTGCTTTATTCATAGGGGGCTAAAGGAAAGTTGAAGGATGATGTTGAAAGTAGGGAGTAAATCAAGAAGTACTGGAAGAAAATGGAGAATTACTTGAATAAAAGGCATGGTGTTATGTGTGGTAAATAGCTGAAGATCTGTGTGGACCATATGGTCAGTATTAAAAAACTGGGTTGGTGAGGAAGAGTTTTCGTGTTGGTCAAATCTGCTCATATTGAGAGTTTTGAGGACCATTGTAGAGATGGAGGATGGTTAAATGTGAGCCGTTTTCTGGCCACCCAGTGTGTATGTTTTTTATAGAATAGGAGCCAGGTATTCACACTGCACAACTATAAATATCTAGGGGCACATGCATCAAGCTTTTTACCAGTTGCAAAGGGACGAATTTGCAGACTCAGCCCATTTGTGACTGGTAAAAAGCCCTTTCCAATGCATCAAACCTCAATGCATTTGCTAAATAGGTAATCGCAATGTTTGTGATAACCTATTTTGCGACTGCATTTAGGAATCGCAATTTGCGATTCCCTAAATGCAATGCATGAAGCATTTTAAAAATGCAAATTTGCATTAAGGATACGCAAATTACTATCATCCTCAAGTTGCAAATCCTTAGAAAAATGCACAAAATTGCATTTTTCAAAGTGCCATGTGGTGCATATGCATGCCCTTAGGGCATATGTGTGCGCCACATGTGCACACTTACCTTTTTTGGGGGTATATCAGGGGGCCTCAGACCCCCTAGCACCCTTTCACATGCATTCACAATTTGCGATTACCTATTTGGTAATCGCAAATTGCGAATGCTTTCCCATTCATTCCTATGGGCTTCTAGGCCCATATGAAGGGAGTGTCCCGATTATGGTAACCCGGGCCACTCGCAACCGCCTCTCAGCCTACCACACAAATGAAGAGTCGGTCCGACAGTAGAGAATCCAAACAAAGCATACATTTATTTAGGTACACTATGGCGGAGTCCCGTCTGCCCAGTCGCTTGGCGTGCTGCAGAGAGGACTGACTCCAGAACACATGATTATGCATTTTGTACAATCGAGAACCAGCAAAACACACCCAGACTGGAAATTTCCAGCTGGGACCAGCTACACAATGAAGGCACAGTAGAAGATGCTTCGATCCTGAGACTGAGCACACACTAACTGTGTGCCAAGAACACTCTGCCTGTGCCCATAGCCGGACTGGTGGGAGCAGGCTTCTGTCTAGTGGGGCAAGGTATGCAGCAGCAAAAACAGTACAGCGAGGCCCAACCTTGAGAGATAGAAAGAATTCAGCACAGCTTCTTCTAGCAGAGAACAGTTAATTGCAATTGTGGCCCAAAATAGCAGCTGAATATGAACTGGTGCCGCAAACGTTAACTTAAGCAAGGCAACATATAGTAACAAAAAGCAGGCTTTTTTACTAAATTCCAACACATCGGCATGAATGGGAAATGCATTCCCTAATAGCGAATCGTAATTTCGCTATTAGGGAATGTGTAGGAATCGCAATTTATTTTCCGATTCCTAAAAGCATAAGGAATTGCGACTCCTTAAAAATCGCTATTAAGGAATTGCAATTCCTTATCGTGATGCATGTGCCTCTAAGACTCTAGCTACTACTGCAACAAAAAAAAAAATCATTCTCACACCCAGCACCTGTCATGCAAGGTAATATGAGATAGCCGCCATTTTGGCTGTGTGCGCGGTCTGGTTTACCGGCACCCAGTAGTCTGAACGAGTCTCACATGCAACATGCACTTGCTCTCACACAAAGCATTGAAAAGCCACGTAAGTGGGTTATACAGGCAATATTCAGACACCAGTGACGCAATCTCAAGTTACTATATTTGATGAGACCTTGTTACAATAAATACGGCACACCCGAAGTGATTCCTCAGAGAAGGATCACATTTATCATATATAATGATTAATGAATGATTTCCCTTCATCTTTACACGTAGATTGTGACAACAGGCTTGTCTCACCACCGGAGGACCTATGTAGTAAAAGTCTTGCTTATTATATGTATGTATTGTCACTTTTATGTATTGTGTTGTTCAGTATGTCTGTTTCATTTGGGAACTTTATTTCAGGGTGTACTATTGTTTATAGTAGATGCGTCCACGAAGCCAAAACATTGAGAATGCCTTCTTTGCAGATGCACGAGCAATAACCACATTAGGGCGTATTTTAATAAATGCATGACACTTCATGTATGCTAGCTAATTCCCTTTTTATATAATCCAGATAATACAGAACGTAACACTAAGTAGGTGTATGTTTTATTAGCATTTGCATGCAGAGAGTGTGAATTCTGAACACTTTGTGTTGTCATCAGTTTTGAACTAGAAGTGGTCTCGGAGTGTAATTCCTTGGTCCTGACGACAGCCACAGGGAAAGGTGGCTTGTAACATGTAGACGGATCAGAAAGTTAGATCATCAAATCCAAATTAACTTTCTACAGTTCTTTCCCTTTTAGGTCGAGCCTAGAGGCAGCACGCATGCTCTGCTCTGCGAGGCATACTGTATTGGAGTATGCACTTGAAGCCCTGCCCACTCTCCGCCCACATTTGTCATTGGCTTGATTCATTGCTGGCTTCTGATTCGTAAATAGGCTTGTTAGTCCCTCCTTCGAACCGCCTTGTCTTAATTTGTAACCTCCCATGGCGACTGGCCCTTTTACTTTGGTTGTTACACAGTATGTTTTATTTGGTCTGTAAGCACTATTTTCATTATTCAGTTTCTCTTACTGCAGGCAGGACATGCCCTGCTTCAGCTGGAACCACTTGTGCTTTTTTAAGCAGCACAGCCGCGCTTTATCTTATTTTATGTGTTTTTAAATTAACAACATGGTCGCCCCCTTTCTCCTTAACACGGGCGCCCGCTTTTAATCACATGGGCGCCAGCTTTCAATATCAACACGGGTGCCCGCTTTCACTTTTATACGGGCGCACGCTTTCAATAACAACAAAGATGCACGCTTTCACTTTACCCGGGTACCCAGCATTATCTCAAACTCCCCCCCTTGCTGCTTTATCTCGCTCTGTCGCCCTCCTGTCTGTTTCTCCTCCCATCCCACCAACCAGACCTAGAGCCCTGCCTCCTCCACAAGACAGTCTTGCCCTCGTATTTTCTCCCGCGCACACAGCTGTATAAGCCTGCTGTTGACTGAAAGGCCTGTCCACTGGGGCTATATGGGGAGATGCTTGCCTGTCACCTGGCAGTGACCCCGTTATACACTGAAAACAAACAAAGAGGCCTTTCTGAGGGAGGGAAGATAACGCTGCAGTAATGCTTTCGCCAACCGCTCCCCACCCGTGAGTCCAGCTGGGGTCTTCAAATGTAACATGCAAACATGTCCAGGGGGCTCCTTGGCATTAACAGTTTGCAGAAGCTTGACCTAAAAGAAGTCAGTGGGGAATCTGTAGGCGAAGACTAAGATTCATTGTATAGTACTTCTGTCTCTCAGGGTGCTCTCCAAGAAGAGATCTCTTATAATGAGAGGGGGAATTAGGAACATGCCTTGTACCATCATGACATTCCAATAGAGGTATGCATGAACTGACTGTATTGCAACCCCCTCTTTGTTACAGTGCAACCTAAAAGGCTCCCTTAAAAGAGGTTCCGTGCTTAACAGTTTCTATTGGAGCCAAGGCCTGTGGTGTTCAGCGCCTTGTGGGTAGGACTGTGACCTGTGCCAGATGAGCGCAGATGAGTTTACATACCCCCAGCTAGCCATTGATGGTGTGGCGTATTCGACAGTGACGCCCATTCACCCAATGGGGTGCTAGGTAACCAGCAGCACGGGACCCGCGCTCTCCACTCAGCTCATGTGATACTCTGTAATCAGCAGTGATGAGCAGGCGACCATGGACATTTTATCAGACTGTGGGGTGTGCTGTAATTGCATCAGCAGTGAATGAAGTTGGGTACCATTACTTTGCCTGTGGAGGTCCTTCTAATTAGCAGTGTCAAAGAAAGGAGGTGCATTCTCCACTCAGCCCATTGAGTGCTCTGTAATCCACCTGCCCTCGCTCTTCAGTCAACTGTGAAGGGGTGTCATACTCCGGAGACAGACGGCCATGGGTAGATCCCATACTAGGAACCTCGAGGACTAAAATTGGTCTTACTCGCAACACCAGTGAGCATCCCAGCCTGTCTCTGTTGGGGCAGAACAACCCCCCTTGTAGTGTAGTTCCTATCTTCCCAATAGGCTCTGCGCATTGGAATAATACCTACAGAAGTAAAGGCCTAGACCAGACGTTAACTAGGTCTACTATTGTCGATACTAGACTTAAGTTTTGGGTTTGCCAGCGTAGCTCAGAGTTCGCTAGAAACTTTCTCGAATGTTCAAGGAGGAATTAACTTCCCTGATTAGACAAGAAGGGATTTAGTTTCTGACAACCATAGAACATGACAACTTTGCTCTCCCCTAATCAAGAGTCAATCTCGAGAGTCGTGTGAACAAAAGGCAAATTATTTTACTCAGTCAGTACGTGCATTCTTAGTCTCATCAGAATGTAGAGAAAAGGAAGAGACGGGCGTGTTCAATAAGAGATGTTATTTATTGATCAGTCTCTTTTCTCATACAAGAGAAATGGATCGATATTATTGCAATACTTATAGTTAAGTAAAGTGCATACATTAAAAGCAATAGTATAAAGTAATACTGTAAAAACATTGATATGGTTTCTAAGCCATATGATGTTTTAAAATGAATAAAATATATTACATACACATATACATTTGACTAAACGTACTCAACTGGTGTTTCTAGATACGCCTACCCCGTGTACCTGACCTAAGCCTAATACGTGGGCGGGAATAGAAAGTTACAGTTTAAGTTAAGTTTGTTTTTGCCAAGTGAATAACTAAAGAATTCTCTGTGAGGGGTTATTCAGTTCTGTACCTGGAAGTTAGGATGAATGAGGAATGGTATCTCTCTCTCTGGTCTCGATATTCCAGGCGGCCTGCGAGGGCTGCCCAGAAACGCCGGTGCTGGATTCTCGGCAGGAGAAAGCAGCGCGTCTCTCAGCGCGTCAGGAAGGCGGGGCTGCTGCCAGCGGGGTCTGCTCTGCTCTCGGCTTCGGCAAGTATGGCTGCTCCGTCTCGTCACCACGCGTGTGTTTTGCATATGGCAAGATCGGTAATATTTATACCTTTAAGGTGCCGAGATTGACGTAAGGATGGACATAGATACGTCAATAAAGATGTCATACGATTTGCTCGTTAGCACATTCTTTTACTAAAGTTCTCGGTGAAATCAAAACAATGGCCGCAAGGTTTTGCCCAGGTTGTCATAGGTTTGATTTGTTATGAGAACTCCGTATGCCTTATCAGGGGCTGGAGGAATATCGCTTGTCTAATTAGATCGCAAGCGTTATGACCTAATCAGATAACACGTTCCTGTGCCGTAGTGTGACTGCGTCAGATAACGGTATCTGCATCATGGGGAATTTCTGCCTCATGGGCTGACTGCTAGTTAACTTGTTGGTTTGTTTAACTAGAATAGGGTCAGGAATAGGGGGATCGATTCAGAACCTATAGGAATACATGACACCCACTCCACGCTAACTATGGACATATTTACTAATCTAGGCATAGTATAACATAGTACAACATACTATAGAGTAGTGTGTATACCTTACCACCCCAAAATACATAAATGCATTTTGAAATTTTCAAATATACGGAAAAATTGCAGACATATATATATGGTATGCACTCAAGCTGTAGAAAAATGCCAAAGTAATTGCATTTGTATACATTATTGCTTATTTGGTATATGAGAATTACACATGAAATGATGTCTTACAGAAAAAAGTTTCGAGACCATTCCATCACAGAATAAAATATCTTTATGAACATGCCAGCGGGCAGCTAATGTCTATAAGCTATCTAAAATTTAGAAACCTTAGTTCTTTAAGAATAGTTCTTACTTTAAGCAGAAGATAGTGTCCCGAAAAATATGCAAAAATATTTGGGGCTGCTGAAAAAACTGCTGTCCGTGAACTGGAGCGTAAATGTTCATGTGACTTTATTTTTAAAGTTGAAGGCCGAATTCAGGGAACGCCGTGTGCGAGCTTGCTCAAAAGTCTCTATTTCTGTTCGGGTGAGAACATCATATCATTTAGGCTTTCGAAAAAACTGTCAACAGCTTCCTGGGAAAGTTCCACTAACTCGGAAATAGGTGTAATCATGCATTCATGCGCATGATTGTCTCCATTGACATTCTGATTTACATTACTGACAGAAGGTCGTACCTGTTCGATGCTGCTTTCATCTTGAACTTCACTACCCATCAATCGTAGTGGTGAAGCTTCCACGAATGCCGTCATCAGGATTGGTAGCCTTTGAGGGCAGCACAAAGCATGAACCTTGATCGGGCTCAACAATGTTTCTGCATCCATTGGCGCATCCGATTGTAGCGTCAGAGAGGTGTCTAACACGCATTCTTCTCCGCATAGCAGACACCTCAATACAGGTAAAACACATCTTTGCCACATTGGTCGAAATGATAGAAACCAAGTCATGTTCAGGTCTCTAAGCCGGGAGAGTCCCAGGATTTTTGATATCCGGTCCCGGTATCCAATGGCTAGGATTGTTTCTTCCCTTGTCGCAAGAGTTTTGTCTGTGACATGGGTTGCCATAACGAAAAATAAGGACTAAGAATAGGATTCCTGCAATTAGTCCCAGGATCAGGGGAAGTCCGCCAAAAATCGAATGGACGAAATCTGGAAAAATACCCAGTATGGCTTTGAATGGTGTTAATGCCATCGAAAATACTGTCTTAAATACATTTGAGACCCCATTGGTATCAGAAATATTTAAGATTTCACTCAGGATTTCCGCGAAATGTACGGGGGAATTAGTTGATAATAATGTATGTATCTCTGCAGTCGTCCTTGCGACTTGTAGATCATACGTTTCTTTTGATGACGAGAGCCTGGTAGGCGTCTGAAGAAGGACTGTTTTCATTCTGCTTAAAGTATCTATTCGAATAGAAGTAATTTTCAAATCGGGCCATGCCCTTGCCTCCCTGTCTGGGAAGGAGCTGGGGAACAATGAGCGTCCACAGCACTTGACCTTCGCAGTCGTAGTGACTAGATAAGGAGTCCCGGGCATAAGACTACAACATCTGCGGTCTACAATAAGAATGTAACTCCCATTATAGAGTCTTTGAAAGAATGGTTCTATTTCTGTTGCAGGTGCGCCTTGCTGGTGACATGAAAGGTTGTATGAATTCCCTTCACAGGCTCCATGCAAACTAATTCCGTTACACAGAAGTGTGCCACTTAGTGACATCGCACAATTGTTGCCACTAAGAAACACTTTCTGTCCTTTATTACTGACACATGCATGTGAATAGGGCAGGTTCCATGTTGTTTTAAGGTACCCCTTTCCCAATTTCTCGTACATGCCAGCCTGTATATATTTTTGGCAGTATTGAAACCTGAAGGTTGAGATTGGAATATTTATGATTCCGTGTATTATCCATTCACTGACAGGTCGTTCTGACATTGTCATTGGTAATCTTTCTAGTTTTTCAATGCTCAAGATTGTATAATCAGCACCCTTTTGCGCCATACCGATTTGTCTATCAGTAAGGTTAAAGATTTGGAATAGTGACGTTGTGTTGATTAAACGCCAAGGCACATAGCCTGAACGCAGATTTTGTAACGTCCAGCCAAGCTGTACAATAGAACGCAATTGTGACTGACCATGTTGTAATAACAGTAAGTCTTGCGATAATATGTCGATTGCTGAAGACACAATGCTGTCCAATGAAAAAATTCTGGAGGACAGAGTCATTAACCCATTTGTCCACTACAGAAAGTGATTTTTCCAAATTAATACGGTCAATTTCCCGTATTCTCTCTGCTGTTTCAATTTGATTAACCTTCCAGGCCTCATTGTATGCTGCATATACAGAGGCTGCTATGAAACGCTTTTGACGCTGTTTGCGTGGTCCCAAAGTGAAATCACGCAAGTCAGCACCATCAGTAAGTAAAGTTAGGTGTTGCTTAATTTCTGTCAGTGTGAAAGTTTGTAGCCATTGAAGGCATAATTTGCCCACACTGTAGGTGGTTATTATCCCTGGGTGATGTCTTTGAGGATATCTAGGGTCTGGCCTGGTCATTTTGAAACCCTGTGTTTTGTTCAGGAATCTGTCTTGACAGTTATTAGTATCTGTGGGCCAGATCAACCACTGTTTCCAATCAGGATGTGTTCTGTTTTGGTTTAATATATGGTTTACGTCTATCTCTTCATCTGTATCAGAGTTATTGCTAAACATTATTGGCTTTGGAATAGACGGTTTATTTAAATCTTTGATTTTGGCTAAGCCAAGACAGGTGGTCTGTTGAACAGTGTCATTTAAAAATATCATTTGTTCTGGGATCATGCAGGCTCTAAACAAAGCTTCTATACCCTGTACTTGCCATTCTTTTGTACCCCAAACACTTTTCAATTCAACATTTTTGTCCCAATAATCAAATCCAAAAGTATTCATTTGTTCAAAAAATGAGTCTGAATATAACAATTTTGTGTTGGTTATCATGGTTTTGGTTCCTGTCTTGTTTGACAATTTAAAATAAAATGTTTCAGCATTACTTGTGTTAAAACCTGAAAAATATGAATATTTGTCGTAAACGGTTCTTGAGCTCCCTTTTGGAGGTGTTGCACAATGTTCCCATTGATTATAATTTAAAACATTTCTAGGTTGTGCAGATCTATGTAAAAAGTGATTACCATAGTGGTTATAGCAATACCTACTGTCATAATTTGTAGAACCCTGCAAATAATCATGTTTGGTAAATTTAGCAGACATTACTAAGTCAGACATCATATTATTAATATTTTCGAAGTCCCAATCATCAGCAAATGAGTGGTTTTGCAAAGTCACTCAATGAGATCTTAATTTGGTGTGGATATTTCAGGATCTCGACCGGACCATAAATTTCATAGTCAGTGTTGTCCCAGGCTACCCCACCAGGTATCGGATTGGCTGTGAAGTTGGCTGAAGAAAGTTCTCTTTTCTCGACGTGTGAAGATGTGTGTGGTTTGAGGATCAAGTTGATGTTCTGACTTGCTGTGTCCATTTTAGCATATTTTCCCTCAATGAAGCGTCCCAAAGTAAGTACCATGATGAGCCAAAGTATGAGGATAAATGCACCAAAACCCACCCAAAATTCAATCCATGGAGAAATCAGATATGTTTCTTTCAGTTGATTCAAAAGTTCCTTAGCTTTGTCTTTAAAGGATTTTGATGATGGCTGTGTCTTTGATTCACTGAAGCCTTCAGAGGAATCATCGAAGTTGATGAAGTAGCCGGATGCAGTTCTGTCAATTGTTCCAATTGCTTCAGGATTTCTGTTTCTTGCATTTTCACTTGGTACTTCATTATAGATTGGTGTGTCTCTGCTAAATGTTTTTATTTGGGTTCTCAGAGGTCTGAGTTCTATTGCATTGTTGCATAGTGCTTGTTGTTCTTCTGTAGGCGTTTCGAATGTGATGAGCCTCTTCGTTAGGACCTCTGTACTGGTAGCAAACCTTGGTGTTCTGCTACTTATTGGGAGTCCACTTGGCCTACTGTTTGTTATCGGCCACATGTTGTGGTTTTACCAGGTCGATGGATACAACTCGGTTCTCCTTTTTACCAGCAAGTGGCGGTAGTACAACTGATCTTGTCCCGTTGACAGACAAGACAGGAACTGCTTTTCTGTAAGAAGGCCCAAATTCCTTCTTTACCGCGATCTTTTCCCTGACTAGATCCCCGACTTTTGGAATCCAGACAGGTCTTGCTGGGACAGGTGGTGGTTCTTCAGTGGTTGTTGGCTGTTGTTTCAACTTTATGTTGCTCAGGTCTTTTCTTGTTTTTTTTAAGTCCTGCAAAATAGCCAAACGGTCTTTGATATCAAAGCTTTTTTCTTTCACCACTGAAGTCTGACTATCAAGGTCAGAGATCAACATCCTAGTTCCAAATAATAATTTGTACGGACTGAATCCCTTCAGAGAATTTCTTGGCAAGTTATTGAGACTACGTTGGACACTTATTAGATGTTTGACCCACCCAGCTCCCGAACCTAATATCCTTTCCGCTATAGATTGTTTTATGCCTTGGTTTTTTCTTTACACCATCCCGTACCCTCAGGAAGGAAGTGAGAAGATTCCCGCTGGGCTGTGCTCATTTGGCCATGTTTCCCCCCAGGCTGGTGGGCCTGAGTGAAAACAATGGTCGAACGTAGCATGCTCTTAGCGTATATGCCATTTAGACTCGCAAATCTTTGTATAACAGTCCGGACGTCAGCCGAGTGCTGGTGATCTACATTATAAGTGGAAACTAGCCTGTATATGTTAATCGCAAGCCATTCTTTTTACTGGTGATATTATCCGCCGTAATACGACGAGGTATCAAACTCTTTCTCTCCCCACTGCGATCTCTATTGCAGTTTGGGCAGCGTTTTACAAACATGGTGTGACGCAGGCTCATGCCTGGCCACCAGTACCGTGATTGTAATTCTTCCAGAGAATCTTTTAATTTAAGGTGTCTGAGACCCTCGCCCATGTGTGCGTCTGCGATTAACAAGCTTCTCCTGTCCATGTTTGGAATCACTCTATCCCCCACTCCAGGGATTCGAGCAAAAGGGACGGAGTTTGCATCGATTATGTATGTATAATTGAGTGGATAGTTGATCGGTAACGCTGAGCAGTCGCCTTTTGATGACGTTTTCACCGCCAGCACTGTTTCACCGTCAATGTATTTTAATGTACGCTTTTTTCGAACTACGGGAGCCGAGTTAGTGGCTGCCGCTGCGGCTGTTTCAGCCAATGAATTCCCTACAACGTGAACGCCATCACGCTGATGACTCAGTGAGTGAGTCACGTGAGTCTTTGGTAGTTCTTTTTGTAAAAGAGCTATTTGTTCCCAGAGCAGTTTCTGCTTTATTGGTGCATCTGTGTCATCTTTGTAACCGTTTTGAATCCATGTCTGCAAATCCTTGTTGTATGATTTGACGCAGTAATATGAATCTGACACTATAAGTGTCGGGAATTCGCGATCCGCATTATCTAGCGCCATTTTCAATGCTATTATTTCAGTTTGTAGTTCTGAATTAGTTTCTACTGAGTGTGATTTTGTTAATAGAGGTCTTAGTTTACCTCCGCGCCACACTTCTTTTGTAATCTCACATGTGGGGTTGTATGCTTGTTCTCCCCAAACGGAGGGTTGAGCATGTCCGTCTGTATAGATTACACAGGCGTAATGTCGTAAAGGCAGAATGTCGATTGGCAGAGGATATGTTTCTTCATATGCTAGATTTTTTTATTCGTCTAGTTCTGGATCAAAGTAGTAGTATACTTTGTCCGTTGTGATAGAATTTACCCATTGTAACCATTCTGGATTCAATGCTGTTGTTGGTAAATTACACGGTGTTGTTAGTGCCTCAAAGGCTGATTTTGCTGTTCTGACTGTGATATGTCTACCGTCCGCTTGATCTTTTTCTCTAGCTATTGCGGTTTGAACTGCATGAACAATTTTTTCTTTGTTGCTGAATTTCTGTTCAGCTTCTGTGTACAAGTGTGATTTGAATGCAATTGGTACCTTTTCTCCCTCATTAGAGGTCAGGTATGTGAATCCGCATCTCCCTGGGATGACTCGAATCACAAGATTGCGTGTGTTATCACGTGTTTCTAATTTTGTTTTAATTAGCATGTCTGTTTGTAAGGATCTCAAAATTTCTGTGTGTATTTGAGTCCAACTGGATCTTTTAAAGTCTGGTTTAATTAGATCATAAAGGGGTTTGACCCTTTCTGCGTAATTTGCAATGTATGTTCTTCCGAAATTTAGGAATCCTAGAATCGACTGTAAGTTTTTTAGTGTTCTAGGTGCTTGGAGTACGGCACATTTCTCTAGGAAATTGTCAGCCAGGCTTTTGCCTTCACTTGATAATTCATATCCTAAGAACAGGACTGTCAGATGGGCAATTCTGGATTTTTTAAAGTTGAATTTGTAACCCTCTGCTGCGAACCCAAGTATTATGGTGTTCACTCTCTTCAAGTGAGTCTCCAAGTCATCATCTGTTAAGTAAATGTCATCGACATGAGATAATGCTTCATCATCATATAGATGAAGTAATTCTGTTACTCTCGCTGAGAATACCCCTGGGCTGTTCTTGTACCCCTGGGCTAACCGACAGAATTGTTTTTGAGTGCCATTTACTGAGAATGCAGTTAAATATCTGCTCTCTGGTGCTATGTTTTGACAAAAGAATCCATTGGAGATGTCCAAGGTTGTTTTGTATTTTTTGCGCACTATGTTATTCATTAGTGCAGCACTGTGTGAGTTTTGCACTGCAAAAGTTTTGCAACATGTGTTAAGGTGTCGGTAATCCAAAACTAGACGATATGAATTGTCTGGTTTGGAGACCGGAAACAAAGGGTTGTTCATTTGTGAGGTGCAAGTTTCAATCACCCCCTGGTATTCTAGCTGATCTAGTATTTCATTTACCTGTTTTTTAGCTTCTTGCTTAATTGGGTACTGCCTTTGTGCAGTAGGTTGTGATTTTAACTGGATTTTGTGAGGAGGAGAATCCTCATCCCATCCTACGTGATTTTTATATAAAGCAGGTGCTAAAGCCACTGCCCACTTTCTAGCAAGTGTGTATTTTTTATGAATTGGAATTTGATTTGAGAAGGCAGGCATAATTACTTCTTCGCCATGAGGGCACTCCCTGACAAATTCTGGTGGCCAGTCTTTTTCAGCTAGAAGGATGTCATAGCCCTTGGAGAGATTATCCCAAAATAGTCCCCTTATTTTCCTAGTCTTATCACCCTCTATACGCAATGTTATCTCGTATATCTTGTGGGGTTTGCTAACCCTGGTGTCTGCAGTTTCCACTTGAAGATATTCATTCGTGTCCACTGTCTCCAGATGATTCATAAGGACTTTGCGAGCTATGCTCACTTCTGCTGCACTGTCTAGCATTGTCTGAGCCCACTCTCCGTTTTTCAGTTGTGTCCTCAGTATTCTCGGCATTGTTAACTACCTTGATACTGGCTACCTTCTTTTTTGGAAATTGTAATTTCTTTTTTAGCTGAGTAGGTTCCTTGTCTTTGGACTTGGCGTGCTCTTCTCTTTGTTCTGATCGTCCTCTTCTTTCCGATTTCTGCGAGGAATTCTGAAAAGATTGAGAGGGACGTATATCAATGTCTTGATATCTATCAGGTTTTTTAATATTATCCCTATTTCTAAGGTTATATCTATTCCCAGAGGGGTCACTCTGCGGTGACCTCTGTCTTCGGTTTGGAGATTTTTCTCTTCGCCTAGGAGACCTTCCTCTGGACTGGAATTTCTTTTCTTTAGGATTGGATTGTTTGTTTCCATCCCAGTTCTTTTTTGGTGAATTATTATTAAAAAATATTTTTTCTGGACTTTCAGTCAGTTGCGGTTTTACTGGTATTCCATCTAAACTATCTCTACCTAGTTCCTCATATGATTTTTCTATGATTCTGGCAATTTCAGCTGGTTGGTCTGCTATATCTGTCTCTTTTAACCTCTGGCGGATCGCCACGTTTGCTGCTTCACCTTTTATATTGGCTAATAATATAGCCGAGACCTGCTTGAAGTCTTTCAGTAATTTCATACCAAGAGTTAAAGCAGGTTCTGGACCGTATTCGTCTTGAATTTGTTTTAGCACATCAGGTATTACCGAAATGGATGGAACACCGTGCGTTTTTGTGTAGATGGAAGCAAAGACTGTACCCCAAGTGTCACAGTCCTCTATGTGTGGTGCGATTCCCATAGGAAGACAGATAGTCAGAATCCTGTGTTTTTCTAGCGGGGTGGTGTCAGGAAACACCGCCTCTATTTGGGTAATTTTCTGTGCCAACCAGAATGGTATTTGTTCCCGTTTAGCCGGTACTTTACCTAGGCAGGATTGGATGTTCTGTGGTGTAATTTTATTTGTGTTCCCCTGGTGAGGGGTCAGCTGTGGAAGTTTAATCGCTGGCTGAATTGTTGAAGTCCGCATTACATACTGGACTAATTGTCTGTGAATTTTTAGTAATTGTTTTAGCTGTATTAACAGCTCTCCTGTAGACATCCCTTCGATGTCTGGGTGTGGTGTGTATCCGGCTAAGACCGGCCACGTTGCTCCTGGTCTTCCTAAAGGACCGAGCATGGTGATGTGATTATTATGTATTAGGGCGCCATCAAATAAGAGCAAATGCTCTTGGAATTTGAGTGGTACTTCCACCTCCTCGAAAGGAGTGTAAATGTCGGGTGGTACCTCTATTTTGTAATAGTGGAAGTACTTTGTTACAGCATTTGCTGCTGGAAAATGTATCCATGTATAGTATACCTCTGTCTGCCGATATTCGTGTGCCTCAATTACGAATATGACTGTGCCACCTCTAGGTGTCAGTCCATTTTCTATAAGTTTTAAGGTTATAGATTTCCTTTTGGTGACCGGGATGAGTATTATATCCCCGTCCGCATCTAGTGCTGCAGTATCAGCTGCTGCTATTTCAGCTGCTAATCTAACTGCCTCTCTTTCATCCTCATTGTCAGACATTTTACTGTCAATAAGGTTTTTTTGTTTGTTTGCAGATCAGGTTTCTTATGGAGCAAAGATTAGATACACAATATTTTGGAACTGTTTATCCTTCAACGTTGACTATACCAAGAACCATACATAGGAGTTCCCTCCTGCGAGGTCTTGGAGGATATTACCTTTCACCCACTCCAGACGTCTTTGGAGTATTTGGGAAAAGGGGTCTGAGTGAGAAAGCACGACTGAGTTACTCTAAATGTCTTACGTTAGTTTTATTGCCCTTTCCAAACGCGTTGGGCGCCATGTAGTGTAGTTCCTATCTTCCCAATAGGCTCTGCGCATTGGAATAATACCTACAGCAGTAAAGGCCTAGACCAGACGTTAACTAGGTCTACTATTGTCGATACTAGACTTAAGTTTTGGGTTTGCCAGCGTAGCTCAGAGTTCGCTAGAAACTTTCTCGAATGTTCAAGGAGGAATTAACTTCCCTGATTAGACAAGAAGGGATTTAGTTTCTGACAACCATAGAACATGACAACTTTGCTCTCCCCTAATCAAGAGTCAATCTCGAGAGTCGTGTGAACAAAAGGCAAATTATTTTACTCAGTCAGTACGTGCATTCTTAGTCTCATCAGAATGTAGAGAAAAGGAAGAGACGGGCGTGTTCAATAAGAGATGTTATTTATTGATCAGTCTCTTTTCTCATACAAGAGAAATGGATCGATATTATTGCAATACTTATAGTTAAGTAAAGTGCATACATTAAAAGCAATAGTATAAAGTAATACTGTAAAAACATTGATATGGTTTCTAAGCCATATGATGTTTTAAAATGAATAAAATATATTACATACACATATACATTTGACTAAACGTACTCAACTGGTGTTTCTAGATACACCTACCCCGTGTACCTGACCTAAGCCTAATACGTGGGCGGGAATAGAAAGGTACAGTTTAAGTTAAGTTTGTTTTTGCCAAGTGAATAACTAAAGAATTCTCTGTGAGGGGTTATTCAGTTCTGTACCTGGAAGTTAGGATGAATGAGGAATGGTATCTCTCTCTCTGGTCTCGATATTCCAGGCGGCCTGCGAGGGCTGCCCAGAAACGCCGGTGCTGGATTCTCGGCAGGAGAAAGCAGCGCGTCTCTCAGCGCGTCAGGAAGGCGGGGCTGCTGCCAGCGGGGTCTGCTCTGCTCTCGGCTTCGGCAAGTATGGCTGCTCCGTCTCGTCACCACGCGTGTGTTTTGCATATGGCAAGATCGGTAATATTTATACCTTTAAGGTGCCGAGATTGACGTAAGGATGGACATAGATACGTCAATAAAGATGTCATACGATTTGCTCGTTAGCACATTCTTTTACTAAAGTTCTCGGTGAAATCAAAACAATGGCCGCAGGGTTTTGCCCAGGTTGTCATAGGTTTGATTTGTTATGAGAACTCCGTATGCCTTATCAGGGGCTGGAGGAATATCGCTTGTCTAATTAGATCGCAAGCGTTATGACCTAATCAGATAACACGTTCCTGTGCCGTAGTGTGACTGCGTCAGATAACGGTATATGCATCATGGGGAATTTCTGCCTCATGGGCTGACTGCTAGTTAACTTGTTGGTTTGTTTAACTAGAATAGGGTCAGGAATAGGGGGATCGATTCAGAACCTATAGGAATACATGACACCCTATTTAGGTGCATGTTTTTCCAGAAGGTATAATTGTACCTCTTGTTTTCACCACACATTAGGACTACTATTGAATCCTGACTTGAGGGCATGTGACTCTTTGATCCCTATGGCTAATTATCACTTGCCGCCCCCTCTGAGTAGATGAGGATAAAAAGGTCCTGAAGAAATGCCTAGATCCTTACGGAGTGAATAAGGCATGAAACATGTTGACCCCTTGCACAAATCCCTAAAACTTTAGAAATGAGTCGGGTTTAATCCTCCCTCATCAGTCTACGACTCCTTATTCTGTTTTTACTCATGGCCCAGGTACTCCTCGAATAAACTGTCTCTGGAGAATCCAAGAGCCATTTTTAAACCACCCGTACATGATCCCATTTCTACTCACTACACATAGGCACCCTCAAATAACATCATTTAGCTTCACGGCGGCAAACCGAGAAGACCTCCGGCAAAGAGCCCCGCCCCGCGGGGCCCGTTGAGCATTGCAGCGCCGGCCCAACGAGGAGCTGCCCTATGATAAAGCATAACACCCCTCGGGTGTGTGAGGGCCCTTGCTCCGTACTCCTTACTGAGCTATCCCTGGACGAGCACACACTATCTTGTCCTATCTAGCACCTGTTTGTAACTGACATTACTGACGTGGCTTGTCACATCTCTCATCCCACCCCCTAACAACAGCATAACCTCTTTTCTTTCCCAGTACCCCAACTCTGCCCATGTGGTACTCTACAATGTGCAGTAAGTGAGCCATGGGGTGCGCTGCAGTCAGTAGTAAGGGCATTACATATCCTCACTCAGCCATTCTGGTGCTCTGTAAACGTCAATCAGGTTGTCACTTATCTGACTCATCCCGTAGGGCCAGGGAGCTCTCGCGTACTCCCTTCAACTTCCATTAAGTGGTCTGTGCTCTACAACGAGTTAGAACATGAACCACTGCGACATGTCTGAGTCTGAAGTGCCCTGTTTTCAGCGCCGAAGGGGGTGTGGGCGGTGAGTAACCTCACTCAGCTCATGGGGCGTTCTATCATAAGCAGTGACAGGAAAGGAACGGGGCTCTGCCTCCCCAGTCAGCCAGTGAGATTCTCTGCAACACATAAAGGAGCCCCTCAACTGCTCAATAGACCACGGAGCACAGGGGGTAAGGTCAGGTAGGTCAGACGCTTGCCCTCTCACAGAACACAGTGTGCCCTGTACTGGCAGTGATAGAGAAGAAAGTGGCCCAGCACCCTGAAAACCTCAGCAGTGAGGGGGCCTGGGTACCCTCAGAGGCTTGTAGTGTTCGGGGGAGAATGCCATGTACCTCCACCCTTAGCAGTGAGGAGAGTTGTCTACCCTCACACCTCCCATGAGTAAACAGGGTAGAGCACCGTACTACCCTACCCAGGAGATGCGCCCCTTATCCAGCTGTGAGGGGAAATGCTTACCTTCATGGCTCCCATGAGGAGCCGGGGGAGGGGGTCATTGTAACCCTACTCCACCCATGCAGCGATGTATTTATTTATAATTTATAAAGCGTGGTAATTATCCAAAGGTTCTTTAGCGCTTTACAGGAGAAATCTTTGGTTTTGAGGAAGTTACAGGTGATTTAGGATAGTTAATACAGCTGATGAAAGCACAGAGTTGCACCAAGAAAGTAGATATAGTCCTTAGTAATTTCTTCAAGAAAGTTCTTTATTCAAAGATTCATGCTCATTGAAAGAACAACCAGCCAACGCGTTTCGTTCCCAAAATAAAATTGTGGAACTTCGTCAGGGCTGTAACAAATAACATAAAAGACATAAAATGACTGACAGACATAACTAATGACATGAAAAACTTCAACGTTTTCACTCCCATCAAACATTGACGTGAGAATTAAATCACTTCACTAATTACATTAACACGCACATAGGACACAGTACAATAACATAACTAATAACTGAGCAAAAGATTTATTTTTTTATAAAACAAGGATAAATACACAATATGAGTAACAAAAATACACTACATTAAGACATACATATTAAAGAAGTATTAGCAGAAACAACTACATAAAAACTAATACATATTTACAAGATTCTTTAACAAAAAACACAGTTTGCAAACATTATCCCTTCATTTGACTAATAAAGGGTTAATTTAAATGAGTACATTGTGTCAAAAACGGGCGTGCTAATCTTATTCATTAAAGACACTAAATATAATCCAAATTCCACCCTACACAGTGGTGCAAATGATAGCATAAAAGTTCTATAGGGATTTAATTGCTAATTTCATAAATATGAAAAACAATAAAAAATAGCGTAAAGAGAAAGACAGAGAGAATAATAGACATACAGTTGGAGATAAAGACAGATACAACAAAAAGAAAAACCCATCAATAGAAATTAGTCCTGAAAGACTAAAAACAGCTAAATCAGATGATAATCTGAACTCTCGCCTCTATAATGTAAAATTCTAGTGCGCCGTAAGGATATATCTTAAATCTGCTTGTCGCCTTATGATAGAGGTAAGTTTCAGGTTTTACAGCATGACACCTGGTATGAAAATAATTTAATAACTTGTGATTAGAGTGAGGATGAGCTTTAATATTAAAACAACCGTATAAATCCTAGACCCATATACGTAAGACTCATCCGTCCATAGTGTGAATTAACCTTAGAAATAGGCCAAACAAAGGTTTGTGATTTTCCTGGAATGATGCGACACATAATTCTTTAAACCACATCTGTATCTCATGTAACTAACAACTATGTTATAACTACCATAGATCTGAGTTATCTCAGGACCCTTAAACATCATTTATCTAGGGACATTCGTCCTTCCCATTTCGATTCCCCATGCTATGTAAAGCAACTTTTCCCCTTCATTTGTCAATTAATGGTAGCTTTAATAAAACCCTAAAAGTTGATATGCTGCCCAATGACACCCCGAAGACGCTGAGTTTGAATTTCCAACAGAGTTAAGCCGCATTGTGAATTCTCTAGTTGTTTGCTATACTGACCAATTTCTAGCATGCCTATCCTTTATTCGCCTACAGTTTATGCTTTCCACAGTATCCTAGCCCTTCATACACCTAGGTGCGGGAGCTTTAACAGTATCGAAAGCTCGCTTAAAAGAAGAGGCATCTACAGGTGACGTTGGCCCCAGCAGCCCTGCTCTAGATAAATCATGTGTTGCACCCAGATACGGCAGTTAGAAAGCCTAGTGAAATAATCAGACTGCCCGTCTCTAAGCGCTGTATTTATTTATATTTTATAAAGCATGGTTATTATCCAAAGGTTCTATAGCGCTTTACAGAAGAAATCTTTGGTTTTGTGGAAGTTACAGGTGATTTAAGATACTGAGAGGCATATTTACAAGGGCTTTATCTCCGCTGTTTTGGCTTGGAAAGTGTAATAAATAGATGAATGGAACATAGAACGACGTAAGGGTAAAACTAGAATGTGGTATTGTAGGGTATAAGGAGTTGTTTAAGAAGGGGCAGCTGGTGCTGCACGACTACTGGGATGTTTTCTAAGTGTGGGTGATTATATCTAGCAAAAAGATTACCAGTATCTGTGGTTGCAGAGTTTCCTTGTGGGTAAGCCATCTTACAACTATCATCTTACAAAATAGGAACCCACCTACCCCACCTATGATCTAGAACACGGGTACTCAAGGTACGGCCCGCAGGCCGGCAGCGGCCCGGCAAGCCTTCCGTAGCGGCCAGCGGACCATGAGACATCGTACCCGTGTTAAAAAAAAAAATCCAAGAGTGTCTGCAAACACTGCCGGTTGCAGAGACACTCTGAGAGAGACTGCTGCTCTGTGGGACCGGGTGATTCATTCCAGGAGGCCAGAGTGGGGCAGAAGGGGCGCTAAGAGGTGAACAAAGCCCCATTCACATGCAAATGGTCTTTTTAAAGACCTGTGAAGTGCTTGGGTGGGGCTGTGTGTCTGTGCGCGCTGGGGAAGTTGGCTGGGAAAGCTGTCTTTCTCAGCCCGGTGACACACAGGCAGGGTGAGATGACAGAGGGAGGTAGAGGGACAGAAACAGAGGGAGAGGGAGGGAAAAAGGAGACTGAGACATGGAGACAGAGAAAGGGGAGACAGACATTTGCGTATTGCCTTTCCACAAAACACTGCTTCAGCAAAGTTTTATGAAAAGAAAGGGGGTGGAAGGCATGTTTGAGTAACTTCACTTAGATGAAAAAAATGCACAGATTAGTTCACACTGCTGAGCATCTCCTTTGTAGGCACACTGTCCTTCAGTTACGTTCTCTGAGTGACTCGAACGGCCATATGTACATTTAAGTGACTAATGGAGGCTTGAAAACAAGGTAACTCCACAGCTGGTACCCAAAGGATGTTGGTAAAACTTTTGAAACCAGTATATTGAAAACAGTTGGACTCGCGTAAAGGGCTCCCATGGATCCGAGGGCACCCACTGAACGACATGACCACACTGTGAATCAATCAATCAATCAATCAAGGGTTGGTAAAGCACGCTACTCACCCTTGAGGGGTTATCCATTTGAAGGTCTTTCGGAGGATGCACAGGCAGTTGAAACTGGTGGAGGCGACGGAGTTGATCTGTCCATGCTGTTTGACGATGGCGGCGAGTGGGGCCATGTAGATGTTGAAGAGCTTGGGGCTGAGCGATGATTCTTGGGGTACTCCGCAGTTGATCTCTGTGGGTTTGGAGAGGAAGGGAGGGAGACTGACCCTCTAGGTTCTGCCAAAGAGAAAGGATCGGATCCGGCTGAGGACGGTCCCTCGTATCCCTGCGTCGTGAAGTGGGGAATATGAACCCACTAATTTATGGTGCGACTGAAACTTGCAACTATAACCCATGAACAATAGGGTGAAGTATCTAATGGTCCCAAGTTTAGCACATCTGGGCCCATGCACCAGAAAAGACACAGAGGCCCTCGGATGAAAGGGGAGAATCATAGTGGTCTGTACTGGTAATCGTTGAAACAGGTAAACTGAGAAGTCAAAGAGATTTAAGAAACCTTTCTAGGCCCCACTCCAGTCTACCACTGGGTTAATGGTCCAAGATCGTACTACCAGGGAAGGTGAACAAGAACAGTGCTGTTCCCAGGAAGATACAGTCCTTCAGTATTTCGAGCTCCTTCTCAACCATCTTGAGATGTGATTATAAATCAGGGTCAGTGTAAGGTAACTGGGTCATTACAGCTTGACTCCTATCCGGGAATTACATCTTTTCTCAGAAGCAGCAGTTTTGATGTTATCCTGTGGTCTTCGGTTTAGGCTGGGATTCTAAGGAAACAGTGACAGAGTCCAGGCATGTTATCTCTTTTTAGCTGGTGCTGCACAGCATACTTCTTAAGTGCAACACCAGCAAAGGTAATTGGGCTGCTTAGGGTACTTATCTGAAACTGGGGCACTGATAGAAAGCCAGTGCCCAGTTGGGCAATGCGCATCCAAATGAGTAGATTCCTAATGTACCCCAGTGTTGTTCACTTTCATTGTGTGGAATCTGCTTTTGGTATTACTTTTGGGGGGTTCCCTACCATGTAATACCACAACTGAATTGTTGAACCAATCAATCATGCTATGGATCATTTTCTCACTGAGCTACCTTTCACCTGTAGTGAATGTGCCATGAAGAACTGTTGTATCTTCTACATTGCCTTGTTCTCCCTGATGTAATAGATGACTGCTTTATAACATTTAGTTTAAGGAACCCCTAGCTTAATGTGCACTAGGGTTTTTGAAGAAAGACAACAATTGTAAATATGGAAAATAAATCTGATTTAGCCTTTGGAATAAAACGTTAATTTGTTCTCATGACCACCTTATATCATATGACACAGTTATCGGTTCTGTGGTTGTTATCATGGGAGTGACCAGAAATTTAAAATACCACCCATTTGAACCCTACCTCTAATCACCCCGAACACAAAAAGGAGGCGAACCCGACCCTCCTTAGAAGAGTTATTTTCACCCTTTCATTCCATTCACTCATCCTTTCATATATAAATCCATTATATTACAGATGCACCAATCAATATGTCCATGTATTCATTATTTCACGCATCAATCCTTTCACTCTTCTCTCACTGTTCATTCATCATCCTTCTATTCCTTCACTCTTTAACCTATTTATATTCCACTGTTCCATTCCTCCTTTCACCATTCCATTCATTAATTATTTCACCATTACTTTCACTATTCCATCCTACCTTTCACCGTTTTATTATATACTTCCGTCCTTCCTTTCTGCTTTGTACCTACCCATCTTTTGTCTCTCGTACTTATTTTTTTCTTATATTCCGCTCACTTTTACTATTAGACCTTCTCTCAATGTTTTCCTTTGTTTTCCTAATTATTCACTCCGTTTCCTTTCATGTGTATATCAGCCCTCCTACCACACTTTCCTGAAATGGCATTGCTTAACCGCATGCGTGCGGGCGGAATTCCGCCCGTACGCTGAGATTTTTAAAAACGCATGTTTCATGACGAGCTGGGCTCGTCATGAGCGTGCGAGGAGGCTACCTCATGACGAGCCCAGCTCGTCATGAGCGTCGAAGGGGTTAACAGTATTATTTATGAGCACTTTTTCTGCAAACCCTTGAGGTCCCTTAAACAAATAATGAATGTTTAGTGGGCCCCAGTTCACCCGCCCAAGGGGCCTAATAGTGGCAGCCCCTATTCAAGGTGCTAACGTGGGAGGGGTGGGGGATTCCCTACGGGGCCACGCCACCTAGTTTGTCTCGCTTAAAAAGTCATAAGTTCGCCTGTCAGCTAGATCTCAAGGCCCACTGTGTGAACAACTTCCAACATGGTCTTGATCTGGAATCCCCTTCCTCAATTATCCCTTCCATGGACCAACTTGAACTCTTACCGCAACATGCCAATTGACCGATTCAGGCGGGAGATTCTCGATCTTTTTAAAGTTAAAACATTGCTTTATTTTGACTGTCTCCCACCTGGAATTCCCTCAGCTTTAAATAGACGTCAAAGGGGTGTGGGGGGAAAGTACATTATCCCCATATTTTTTTTTTACCTTCACTTTCCTCTTCTGATATATTGGCATACAATGCTTTACTTCAGAAGCCAGTCTGATATTGGTAAGAGCAACGAGGCATCGCTTGGTATTTCGATATTATTACTTGAAAAACCAAACATACCAAACATTTCAAGTTTTCCCGGAAATCACCGATAATTTCCGATTCTCCTGGTCTCTTTTCCGCCCCCTTTTCCCTCCTTCCGAGTACTTCCGAAGTTATCCGGAAATTGCCGAGAGTCCGTCCGCCGGACTGCTGGAGGCGGCCGCAGCGCCATGTTGGATGCTCTGCTCCTTCAGTGAGGAATCCCGCGGCACCCCTGAGTGCCCCCCTAACCGGAACCGGCACCCGTGACCCCGGGGAGGGGGAGAGTCCCCCTCCGATCCCGGGCCCTTCAGAGCCAACTCCCTTCTGGGCACCACCTACACCCCGTGCCCCTGTTGCCAGGGAGACCCCCTTATCCCTCTACCTAACATCAGTGGCGGCCCGGGGGAGGCCGGACCTGTGAGCGGGGCGCACCGGCTCCCCCTCCCCCTGGTGTGCCTCCCCCCGGCCCGGGGAGGGGCAGCCCCTTTGCCCGCAATGAGTTTACCGCAGAAGCCGGCTTTGAAGGCGGGAGCCGGGCCTGGGCTACCGGCAACAGCAGCAGTGCCCCCCCAGCACCAGGCCGGCGCGCCTCCACCTGTGGCCCTGCCGGGGCTGAGAGCCTTGCCTGGAGGACAGTATCCTTCACTTAGATGGGTGGGTGTCAGCAGCCTGCACTGGTGGTCCAGCTTAGTAGACAAGCAGTAAAGTATTCAGCATTGAACATGGGGGCAGTATCTATCACTGTGGGAGGTGGGGGCATTTATCATTGAGGGTTATTATCCTGCCCAGAGTATGGGAGGGAATAGGCTGTAGCCTATAGAAAGAGGTGCACTAAGGAAGGATTATTTGTACGGAGGGGCTGTGAGATCCCTCCACTGATGGAATGGTGGTAGTAGTATCTCCGGAAGTGTGAGGTGGTGCTGTTACCTATATGAAGGCTAGCAACCTGTACTGAGAGGTGTCAAGAGACCTTGTATAATGTGGCGAGGTGTTTGAAGTGAATGAAGGAGCACTATGTTCCGGAAAGATATGTTGTGATTGGTTATTGGGCCTTGGCGCATAATCCACAAGGTCAAGCCCTTATTAATGTTAGCATCCTCCCCTATTGAGACCTTGGGGTGCCCACCAACAGAGGAGGCGGCAGCAGAGCACCGCACTGACGTCTTTGTGGGTACTGGCTAGTTAAATACTACTGCAACTTAAAGCGCAATTTGCCATCCATGCTGCTATGCTGCTGTAGGGTGAGCTGAGCCATCTATTAGTCTAACAGGTGTGTCTAGGGCTTTGAGGAGAGTTCACTCCACCCTGTTACAAAAGAGAACCTTGGGGCATTATTCACAAATGAGGGTGTAGGTTCTCTTTGGTTGGCAGCCTGTTTAGGTCCTCCGTCATACCTATTCCAGCCTCCTTCACTCATCTGTATATTTCAGAACATGATGCTTTTAGAGGCAGGTAAGTCGCTCTTCTAGTGCTTCAATAAATTGATGGCGAACCTTCAAGTGTCTGTTTTTACATTGGGGCCTGTATTGCTTTTCCAATGTGCATGGACTGGAGTTGAACATGTGGGACTCTGCACATAGCCCTGAACACCGCTTTAGTAGACTCGAACAACTAAAACAGGCAGTAAAGGCTGGGCTACTTTAAGTATTCTATTCACGGGTTCGGATGTGACAAATATAAAGTATGACAAGTCTCTGATAGTGATACAAGGGTCAATCAAGTGCTGTGTTCGAGGTGCATGAAGAGAACAGTTGTTTGTCTCATAGACGTAAAATCATTTGGTGCCTCTCGTCAAGGTTGAGGTACATTGCCCGAGCTCGCATTTTAAATATAGGACCTGGAACTGTAGATCGGAATTTGTTTAGCCTGAATTATTTCGCTCTAAACGGCGAATAGAAGGGTGTGTTGCATTGCCAGATTGAGGTGCATTGGCTTAAATGTGCATAGCTAAGCAATCTATACGGGCCAATTCTGAGTTTCTTTGGGCTAGCCACTTCTACTGGAATAATAGCAAGTTGATGGAGGAGAGGGCAGGATGGCAGTTTACAGAATGAATTATATGGATTGAAATGAGCGCTGCCGAGGGATAGGGACGGCGCATCGTTAAGTGTATGTGGGTACCAGTCCCAGTAAACTATGTGCGATCGACAGGGTTAACGTACTTTCACATCCCCATGCTTTCCAATACTATGTTATACGTGAGCACTGATGATAATGACTATTACTGGAATAGCGTGTGATGCTGCAGGACGAGTATGAGACATGGTTAAAACTTTATTTGTAACAAACTAGTGTTGGTCTTTCTGTTTATTTCCCTTCATACGCCTATCGTTCGGTTGGTGTGTGTTAGTCAAAGCGTGTGATGGAAATGAACCACCAGCGCTCTCCGTCGATTACCCCCCCCCCCCTTCCATTGCGTCTTGCAGATTCCATGGGTGACCATGTTGTGGGCCGCATCATTGAGTCACAGGAACTGGGAAGGGTTTAAAGGGAAACGAAAGATAAGCAGTGCAGCAGCTGCGCTGTGTCATGTGTACACAGACAGGGCTGTATCACGAGGTTTCCTTCGTCGGACTTTACTTTCACTTTTAGGCATGGTAACCTCCTCACTTGCAGGAAGCTGAGCTTCTTACAAGCTGCTTCAATTGTAAAGGCGAACGCCGTTTTATGATAGCATCTTTTGACTATTGAAACACTCCTGTCTTAAAATCAAACATTGTTTGCAGTTTTGTGAATTTGTTTGGGTTTTCTGCGCTGTAGGAGTCGGATTCCAGCACCGGGGAGGGTTGGGAGTCTGATATAATTTCTGTTGCTTGGGGTTTTTGCGCTGCTAGTGGGATCACTTACAATGCGGATTGAGTAGAGAATTTTAGGTTAGAGGCTTGAACTACAGAGCCTGGGATACCTGCACGTAGGAAGGATTTTTCTAGTGCAGGGAGTTAGGTCCTCTTAAACTAGTGTGCAAGAGGGTCACTTTATCTTGGTTTGTGTAAGATATTTTAGTTTAAAGTATTTGAGTTTTGTAGTATCCAATGAATATCTAGTTTTGGTTATTATTCATTCTGCATATTATGCACACCCCAAATACAGCAGCGCAAATTTAATACAACATAAGTCACATCGAACACAGGCTTATACTCATCATAGAGTGAATAACACCATGTATAAACGGACTGAGCATTGGGTGTCTGTTCCAAGGATTCGCCCTATCACCAAGATGGGGTGAATCATGCATTTCGATTCGCTTTCTATTAAATGAAATATAGAAGTGCACGCACTTAATATACAGAATACCTGGTTGCTTTTGAGAAGTGCAAGTACTCTCCCATTAAATGTATTGCAGCCGTTCTGTGAAGTGCAGGTACTCTCACTTCCAAATTAAAGAAGTCAGGTACTTAGTACTGGACAGTACCTTCCCATTTAAAGCTCCACCCAGTGCTCAACCATCACATGACGCAACAAAGCTGTAGGAAAGGCTCAGGACTTAGTGTTCGCTTCAGATCAATGTTTGATGCCTCCTATATAGTCTGTGATGAAATCAGGAAGCATATGCTGCAAAGAACAACAAATGTCTCCAGTTTAACACAGAACAATGACAAATGAAATAGCCGATCGTGTTAATGGTTACTATATATGTTGCAGGTTACTGAGAATATTTTTATTTTGGCATGAACATTTAAATATCGGGTACTTTCCGTAGGGTAGAATAGTGCATATGCTCTATTAGAGGCTGAAACATAAAAATCAGTATTTGAAGGTAAAAAGAGGCAGCATGCTCTGGCGACACTGTTTTAAGTGAAGTTTCGAAGCTGGACTAAGAAATTCGGTCACTTAGATGTGTTGTAATAGGTAGCGTCATTGAACTTGTATGAAACAGTTCACATGCAAAAAACTATGGTCACCTAACTGTGAGATTCATAGAACGTTTCTTTGGTACCACTACTCTTCAAATTGATTACTTTCCATGGTTCTCCAAAATAGCCTTTATAATTGACATTTAGAGCTCAAAAATTGTAATCTTCAGCCACGATGTCTGGTGCTGAATGTGAATGACGAGCGATGTCCGCTCTTTGAATCTTTAATACCATTTTTGAAACTGAAAAACAAAAATCATCTTCACTTAGGGGCCGATTATGATGGCGGACGGACCTGAGTCCGTCCGCCACCATAGAATAGGAGGGACCGTCCGCAGGGGCAGCAGCGGTTCCTCCGTGCAAATTAGGATGTGACCGCCATCCTGGCGGTCACATCCTGTATTTTTAACATTGCGGTGGGTGCTGCTTGAAGCAGCACCCGCCGCAATGTTAAAAATTTAAGTTGTGCATTTGCATGCACAAAGCGGCAGGCACCGCGCGGTGCCTGCTGCTTTGTTCAGGCAAATGCAGGGGGGTACCTATGGTACCCCCCATGTGCATCCCCCACACCCCCTTCACCCAGGGGGCCCACAACGGGCCCCCGAAGTGAAGGTCCGTATGCTTTTCCACGGCGGAAAAGCCGCCGTGGAAAAGCATACATTCTACGCCATCCTAATATGGCTGGCGGTGTCTGATAGACACCGCCAGCCAAGTTAAAGCTTTTCCGCCGCGGTCGGAAGGCGACCGCGGCGGAAAAGCTGTGGACAGATTGCAAGACCCACCAGCCATCCTAATTTGGCGGTGGGTCTTTCAAGGCTCCGCGGCGTTTTTCCCGCATCCACCGGGTCGGCAGTGGCTTCCGCCGGCCCGGAGGATGCAGGAAAACCGCTATCGTAATAGGCCCCTTAGTTCTTTTCCCTCACCACATCCACCCCCCCTCAAAAAAAATGTCTGTAACACTGTGATGTTACAACAGCTTCCATATTTGTTCTTCAGCAGGATTTGTTCACCAGAAGCATCTTTAAGTTTGTTTGGCGCTGTTTGGTATATTGTTTAATTTTGTTGTCATTGATGCAGTATTACTTCCATTAACCAGGTTCACAAGCTTATTGGTGTGTCCCGCGATCATGTGACACAATTTTGAATATAAATAGGAAATAATTGCAGGTAAGGCGGGGAGTGCAGTGCCTAACTCTTTCTCATATGAATGGTCCCTCTGCGCACACACGCTGCCCTCAGAACGTTCTTTGACGATCTGTTCCCTGCTGGGATGGCATACTGTGCAACTATGCACATTTAAACCTTTTTTGTGAAGCTGGAAGGTATGCTTGTTTTGAATAGTCAGTGAAGACATTCACATCAAGTATTGGCAAAGCCAATAGATTGTACCTTTTTGAATTTTGGTTTTGTCACTGCTTTTTGCCGGTGCTTTGTAAAATTATTTTTGTCAGAAAGTAACAAATGTGGATTACTGAAAAGTTAAAACATGAATCTACACCATGGTTTAATTTAAAAGTACTGGCTGGTATGGATGAATTTGTTCAACGGAAGGAGTCATGAACCAGGACACAGGGACTGCTTTAACATTGTTTACTGGGTTTTGGAGACCAATGTGACTCGCTGTCATTTGTACATGGATTGCATTAGATTTTTTGTTAAAACAGGATAGTAGTTTTTGAAGCAAATCAGGAAGGCTAACTAGAGGTTCTTGTGTCACAAGAATTTTCTTTCTTAGAATATATTTTGTACTATGAGGATGAGCTATTTAATCAAATGCACTTGATATTGAGAGTTGAGTATCAATTCTCAGACCAAATAAACTTCGAGTTACACAAAACTTAATGATCTGGAAAATTGATAAACCATATGAGACCAACAGCTTGATCCGGTATTAAACTTACTATGCCACCAGTTTGATTATCTGTCGGCCATATTAACATGGATTTTTACTTTCATTTTGAATACTTCCTGTGTGAGTATGTAGATCTTTTACGCTCTTTAATGTTTTCCTAATTTAAATATCACACTCTCCATAACTGTGGCTAGATCTATTTTAGACAACTTTCCTTTTCCCTCCACAGTGTGCTTCCCAAATTCAGGATGCCATTCACTACCGAGCAACTTCTCATTGAAACCGATTAGCATGAGTTGAAGAAGGATATACATTGATTATGCAATAACTAAGATCCTTGGTCAATAGTCCAACAAGAGCCATTATTATGTTTTAGAAACAGTGAGTCCAATATAAATATTGACCTGTGTGCAATATTTGGAATTTATTATATGCTGAGTGACACATTACATGATAGTTGTTGCATAGAGATATCTTTTGAGACCTGCTGTTGTCAGTGTGAATCTTTTTGTATATTTTATAATTGATTTGAAAATTATATAAACAATGAATTTATATATTCAGTATTTTAATGTTTCCGTGACATGTTTTTCTCTTTACGTTTCTTCTGTTATCTTAATTTCTTGTCTTTTTTTTCTTTTATGAAAGCTTGTCATTTTTTTGGGCATTAGTTTTGTTTTTTCTGCAACTTTTTAATAGGGGTAAATAAAAATGTGTCGTGCCCCGATGAATCTGCATATCCTACATATGGTGTTGGGAAAAAGTGCTGGCAAGGCAGTTCATATTTGAGATTTTTTTTAGATGAAGATACATTTGTAACATTTAAGGAAGATTATAAAAAATGAAAACTATTAATTTGTCTTTACCAGTCAATTACATTTGAGTCAGTAAAAGTAGTGAGCATAACGAAACATTTGCCTAGCAGCCTTACTGATTGCTCTTAATTCAATGACTTGCTCAAAACTAATTGCATGTTAACAGAAAAATGCATAGATTCCAGCACTAAGCTGTACGGTCAGCATAATATTTTATTTAAAGGGACTTACTGACATGCACATTAGAGAGTTACCTCTGCGTCACCCCTATGGCAATTGGGGAAATGTTTACTCCCCTCAAAAAACAAAATGGGGTCTGTTATAAAACTCACAGCCCACTACATTGAGATCCTCATGGGTTGTGGATGCATGACATAGAACCATCTGCACCCCACCCTAACAGATGTTATGCTGTATAGGAACCACATCTGGACCTGTCTGAAATGACATTGTCTGGTGGCCTTTTTCCAGGCTGAGGTTTGGTTTGTTTTCAAAGGCCTCACTTGCAGCACTTGTGTGACGTGCACTTAATGCAGGTACAGCACCCATGCTGTTACTGTATTTGTCCTGCTTGATTATTGTTTGTTGAATGTTATCCATCACAAAAGCTTTTATTGAAGAAAAAGAAGGATCTGTTAACAGAAAGACATTGATCGGTCAATTAGACTTTCCTAGGTTTTTGCTTAGGCAGATGTGAATGGTGTACTCTCTTATGTCAAGCTTTGTAATAAATTAAAAATTGAACAAAAAGACGTAATGTATTACATGTACCATACAGTTATAACGCCCCTAAATGATTAATGTAGTACAAGATCTTAAACAGAAATACAAAGCATGGCTTTGCTACTGGTCAACTAGAAATCATAGAACGGTGAGTAGGTTAAGACACAGGCATAGGTGCATGTTTCGAACCAGGAAATAATTTTGCCAATGTCTAGGTGCCCTATAACAGCTCAAAATTAATTGATATCAAGTGACACAAATGTTGGTAGATGTAGATCTATCAAAGGCAGTGTTGGAGTTGCCACCTTTTTGTCATTTTGTTTTTCATTTCAATACGTTTTTTTAAAATTGAGAATCACATGACAACGAAAGAGAAAAAACAACATATATGAGGAGGAAATGAAACTACAGTACAATGGTTATATTGGAGAAATAAAGTTTCTCCAGAAACTTAGAGAGAATTTCTGTAAATCCTATTCCTTTTTTTTAACGGGTAATTGTTCTTCTGCTTTAATAGTTTATGTAGCTATGAAGTATGTTAATTTATCTTGGAACTAGGAAATCAGACATTAGGCGATTTAACATTTTTTTAATCCTTCTTGTCTTAAAAATACCCGCCATGTCAGTGAAACATTTGGACATGTGGCTACTCCTTGTCTTGGGATAAAAGGAAAACTGGTATGTGATTGACTACATTACATTGAATTTTGCTCTGTTTTATTATTACATTGCTAATGAAGCTTTTTAAGCATAAAAGGTCTCTAGGCTTTTAGATGGGCAATTTAGCCAGTATATTACACCTCAGGCCAAATTTATCTTATTCTTTATTTTTGTTCTAGGTATACTATGAAAACGCTGAACATTACATTCATCATATATTACTTGAATATACAAAAAATCGCAGTGTGTGCATAAATCTTAAACCTAAATGCAAATCTTGACAGATACAAATTTGTGACTTAACTTCCTTCTGCAGGAACAAATTTGGAAAGGGATATATTTCAATTATAGATTTATTAAGTAGTCGAAGATTGCCAGTTGAGGGGCAGAGGAAGAAGACTAAGTGTGAATTTTATTGGGTAGTATTCTTTATTGCTTGATTAACTACAATCATTACTTTATGCTTGATAGCAAACATTCTAAACCACGTAAAAAAACCTTGCCTTCAATAGAGGCGGTATCAACCCGAAGACCGTAAACTATGGGATGAAAACAATGTCCAATCCAAAACAAAAGTGCTTGTGTGAGCACCATCTAAAATAATGTTCTTCCCAATTTCTGGGGTTACTAACCAGCTAAAGTGCTGTGAGTTGGACTCATTCAGTCAATGATGTGCAAGCCTAATTTCAACAGACAATAAAAACATATTGGCTCGTAAGGAGCTGAGGGGCAGAACTCCATCTGTGTGAATGATTTCCAATTTTGGTCAAAGGGCCCTGTGGTAAAGAACTTGGCAATCATGGCCTAAATGTAACATACTAAATCCTATTGAGCAGTCCACCGGGCAGCTCTCCCCCCCTTCTTTCTATAGATGTATCAATCCCATGGGCACCCCCTGAGCCCATCGTCAAGAATAAAATCTTCACAAGGTACATGTATAAATAAGCAAAGCTTCTAAAACCAACTAGTGAAGTCCAACTGAACACAAGTTGTGTAGAATAAGTGAGCTAATTGGAGCACTTGATTCTCAAACTGGTATGGCAAGAAGAATAATGGAGTCTTTTGTTCCTGTTTTGAGTGGTTTCACTTTTGGGTGTTGCAAATAGATTAGTTGTTATTTCTGTTGCAGATATGCACATCTTGCAGTTAAGAATTATGTGCTGATTCTTTCATTGCTGGGTTGTCTTGCTGTAACGGGGTTGCGCTGGAGGCTTTGAATTGCTGATTTTGCTTGTTATTACTTTATCCTTTGATGCTTACTGTGTTGGTTGTTTCAAGTGTTCAGACTGAACACATATTGATTGAGTGATTGCTGCCATGGAAAGAATACTATCCTACTGATTTTCTATGAATCAGTCCACCATTCATTTACTGTGGGGTCTTGAATATCATTTGGGAAACCTCTTCTGAATGTGGTACTGCTATCATAAATTATTTAAACAAAATTGAAATAGACCTGTGGATTGTTGTAATAGGTAAAACATTGGATAATTAGATCAAGGAGGGGCTTGGACAATACAAAGGGTCAGAATGTATACAGAAATGTCACTTAATTGCCTTCATTGTAAGCCTTCCTTATCATGTAGTTGCATGAGGAGAAAAGGCATAAAGATTCAAGCGACTGTCTCAATGTAACTGATAAAGGAATGGGAGTGAAGTGAGGCTGCAAGTATTGCAAACTGATGATGATGATGATGCTGCAGTGATGGAGAGATGAGCATTGTGACGGCGGGAACTGGGTAACCAGTTGGAGAGCAAATGGGCCAACTGCAAGACTGTGCTCCAATAGTTTCACTTTCATCTGGGTTTATGCACTAACTGATGTTGCAGAACTGCTGAATCGAGGCAAGGGGACAGATCGTTTATCATATACTAATAGAGTTATGGTTTTGGGTGCAGCACGTTAATTTAAGTTGTTGTACCGCACCATCTTTTCTTGAAACCTGACCTAAAGTCGGGCGAAGTTTAGTGATCAGACTTTCTGAGCAATATCGTTGTTACTGTCTTGCTGTTCAGGTATCGTAATTAAGTTGAAAATAAAATAGATTTTTAAAGTAATTCTGTTACCTTGAAATACTTCAAGGACAGTTTAAACAAGCATTTAAAATGCAATAGGTCTCGCCTTTGATTAAGTTAAAGCCATTTGCTTTGCTAATGGTATTGTATAGCAAAGCAAATGGCTTTATCCTAATAAAAGGCAAGATCTATTGCATTTTTAATGCTTGAACCTGGACTGTTCCTCTGAAGAAACAAAAGAGTTACAGGCAGAAAAAAATACAGAGAGCAGCTCCATGTTTGAGGATGAGCTCGATTTATCAACTGGCACCACAACATGCTTCTAGAACAGACATGCCACAAAGTTACCGTCATGTGTATTTTCAGCACAGGATTGCCTGCTACACCCAGCCCACAACGTAGGCCACAAAACGATATACTAAAATGTATTTTAAGGTCTTGCTACGATTGCTCTGCTAATACGGTCGTCGGCACACTAACAAAACCATACTTGCACAGGAAGAGCTAGTGTGATCCACTCACGCCTTATCACCAGCGCCGAGCGCTGAGTTCACACCACGCTTATCTGACATTTACAATATGGCCCCCTCTCCGGATAAAAAGAGCATTTGTTCTCAGAGGGGCACAATGGAAAGGAGTTAAGTTAACTGTTAGTCAAGTCAAGTCAAGTCATAAAATTTATATAGCGCACTACATACCCAGAGGGTTTCAAGGCGCTTAGGAAGGGGAGGAGGATTATTTGTCAAATATCCACGTTTTAAGCTGCTTTCTGAACGCTAGGTGATTCTGGGTGAGGCGAAGGTAAGCGGGGAGTGAGTTCCATGTTTTGGCAGCCAGGTATGAGAAGGATCTGCCTCCCATGGTGGTCTTGTTGATGCGAGGTACAGTGGCGAAGGCTAGGCTGGAAGAGCGAAGTTGGCGGGAGGGGGTGTAGAAGGACAGTCGAGAGTTGAGGCAATCTGGTCCGATGTCGTAGAGTGATTTGTGTGCGTGGGTAAGCAGACGGAAAGTAATCCTCTTATTGACGGGTAGCCAGTGGAGGTCTTTAAGGTGACCAGAGATGTGTTCGTTGCGTGGGATGTCCAATATGAGCCTGGCTGAGGCGTTTTGGATTCGTTGTAGTTTCTTCTGGAGTTTAGCGGTGGTACCTGCGTAGAGGGTGTTTCCGTAGTCCAGTCGGCTCGTGACTAGAGCGTGGGTGACTGTTTTCCTTGTTTCGGAGGGGATCCAGCGAAATGTTTTTCTGAGCATGCGAAGAATGTTAAAGCAGGAAGAGGATACGGCGCTGACTTGTCTGTTCATTGAGAGTGAAGAATCCAGGATGACGCCAAGGTTCCGTGCGTGGTCTGTCGGGATGGGTGCATTTCCGAGGGCTTCCGGCCACCAGGAGTCGTCCCATGCAGAGGGGGATTTACCTAAGATGAGGACTTCTGTTTTGTCTGAGTTCAGTTTCAGACGGCTTTGTTTCATCCATTCGGCGACTTCTTTCATTCCTTCGTGTAGGTTAGTTTTGGCGGTGCTGGGGTCCTTGGTGAGAGATAGGATCAGTTGAGTGTCATCCGCGTAAGAGATGATGTTGAGGTTGTGTTGGCGGGCGATGGCCGCGAGGGGGCTCATGTATACGTTGAAGAGGGTGGGACTGAGTGAGGATCCTTGTGGTACGCCGCAGATGATTTCAGAGGCCTCGGACTTGAATGGTGGGAGGCGGACTCTCTGGGTTCTTCCGGTGAGGAACGAGGTGATCCATTCCAGTGCCTTTCCTTGGATTCCGATGTTTCTGAGGCGTTGTAAAAGGGTGCTGTGGCAGACTGTGTCGAAGGCTGCAGAGAGGTCGAGGAGGATGAGGGCGACTGTGTCTCCATTGTCCAGTAGAGTTCGAATGTCGTCTGTTGCTGCGATGAGGGCGGTCTCAGTGCTGTGTTTGGCTCGGAAGCCAGATTGTGAGGGGTCGAGTGATTTGTTGGCTTCGAGGAAGGCGGCGAGCTGGTTGTTGACAGCTTTCTCGATGACTTTGGCCGGGAATGGAAGAAGCGAGATGGGGCGGTAGTTTTTGAGTTCGGTGGGGTCTGCTGTTGGTTTTTTCAGAAGGGCGGTGAGTTCAGCGTGTTTCCAGTCTTCTGGGAAGGTAGCGGAGTTGAAGGAGCAGTTGATGACGTCTCGGAGGTGCGGAGCTATGATGGAGTCTGCTTTGTTGAAGATGTGGTGAGGGCATGGGTCTGTGGGGGATCCAGAGTGGATGGAATTCATCAGGCGTATGGTGTCCTCCGTGGAGATTGGGTTCCAGGCGTTAAGGGTGTTAACGAGGGGAAGATGGTCAGCTGGTGGTAGGGTGGGTTGGCTTCCGGGTTGTTTGTCAAAGCTGTTGTGGATGTCAGCAATCTTGTTGTGGAAAAAAGAGGCTAGGGAGTCGCAGAGGGTTTGAGAGGGGGTGATGTCGTTGGAGTTGGCCGAGGGGTTGGAAAATTCCTTGACGATGTTGAAAAGTTCCTTGCTGTTGTGGGCGTTGTTGTCAAGTCGATCCTTGAATGCTGTTTTCTTGGCTTTTCGGATTAGTTGGTGGTGAGTACGGATGGCGCTTTTGAAGGCGTCCTTGGTGCTGGTGGATGGGTCTTTTTTCCAGGCCTTTTCAAGGGAGCGGCACAGTTTCTTGGACTTCTTGAGGTCATCGTTGAACCATGAGGCCTTCTTGATGCCAAGTTTGTGTTGACGTTTTTTCAGTGGTGCTAAGGTGTCGGCGGTGTTGGATAACCAAAGGGTGAGGTTGGAGGCGGCTTCGTTGGCGTTAGAAGAGAGGGCTGGGGAGGTTTGAAGGAGCGATGTGGAGATTTGCTCCGTGGTGATTTTGTTCCAGTTTCTTAGTCCCAAACTCCCACGCCCTGCATTGACCACACCACTTTGAGAGACCTCCCAGTTTTTTCATCCCACTTAAAGCCCTGCACGTACCTCACCTGGGCTCAGCACGGCACTCATCCTTTTATAGTCAGCTTTACATCTTCCAACCACCGCCATGCCCTTCAGACGCTATACCCACCCCTCAAACAAGTTAGTACTGCCAGATTGCATGCACTTTCTAGCCTCAGATGGTTGCACCCCTATCGGAAGTTGCCCTGGCCCCATGTCAAATGACCACTGCACCATGACATTACCCCACATCAGCCTGGTGCATAGCATATGTACACGATCTCCCATGCTGGTGTGTCGATTGCATCCCCCTTCTGCATTATACACATCATTTAGGCTGCACACCCAGCTAAACTGGACTGCACTGCATTCTTAGATACATCGATTGACCCAAACTCATGTGACGTTCTAGTGCTGTTGTCCTGCACTTCCAACATACACGTGACTGCAACCCATCTTGTGCAAGTTGTTGTATCCTTTGCCTCTACTTTTTTGTCCACTTCCCTGGAGGAGGATGCCTATACCTCTAGGGTAGGTGAACCACTTGGCTTGTAACACCAGAGCACCTGCTCACCTGGACGGCCGGTCGTCATGGGCTCAACTCTCGTAGTATTCATGCTCGGCCGTGGTCTCGTCGTCCTCCACTGTCACATCAGCACGTGAGCCGGGGAGGGAGCTGAGGCTACGGCTCTCTGGCACCTTCCCCCGGGAATGCATTGACAAGAGCTGCCGCCCAGCGCAGCAGCCAAAAGGTAGGTAGGTAGGTAGGTAGGTAGGTAGGTAGGTAGGTAGGTAGGTAGGTAGGTAGGTAGGTAGGTAGGTGGGTAGGTGTGTAGGTGTGTGTGTGTGTGTGTGTGTGTGTGTGTATATGTATGTATATATATATATATATATATATATATATATATATATATATACACATATATATACACACGGTTCAAGGCCTGTGTTGCCGGGCAGATCGCGTGAGGCGCTGGTGCAGTGCGTGTAATGCAAGATGGCGCCGGAAGCCATGTTACTTGAGTATGTAGATGGCGGCCCGCAGGCGTTACTAACCCTTACCTCGAGACCACCCATGTAATTCACCTGACCTCGCTCGGCAGCCCGTGGTCACAAAGCATGGAAGCACCTACTAGCTTGCCGAATCCAGGCACGCGCCCGCCTCCATCAGCGGCACTCATGCAGATGCCACACCATAGCCATGGACGAAGGACTAGCCTGTGTCGAGCATGATGATGTGATGTCAGCCCTTCACCGGCGGCGGGAGCTTGAAATGCGAAAACTGTCAAAAGTAGATGTTCAACGGCAGCATAGCAAACGCCGCAAACTATGTGTGCATGAATACAAATAATCCCCACTTTAAGGGAACATGCCTGGCGTGGTGCTCCGAGTGTGGGCTCCGCAAAGCGCGTTCAATGCAATCTGCAGCAATCTCCAAAATGCAATTTTAGCGCATCCGCACAGGGAAATCAGGCAGGACCAAGCAACAGCACGTCACCTATTTAAACATGCGCTCTGCCATGACGCCGAGTTTTCTTTCTGCCGTCCCACTTGGACGGACTTGGCCGGACTTCCTGCTGGCGTAAAAGGTTTTTTATCTTCTTTATGGGGCCATCTGTTTGGACCCATAAAGAAGATAAGAAACCTTTACGCTAGCAGTAAGTCTGGGCAGCCAGTCCAAGTGGGATGGCTCTAAAAGAGAAAACAGTACGTCACTGTAAGCTCTTTTCCAATGGCTGGCCACCGTTTAGCATGAACGGTGACGCCAGCCAATGGAAAAGAGGTGTGGGGCTTAAAGCCCGCTATTGAAACTGACCTAAAAACATAAAATCTCGTGAGCGAGACTGCGCATGCGCAGCCATCGCAGTCTCAACCTCAAAACAGAACTCACAGGAAGGAAAATAAAATAAAAAATGTCCCACTTCTGTGGGAACATTTGAAGGGGATCAAAGTGGGAAAGGGGGGTGTTGTACATAGTTACATACACACTTATTTGAACAAATCACTTATCATTGCATACATACAACCATAAATACAGTAATTCATACCATTCCAAATACACGTACATATTTCACTCATACACTCAATTATTCACATTCACACATATATTATCCAAATTGAGTTATAGTTGTGTTTGACATACTGGATGTAGAATGTTCCTATGTTATTTATATTACGTCATAGAACCCCAGGGTCAGACTAGCAGATTTATTGCCTTAAGGCTTATTGCTCCGCTGTCTGCTGTCATCTGTGTATGTGGGCCTGTTACTTTACACTTGTAAATAAAGGTAACTATTAACATATATCATCGGACTTCAATTGTTTACAACTATTTGGGAACGAGTTTAAATATGGATTGATGGGTCACTACTTGTAAAGGCTGAATTGGGCAGATCGTGTAACTGTTGCCAAACCAATCAACTGTGAAGCAGACTGTGCGGATCTGTCGGAAACAACGAGTAGCGTGCCAAGGATTTCGAGATTAATAGCAAGTATAAATGTTAACGCTATCAATATCTGAGCTTGCACCTTGTGTAATTCAACGGTACAAGCTTTTCAAACTTCAATGTACATATTTCTTAGCGCAGCTTTACAGTTTGCTTGATTGCACTCGCTCAACTTGTTCTAAGCCAAACTTGCGCGTCATATTTCAGTGACAAAAGCTTTGGAGAAGCGTCACTCTTCGTTTCAGTACGACACGGTACGTACCGCCTTATTGGGTTGGGTATAAAATTAATGTTACTGATGTGGATGCATAGATAACGCGTTAGTGATATTGTCCATGTGGGAGCTTCTTACTGAAACTGAGTTTCTGTGTCAGAGTTTGACTGAAATTGACACAGGGGCATAAATCAACAGTACTTGCGGTAATTGTATTTGGGATAATTTCGAGCAGTTTTTGAGTAATTTTGAACATTTTGGTTAGCATTTTGTATTATTCAAAAAGCAACTCCCTAAAGTTAGTTACTCATTAAAGCACAATATGGCGCAAAAAAGCAGTCAATCAACCTGCTTTATTTCTAAATAATCCAGGGAAGCCACCAATGAGATGGAAGAATCGGCATAGAGCCATTGAAAATTATTTGGTGGCAATAGATGGAAAAAATATGAACCAGGGAAGAGAAAAGGCTGTAATGTTTGGTTTACTTGGCAATGCGGGCAGGAGATTTTTGGCAATATTCCAGAATCTGAAAATTTACCTGGGCAATTTATACCTTTTGGAATGAGTATGAAGAAGCAGTTAAACCTATTGAAAAACAGTTTACTGAGGAACCTAACGTGATGGTAGAAAGACAGTGTCTTTATGCATAAACATTCAGAACAGGGAAATCTAGATGAGTATATTGCCGCCCTACGAGTACTTGCTGCCTCTTGCGAATTTAAAGCCATGGGTGATGTTTATATTGTATATCAATTTGTTTTTCTTTGTTGCTCTAAAAAAGTTCGAGAGACTATTGACATGTAGGAACCCGAATTTGAGGTTATGGATGTTGACAATGACATTGAATGTTCAATGATATCTGACAGTGCTCAACCATCTGCTTTATATGATGTGAATGACAAAAAGAAATATGAAGGCAAATTGAATGACCGGTTCAAAAATAAAATGCCACTTGTTTGGACATTTGGTTTGGTATGCAAAATGTGAGAGCTAATACTTCTACTAATGTCAAATTTAAATCTTTAGATGAATTTGATGAAGAAATGTGTTTGAATATTCTTCTTTCTGTGGAGTATTCGTCCGGAAAATTTAGGGCCCCACTAGGAATAGTACATATTGGTGAGGTGGATCGAAATGTTATGGCTGACTCGGGTTCACCCATCACCTTCCTAGTGGATCAAACTTTCTACAAGTTCTGGAAGGACATAACATTGCAAGAAGCTGATGTTAAATTCTCCAAATGCTTTTGGATTTACATCAACATGTTAGGATCTTTTAAAGCTTCTTTAGAATTCAGAGGTCTAAGTATCAAGACCAAAATGTATATAGCAAAAAATGGAAGAAACATAGTTTGTTGGAGAGCTCCTGGTAGGAATGGTGTAATTTTGAAGCCAGGTTCACCAGACCCCATAGTACTTGGTGATTTACCTGTATCCTAAGTGAGTAATGAAGAAGGGTCAACTATTGAGGACATTTTAAGGAAAAATGAGCACATTTTTGCATACCGTATTGGATGTGTAGAATGTTTTGAGCATGCTATTAAATTAAGACAAGGCAATTCTTGTTGCACCTAAGGTAAACAGATACCACTCTCTGTAAGGAGTGAATTAAAAAGATTTATTGGATAAACTTTGCGGGGAGTGTATTATTGCACCTACAGACTCCTCTGAGTGGGTTTCATCTGTAGTAATTACAAAAAAGAAATCTGGATAAAATAGATTACATGCTGGCTTGAGATCACCCAATAAAAATATTATAGTGGATTGCCACCCGCTCCCGAAAATTCAAGAAACACTGGCTGCAACAAGTGAATCAAAATAATTTTCTTTGATAGTTCTCAAGTTCGCATATCATCAAGTGAAATTGTCTGAGTACACTACGTTTGTTACACCATTTGATGCTTACATATAGGTAAAGTTACCCATTGGGTTATACTCCGCCGCAAGTGTTTTTCAGAAATTATTGGATGTTTTATTTACAGAAGTAAGAGGGGGGTCCAGAAATTTCAGGATGACCTTTTAGTTCATGCTGAGATTATTCATGAACATAACGTAATTTTGAATACAGATTTAACAATGTTAAGGGATAAAGGAATGGCTGTTTCCAAATGCAAATTCTTTCAGAATAGGATTTAATGTCTTGGACACACATTAACCTCTGATTGCATTAAACCTAAGGATGACTTAGTGAAGGCTATCAGGGAGGAATCTAGTCCATAAGACAAAGACACTTAAATCATTCCTTGGTCTTAGTGAATAGTATTCATGATTTATTTAGGGTTATGTAGTTATTGTAGAACATATGAGAGAATTGCAGAGGAGAGGAACCAAATTTGTACGGGGAACTGAACAGGAGCATGCTTGTAAAGAAATAAACAATTCTATAGGAACAGCACCGCATTGCAATGTGTAAAACATAACCATTGAGGCCAGTGCTGTAGGTATAGGAGCTGTTTTCAGTCCAATAAATTTTGCAAGGAACACTAGCATTTATTTCTAGAAGAGTAAAAGATGCTGAATGTTTTTCCAGTACCATCGAAAGAGAAACACTAACTTGTTTGGGCGGTTTAGAAGCTAAAACGTATTTGTGGGGTTAAGAATTCAAATTAGTTACAGAGCACAAGCTATTACTCCTTATGATGGACTGACGTGGAAGAGGCAATATCAAAGCATCGTCACAGTTGGTAAGGTTAATTTCCAAATTACAGGAATGCAATTTTAAAGTAAGACCCATTTCTGAAGGCTTAAATAAACATGCTGTTAATCCAGGTTATCATTGGATGATCAAGAAAATGATAAATCGGAAGATTTTGAATGTGTTGTGGCAGCTATAGAAGCAGTAGGTTATAGTAAGGTAGTGATTAAGAATTTAGACCACTCAGAAAATGTATTTACTAGGCATTCTATGATTTGGTTCCTGTGAAATGGCAAATGCCACTCACTGTGAAATTTAAATTAAACTTTAGGCAAAATGGTTTCTCAGTAATGGCATTTCATTAAATTGCTTTTCTATAAAATCACACACAGATGTTTGTTGCCTTTGTGAATATCGAGTGGGCCACTTTCTAAGTGTCAAACCTGGAGCTCTCTCTGTTCTCGATGAGTTTGCCCAACTGCTTTCCACTGATGGATATGCTAACATAGATCAGCTGTCTGTCGTAGCAAAGTCCCACGCAAAGTGCCTGTTCTGGTTCCAGATTGGGTTCCTCTGTACTAATTCTCATTTATGTTTGCAGCACACTGCCTCTTTTGACCTTCCTACACCTGTTTTTTTTTACTGTACTGTATGTGTTTTTCTTGTGGTCTGTGGTGGCTTCTCCCGCTCTCCACATTGCTGTGCCAAACGATTCTCTGAGACATGCTGCTCTCCTATCTTCTTACTGTGCCAGTGCCTCGGACGTACTCACTTGCAGCTTCATTGTGGTTTTAGTTTTTGTGCCTGTGGCGCAGTTAAGTTCTTAGCGACTGCTGCCGATCTTGGAAGTTAGTTTAATTTTCAACTTTCGGCAGAGGAGCCTACGTCAACGAAATATGTTGTTCGAAAATATGCCACTCTGTTAAGGATATCTTTTTCAAGTTTGGTTATTTCATCCGCTTATGTCTTCCTTACACCATATTAGGACCTCATGCATTTCCCCGTTATTGTGATTTTAAAGGTCCCCCAGGGTACTCTGGCTTAAATTACTGCTTCTTTATTAATAGAGAAGAGCTCTCTTATGAAATTCCTTATTTCTTCTCATAGGATTACTCTAGTAGCTCCTAAAGTCGTAGTTTGGTATCTAGCTAAAATGGTTGCTAGGGTTAACTTGAGGGTTTAATAATCACATCTTGGACAATGGAGTCTAGCATATGCTCCACCTAGCTCACTTAAAACCAAGCACCTCAATGTTTTTCATTTAAGGAGTGGGAACAGAACACTAGACATTTTCCGCACAACAGTTCCTCAGGAGAGAACAAGATGATGGGATACTCTGAAGGGAAAATGCATTGTGTAGGAGCTATGCAGAATCCATATTCAGTGCTGGTTAGTGGGGTATCCAGTTTTGAGAACGTTACTAGATTTGAGATGTATTTTAGTAATTATTTCCAAGTTAGTCATGCAAGAATGATGCGAGTATAGGAAGAGAGATTGGGTCACTTGTGCACACAGGTCAGAAATGGTATCAAACTGCAGTGACCCCCACATAAACTGACGGAAACATCCTTTACATTGCGGTGATTACACTGCGATGCGGTTGCAACGCAGCCGTTACAACACAAGTTGTTACAGCTCAAGTCGTTACATCGACTTGCGCTGGATGGCGCTATAACCTAAGGAATAGTAAGATGTACTATTCCAACACCTTCCCTACTGTACGTAGACTGGTGTTGGAATAGTAAATCCTACGATTCCTAAGTCCAGCGCCCTCCAGTGCAAGTTGTTGTAACAACTGCGATGTAACATACCGCAATCATTTTGATCGCGGCGTTACACCACATATTCATTAACTGAAGGGAGAGCAGTTTACCTCAGACTAGCGGTAGTACCTGCTCTATCAAGACATGTTTTTAGTTTGTGATAGTTTTTTTGGTTTTTTTAAGTAAAGAGAATCTAGATGAACAGATGCAGCAATGGGATTTAGGGCCGTGGTTACAGGAAGCTCATTATGGCAGAGGGAAATATTAAAGGGACCAGAAATGATAGGAAGCAAGAGAGTGTGTATAGGTTTTAGATAAGGGAACAGCATTGCTCATCTTTTTCTGTGCCCCATTAGGGCTGTGGAATTCCTATAGCCCCACACCCAGGACATATTGTTTGAGGTCAAGGGTCAGGGGCAACAAGTTTTCATGTGCATTTTGTCTTTGGGACAAGTAGGCCCAACCCCCTACAGCACAAACCCTTTGGCTGCCAGTTTACAGTTCGACATGGTTCAGGGAAGGGCATTGTCTGCAGTGAAAGTAATATTTGCATCCATGTGTTTTTTTATTTATTATATTTTCCATATACGTATTGGGTATACACCGTATAGCTTAAATAAGTTATTTAGCATTTAGTGCATTACATTGCCATTATAAAATATTAACATCAAGAAGATTGATTGTCCAGGTGTGCGTATTGTTCTTAAACATGTATGAATGCTTAGTGAGGATGGGTCTCATTCTTGATTATTTGATTCCTGGGCCTGTTTGGTGCACCCTACTGTACTTATGTTTAGCTGGAAGAAATCCATCTGTTTAAACCAACGAGGGTGAATAACTCTGGAAAAGAAAAAAAAAGTTGCTGTGAGTAAGGGCCATGCTGGTCTAATGGCACTAGCTGTGGCTCTCTCACCGGGGCACGTATGAAGTTCCAGTGGGGATGGGGGGGGACACTCACCCTGGAGGTTCCTGTGCGACACGGGGCTCTACGGGGCCAGGCTCCGCCTGAGTGGCAGGGGGTATTTGCAGGGGTGTCATGTAACTGCTTGAAGCTGTGTAGGAGCATTGACCACTCCATGGATATGGGGCTTCGTTGCGTTCCTCGCCCCTCCTCCAGCCTAATTGCTTTTTCGGGGGCTCCCCATTTCCTGACCGCCCTCCTCCATGCTGCTATTGGATGACCGCTCGAAGAGCGCCAATGTAGTGTGATGCTTCGCTTAGCTAGGGGTAGGGCCTGTATCGCGAAACGAGTCTCCACCTTCTCCTGCTTTTTCCGTTTACAGATCTCAAGGGCGCAGGCCTCCCATGTGGCGAGGCCCGTCAGACCTGTGAATGTCAATATTGTGCGTGCACTCCTGCCCAGTAGGGCTTCAGTGTGGGGCATGACTGTAACATATGGACAAATGTGGCGTCTGGTATGTGGCAGCGCGAGCATTCAAACTACGTTGCAGGGAAGAAGCGCTTGAGACGTTCCGGTGTGAGGTACACATGATGGAGTATGTTGAACTGGATCTTTTTGGAGCATTACGCAACACTTTTTTATGGTGCTCCAATGCAGAAAGCCATTCATTATCATGCAGCGTCCAGCCGAATTCCATCTCCCACTTTAGTCGTAGGCGCGTTAGCGGCCCACATGTGAGGTCTATGATTGATTTATACATCCAAGTGATAAAGTGTCTCCCTGCTCCCATATTTAATATTGCGTGCAGTGTGGGTGTGTTTTGGGTTCTCTCCCTGTCAGGTCCCACGTCCTCCTACAGTCTGCTATGAGCTGTCTGTGAAATAGGAACTGTCCTGCTGGGAGCCCGCTCTCTTCCGCTAGGCACTCGAAAGCGGACAACTGGCCCTCTGTGAACAGGGTCTTGGTGAGTGCGTATTCTGTCCAGGTTTGCAATTCTCTAGATGTGTAGTGACCGTGTCCCCTAGAGAGACCCCCAGTGGTAATAGTGGGGAGTATATTGTTGTCGCTCGAGAAAGACTATGGATCATTAACATACAGGATCTAGCCACCTTTACCAAAATGGAGTGGGAGGAATTAGGTTTGGTCCCTGGGAGGAGCATTCGAGTGATCTCTGGAGTGCCAAAATACCCAGTTTCCGTTTCCTCTAGGCAATGCCCAGCAGTCCAGTGCGAGAGGCACTGCAGTTGTGCTGCGAGGAAGTAGGCCTCAAAGGTCTTGCGGCAGCTGCAGTGTCTATTGTATCCATGTGTTAATGCTGTTCAGACTTGTCTGTATGGTTTATTAATGAAAAGCCTTTATTATTAGGGTGAGCGCTTGAAGTAAATGTTGTTAGCTCCGACTGCCCAACTGACAGTGGTTCCAATATAAAAATGTGTACCAACATTTTCAAAGTTTAGCAATATGAGGCTATGTATAATGGTCCCAGAATGCTCTCTGATAAGATGCAAGTATTTTCTGAAGCTTGGTAGCAAAGTAAAATGTAAAAAAAATATATAAGTAGGGAAAAAAAGAGCAAAAATACTGTAAAGGTTTAGGTACCTTTTTTCTTTTCAGCATCATTTAGTAAAATGTGTTGATGTATGCTAGTATTTCCCAAAAATATTCATAATGGAAAATAAGTGCTACCAGTTTCAATAAGATTATAGGAAACATAAAAATAAACAAACGTGCAAATCCATAGGTCTCTAATTGATGGTCATCCTTTTGGCTTTGTCAGTGTGTGACTTATTTTGGTATGGTTTTTGTAAAGCCATATTTGTGTGGGAGCTGCTGGGCCCTCCCCATTATAACAAACCTGGCAAAAGCAGAAAATAGTTTTTGATCTCAAAAAGCACACATTACCACAGTAGTTCATGGCCCTGAACAAAACTACTGTGTGTGCCGATATGCTCCTTGTGAAGGAGCAGAATGCTGTCACTCGCAGTGAAGCCAGCCGATAGACCGAAAGAGAGACAGAATTTTAATAAACACAAAAGGTCATGTTTAAAGCCACACCTAATTAGGGGCCCAATTATGAAAGATAGTCTCAACAGTGCACCCATGGTACATGTCCTTGCATTAAGTGCAGATATACGGCTTTCATGAATTCACAATAATTTACAGAAGTAGGCCAATAAATCATACTCCAAGGAAATATTTGTGAATTGCATCTGGTCATGAGGCACAGGGTCTAGACTGATTTGCAAATGGCTGTCTAAAGTGGGGTGGCATGGTGAGCAAAAGAACAATGGGTTTAACCCAGATCTAGTGAATCGAGGGTGAATGTTTCATTTGCTCTGCCTTCCAACGTCATCTGTGTGTTTTGCGTTTTAGCATGAGCAAATATACCCATGCAGGTTTGCTCATGCAAAAATCTGAGTGTTTGCAAGCTCACTTTCTCTCCAACCACTTTTTTTCCCAACCCTGGTAGACATTTTACGTCTACCATTGTAAAATCTCAACCTTTCTCAGTATGGGAAAAGATTCGAGAAGAGTTGGTGAAAACCCTTAAAACATGCAAGTTAGTAGGTTTGCACAGACTCAAAATGGCATTCCAACCCTGGAACTATGGCTTACCACTACCTTCAACCCCAGTATGTAGATCTGCAGAAAAGTGGCAACAAAAAGGAATTGCTAGTTTTAAAACCCTACTATGATATGAGCTGTGACATAATCAGTGAGGTTTTATTAGAGCTCTTTTCTAATGAGATTCCTGTCATCTGTTGCCTCATTACATGGCACAAAAGGGATAAGCGGAGTTTGTTGCAGGACAAGTAGATTTATGATGCAACTTGCCCCATGGAGAAGTAGATATTTTATTAAATTCCACATCCCTGCCCAGGTAGGTGGAGTGACCAAATGCTTAGGAGGAGCCATGTATCTGTAGACAAGTGAATTTACCAAAGCATATTGGCAGATACCACTCACCCCGTTAGCTAAAGAGTAAACCATGTTTGCCACACCATCAGGGTTATGTCAGTTCCCAGTACTCCTATTTAGGGTGCATGGGGCAACAACACCTCTGCATGTGATTCTGCTACCTCTCAGATGGTACACATCAGCATACTGGGATTATATAATTATGTCTAATCCTCCAAGCATTCCCATTTACAACACATTATACAAGTGTTTACCACTCTAAGACAAGCTGTATTGAGAGCATATGAAAAGAAAAATAAATTGGCCATGAGGGAAGGTGCGTTGCTTTAGTTGTGTAGTTGGAGATGAAAAAATCAAGTCCTAGGCAGCTAAAGGGCAAATGGTTTAGATTAGAATATTGTTACCTGCAACCAAAAACAAATTTGAGCTTTTTTTAGTGCTATTATGATATTATAGAAGATGTATTAATCTTTTCTCAGAATTGGTTGAATCACTTAACAACTTATTAAGAAAGGATGAGTCTAATGAAGTAAAACCAGTAAACATCTACATCAGCAAAGTTTACAGAGACTGAAACAAAGTTTCTGTCGGGATCCAACGTACATTTTCACTGAGTTTGAAATGGCCTTTTATTTTATAGAATGATGCATCAGATGTTGGGTCAGGAGTGTTTTTTTTGTTGCAAACTCAGGATACGGACAATGTCCAACCGGTGTCCTACATTAGTGGAAAACTAGTGCCCAGAGAAAGACATTCCCCCTTGTAATAACACAGGACATTGCACATGAAAAAAGGGGTACTGAGCCCCTTCTTCAGGCCTGTTTGGGCTCCAAGACCGGCATAATACTTTAAGAGTTTGTATACCAGATAATGGGACTAGCATTGTGTACTCTATCTCCAAGGACTTGGGTTCAATCTGGCATATTGAGGCGAGTGGTATTGGCAAGAATTGTCTGCCTTAAGACCGTGTCTTTTTACATTACTAATCTTCTTACATTTTTTATACACTTTCATTTCATAAAGCTAGTAAGTGTTTGAGAGCTACCCTTCAATCTGCCAAGCTTTCATCTTCCTGGATTTTTCGCGGGCCCTTCTTGAGCCCATTTATGGACTCTTGGTGAGTTTTTTGTTTTCCGGGTAATTGTAACAGTATGGAGGTATATTGCATTGTATCTTTTAACATACATGTACCATGACTCTATACCCGTTTTACAGATTGCACTGTAATGAACTGCGTTATTTTATCCCTGCACGTTTTAATGCAATTTTATGGTTTTATTGTATACTTTTATGGTTCTCTGAACTGAAATAAAGTTGATTATTGATGAGTTTAAATTTTTGTTTGGGAAAGCTTTATTAATCCATCCTTATTTCGTGATTAAAAACAATATACCCTGAACTCTATAATTAAGGCTCCCGGTTTTCAGTTTTTACTGATTTGTACAACTAGACAGAAAACAATGTGTTGTTCTGTCTGTATTTATTTTTAAATGTGGAGAAATACAGAAAATTGTGCTTTTTGTGAGTGACCATCCATGCTGTCGATCATAAATTCCAGGCCAACAGCTGAGCAGATAGACAGCATGTGGAGTTAAAAAAATCGGATGAGATTTATTTAAATACAGCCATGTGTTACGTTATATCAGTAGTATAATTCTTATCTTTACGTGGGAGTGTAGTGCCCTGTTATATTTGACTGCTTAATTTACTAATAGACCACAGGCATCAAATTATGAGTGTATGTTTATCAGTTAAATAAGTGAGGAAATGTACCATTTTACAACTTTCTCAAAATAAATATGGATACATACTAATAAGATGACTCAAAAATAAATATGGCTAGATGCAGAAGGAAATGTTAAAATAAATACTATAAAACCAGGAGCCCTATTTAAAATGTAGGACCCCAGTAATGTAAGCATGTTTTTGAGCACTATCAGGTTTATTGGGAATCATGGGCAGGGTGAAATACTATGTCGAAAGAGGAGGAGATTGCAGAAGGGAGCCCATTCTGAAGCGTGAGGATGAAAAGAGATGTGAATCCATTGGAGGGGGGATATCTCTCTGTAAGAGACTGAACAAGATAGGGCAGCACCAAACAGAAGAATGCTTCAAAGGAAGAAGACACACGGAATACCATGGAAAGTAGGGACGAGCGTGCCAAAGATGGTACCTAAACCAGAGGAGAGATGCCCAGGGTCACTAATCTGATGTGGATTTTGGCAGAGTGTCCCACATAGACCCGAAATATCAAGGAGTGAGAGACATGCAGTCTCCTCCAGTCATAATTCGACGTAGCTTCCAGGAAGTAATGATGGATCTTAGGAGAGCACTATAAGGGTTGTGTTAACTCTCAATTCAGTTAATACCCTACCTGGATGGGTGGATGTAAGAAATGTTATTATATAAGGTGGGTGATTACTCACCACAATAAATATTCATAACCCTTGTCAGGTTGAACCCTCAATCACTAAATGATCCTCAGCACAACCCCCAGTAACTATGACACAGAGCAGACTGGCTTAACTTCATGAAATATGTAAAGTATTTATACAGCACCAAAACAGTAATAAAGTAAAAATGCAAAACAATAAAAAATCCTAAACCAAATAACGAGAAAATGAAGTTAAATTTTAACAAACAAAATAACAAATATCCAAAAAGGGGAACGGGTTATATGAGTTATTAAATTATTCAGTAAGAATAGGGCCAAGAAACATAAAATGCTAATGATAGTCAATGGTCACTGGAGACGGGGACCTATTCAAAGTTTTGTTCTTATTAGGATGGAGTTAGGGTCGGATACATGAACCACGTTCATTGCAGTCAAAGATTTTACCTTCTCAGTTTAGTACTCTTGGTCCCACAGGGCTCGACAAATCCACTCGACCGCTCGCATTTGCGAGGTAAATTTTATGAAGTCGAGTTATTTTTAGGTCCTACTCGCCCTTTCTGGCGAGTAGGAAAACATACTAACTTTTGTCCTCCATCTTTGAAAACGTAGCAAATGTGACAAGATAACAAGATTTAAAGGCCTTTTTATTGCTCACAAAGCAAATGAGCAATAAAGATGCCTTTAAATCTTGTTATCTTGTCACATTTACCCCGCTTTCAGGGACGAAGGTCAAGTAGGTTACTGTTAGGTCGATGAGTTTTTTTTTAAGTACTAGACCTGCAGGACTAGTACCATTTTTCAGATGTCTCGAGCCCTGTCCCAGTCCAGCACAGGAGTTCACTTCTGAAGCCCTCCAGGGCCTCAGGGGAGGCACTTATAGAATCACTGGGTGTCCGGCTGAGGACAAAGAGCAGAGTTTAATTTTCACTGATGAGTTGGGCAGTTGCAGGAAAGGCCTCTTGTAGCTTGTTGTATCCCTATAGCTTGAACAGGGGTCAGCCTTATGACCACATCTTTGTTCTTGCTACAAGGGAGACCAGTCCTTCTGGGTTCTTCTCAGGTTGCACCTCCTGTCCTGGAGCATTTTGAATTGGGTGGCTGGAGATCTCACATTTATGCCTTGCATGTGTTACTAGGCGGCATTAACTTGTGAGCATGTCCTAAACAATAGGGTAAACGTTCTCGGCCCATCTTTGTCCAATTGGGGCATTTTAAAGATGACAAAAGTATTTAGCCACATGAAAGTTGGACTTTGAGGACTGGGAGTGTACTATGATGATCCCAGTGGTCTACCACATTTAACTCTAAAATTTAGGTTGGGGCAGCCACTGAACCCACAATCAATCCAGAGGCAGAAGTCTGGTAGAAGAAAGTAGACGCTTGTTATTTTTAGGTCTCGCTAGACGTACGCAAAAGCGAAGCTTTTGCATCTAGCGAGACAACTAATGTCATCACTTTCAGGGGAATGTAGACAGCAGACTGTCACGAGCGTCTCCTGCCGGAGATTCTACCTCGTGAGCGCGCACGTCGCCGTGCCTCATTTTCCCATTCTGAAACCAAGCCACACTCACGCATGCGCACATACACACACTGCATACACACACACACGCACCCCCCCTTAAACAGACACACGCTGCATACACACACCCCCCCCCTTAAGCAGACACGCACGCACATACACACTCAGACACACGCGCGTACACCCCCACTCACCGGGCTCCTCTCCCCTTACGCATGGGAAGGCACTGTGGAGCTCTGTGCAAGAAGGAGCGCTGTTTAAAATCACCGCCGCCTCCCACAGCGGCATTGTAGGGAAATTCTAAGTAAGTTGCCTCAGCGTAAACACCGCCCCAGCCCGGGAAGGTCGGGAGCCCCAGAAATCCCCGAGCGCAGCTCCTCTGACGTCAGACGAGGAGCCGCGCTGGGATTGGTGCCGGTGGAAGTCAAGGTTTCTGATTGGTTGGTTTCTGATAGGTTTCTGATTGGTTTCTGACTGATAGCCAACCAACCAAGAAGCCTTGAAACGGAAGACTCGTCGACGCCAGGCGGGAGGGGCTTCTTCGCTCCTCACCCGGGCAGCGCCTGCTTTTCACGGCGTGTCTATCAGCTTGGTTCACGACAGCACATGTGCATGCGCACGGCTTGTCTTTCAGCTCGCGCCTGGATCTTGCCCTCGGACAGCAGATGAGCAAGCGCAGGGGCCTCTTAACTTTCAAGCGCTCCCACCCACCACGCGCTCGCCCCATCAGCCTGAGTTGTCAGCGGGTCGGCGCTTTGTGCAAGGCTGAGGAGAAGCGCTGTTTGTCATTCAGGAGGGACTCCACTTGCGCTGTCCCTGCCGGCATCATCCCAATGCGCTCGAGGTTGAAGGCGGGAGCCTTCTGCGGCCCCCGTGCCTGCGGCGGTTCTCCGTGTAAGACGTACTTACGAGGCTGTCAGGAACAAGAGGCGCAGACTGGTGTTGGGAGAACACAAGGAGGCGAGATGGAGACCAGGCTGATGCTGGTGGCCGCCCTGTGCTGCAACATGAGACCCAACGGTGAGACGCGCTCTACGGTTCCCTGCGCACTAGGCATTCCGGCGGTTCCTTTTTTTCTTATCTCTGCAACTTGCTGTGTTTATGTCACATCCCCACCCACAGGCTTGTCATTTTAGTATTCTCCACCTTGTTTTTAGTTTGCCTTCTCCCGTTTAGTCATGTAAAATGATGTCCTTTCTGTGCGAGACAGACGAAGCGATCATTACTAAATAAAGGTTGTACCGTCAACAGACGATAGGATGTGGCACAGTGGTCAGAACTGTCAACTCGGGAGCTGGGGATCTGGGTTCGAGCCTCGGCGGCACTCTTCCTCCGTGCCTATGGACAGATTCCTGGATAAGCTTCCCTATATAAATCTACGAACTTAGCTTAACCTAACAATATCCCAAACCCCTTATTTTGAGTGCAGAAATAAAAAAAGAAAATTTTATTTAACATTAACCAACAACTGATCATGCGGGTCACAGACTTCACTTTGCGGGAGTCTCTCCTCACGCTGGTTTACTGTCGTTATGAAGCAGGCCTGCCCCACATCTGAAGGTAGAATTAGTTTTGTGCGCCCCAAAAAGCTTTTGATGTACCAGGATTCTGGCTGTCTCCAAACTTTCGCGACTCCCCAAATTTACCCTGAATGGCTCTGCTTCCGGGGTGAGGGCAGGCGCATGCGGTCGGTGTCGCGTTATTTTCTGCGCATTCGGGTATGTTTGCCGGATGTCGTTCTGTGTAGGGGTTGTCTATTTGTCTGGCCTGCCTGCTTCTGTCTGCCTGTCTGCTGCCACCCTGTCTGGGTGCTCTGCATCTAGAGTCTCTGCCTGACTGCTTTTCTGTCACCCCGTCTTTCTGGGAAACAGATTGTATGTGACCCTGTCTGTAACTCTGTGACCCTTCCACTGCCAGTCTGTGTGTCTGTCTGCGAGTGTTTCCTAGTGTGGGCCTGTGGACCTGTCACTGTGCCTGCTTGCTTGGCAACAAGTCTGTCTGCCTGTAAAGGTGCTTGTGACCCGACCTGCCTCTCTAAGACGCCGTAAATGTGTATGGGTGCTTGCAGTGAGTGTGCCTGACTGCCTCAGTGTTTCGCCGTGAGTCCGCCTCTGTCTGTTTGTGTGTGCGTCTACGCACTGTTTGTATCCGCTTGTGTCTGTCTGTGAGGCTCTCTGCTATAAGCCTGTCTCGGAACAGGCATGTTCACCACCAGTGCTTGTTTGATTCGTGTCCGGGGCACAATCTGTCCGCCTTCGGGTTCCGTGGAAGTACGCCGCTGTGTTCAGCTGTGAGTCTGTGTGTCTTTGGACCCTGGTGTGCCACTCACGCCGAGGTGTGTGTTTATTTAGGGCTGTCTTGTTTGTGTCTGTGCGCGTGTTTACATCCACCCCTGAACATGTATGTGCGTATCATACCTTCCAGTGTGCGTCCTTGCACTGATCCCCATATCTTGCAGTGTTGCTGTCATGCCTAGCAGTATGTGCGTCTGTTTGTGTATGTTTGTGTGTGCATGTGCTTATGTGCACGTGTTCAGATCCCACTGGCCCGTTAGTTTATGTCATGACTTCCAGTGTGCATGTATTTACACCCCTTAACCGCCGCGTGCGAGTCTGTGCAGATGTGTGTGTGTGTGTGTGTGTGTGCGCCTACAGCAATCCGATGGCGTCATACTCCGCGTATCCCATGCCATACAGAGAGAGAGAGAGAGAGTGTGTGTGCGTGAGTGGGACAATGTGTGTAGCAAGGTGTGCACTGCCCGAAGTGTACACGTACAGCTCTCCCAGGGCCTTGTTTTTCCTTTGTGGTCTTCTAAACGTTGTCTGGCTATTAACTCAAGTAGAGAGAGAAATATGTGTGGAATCTGCAGAGTCTTGGGGACTCCTCGCCCAGGAGTTCGATTCCCAGAGAGCCAATGTGTCCTAACCCCAAGCTGTGCCGCTTTCACCAACAGGTGTCCTTCCCAGCTGTGCCAGTTGTGCACCCTCACTCACTTCTCCTCGGCACTGGCAGTCTCAAACACCAGTGTGCCAATCTTACCCCAGCTCCCAGGGTATCCCCGCTCTCGGGCCTTTCCCTAAGCAGCCTCCCTGCAACTGTCATGCTGATCACCAGCCCTGGCTCTATTGCACCCAGTACCACCGCCCTGAGTCACTCAACTTCTTCACTACTGGACGACACCCTCACCGACCCCCAAACTCCGTCCTGCAAACTCAATGTAACTGTTCCTTTGAAATACCCCTGTGTTTTTTTCTCAGCACCACACTTTAATTTTTCACTTCAGAAATACCACCCCGTTTACTCCTGTGCCCCAGCAACACCAGCCCGTTTACTCCTGTGACACAGCAATGCCACCCAGTTTACTTCTGTGCCCCAGCAATACCACCTGTTTACTCCTCTGCCACAGCAATACCACCCGTTTACTCCTGGCCACAGCAATACCACCCAGTTTAGTCCTGTGTCCCAGCAATACCAGCTCTTTTATACTTGTAGCAACACCAGCCCGTTTACTCGTGTAGCAACACCAGCCCGTTTACTCCTGTAGCAACACCATCCCGTTTACTCCTGTGCCCCAGCAACACCAGCCCATTTACTCCTGTGCCTCAGCAACACCAGCACGTTTACTCCTGTACCACGGAAATACTACCCGGTTTACTTCTGTGCCCCAGCAATCCCAGCCCGTTTACTCCTGTACCAACACCAGCCCGTTTACTCCTGTGACACAGCAATGCCACCCAGTTTACTCGGTGCTTAAACAAGCACTTTGTACTTATAGTCCATGCTTATGAGAAGCAAGGCTGGCAGTCTCTTTTACTGCCAGCCTTGCTCATCGTAAGCACGGACTGTACGTGTACCGATTGCAGGTTTTAAAAAAAAATTAATAAAAGACATTGTCATTTACAATGCCGATAGCTCAAACTTTAATAATGCGAGACCTATTGCATTGTAAATGCTTGTTTGTAGTAGTTTGCTTTCGTCACTTAACGTAATGTGGCACAACAAGGCTGCTGCCTTGCTTCACCATGTACAGGTTCCAGTCCTGCCCAACAGCTCTCTGTTTACAACCTAAGTGACATAATTTCTTCTTGCCAATTTGGGCATTGTAGTGCTGAATCTCGCTAGACAGGGTTTAAATTTGGCAGCAGTCGTCCTAGAGCTCCAGCTTCTGTTTGGAGAAAGGGCTCTATACTATGTCTTTGCAGCAAGCATTGCAGTCTTTTGACACTTCTTGTTTGCTAGTATCTTAAAGCTTAAACTAATGCAGTATGAGTCTATATATAGAATACCTGTGGTTGTAGACTTCAACAATTCTTGAGGTTCTCACATTTCTTTTGGTAGGTGCAGACAAGCAAAATTCTTGTCAATTCTCACTTGTCCAAAGACACTTACAAGGAGCACATTTTTTAGGTCAGGCCTAGAGGCCTCTTTGCTGTCTCACAAGCCTTCTGTAAAAAAAGAAAAGTTTTGAAAAAATACATCTTTACTTACAAAGAAGGGCTTTGGGTCAGCCCTCTTTATCCATTGGTCCGTCATGTGTCATTCACATTTTCCTTCTGTCCACCATACCATACAACTTGGGGCAGTAGACTGTCCCCACTTCAGTCACTGACTTCTTGCGGTGCGAGCGGCATTTTACATGCGCCTATGTGCACCTTTACCCAAAAAAGGTGCATTTCTGTCTCAGGGCTGATGAGCCAATACTTTAGTTGGCGAAGGTTTTTTTCTTCTGTTTTTTAATTCTTGATCATTTTTAGATCTGGCTAAACCGGGCAGCTAGTGCAGGGCTTTGTGATCAACAGCAAACGTTTTGAGAAGCACTATGGAGAGAGGAGTGTTAGCTCAGTCCACTTGTTGGGCAACAATTGTGTTCCTCTGCTGAAAAAGAGCCTATTGCATAGCGTAGGCTCAGTAAATTAGGCTTTAGTTGATTATTGTGACAAGCATGATCAAGGTGATAGGCCTGATTGGTTCATTGGGAAGAATGATGTCAGATGCCAGGGGTCTGAGCTGTTCATTTTTAAAAGTGATGGGCAGCCCAATTTATTTATTGTGAAAAGGATGTTAAAAGCAGTTCTCCTTTAGCAGTGGATTGCGATTACACTGTATTAAAGTCTTTAGGCTGGGGTTCATCTACAGGGATTTTCCGACATTACTGTAGTTAGCACATGTTTTGGTGTTCGTTTCAGTCTCTCCGTCTTTATGAGTAGAAAAATTACACGTTGATAATCCTCATTAACACTTTTAGAATGAGTTGAATATTGTTTTGCAAATTGAATTTTTAAAAATAATTTTCTGACCGTATGCCTGAGGTCTGCCTTATAGGAAAACGTATGCAGATTTCAGTATGCCTTGGGGCCTGATTTAGTTTTCGGCAGACGGGTTAAGCCTTCACAACGGTGACAAATTTCCTGTTCACCAAAATATAAATCCCATAGGATATTATGAATTTTGTATTTAGGCGGACGGGATATCCGTCACCGTTGTGACAGAGTAACGCATCCACCGAAACCTAAATCAGGCCCTTAGTTGTTAATTGTGACATGCCAATGAAAAAGCTGTTGACCTTGTTGGTTGTTTGGGAAATTATGTTAGATGCCATAGGTCTGATGCATTTATTATGAAAAGTTACAATAAATGTAGTAATCCTCTTCCCACCCATCTCTTGATGAGAATATGCAGAAAGGTCTCTGCAGTATGGCCTGGTGACCCTTTAATGCTCTTCTGCTTGAATAGAGCTTGCACTTCTAATGCCGTGCTGTACCTATTCCATGAGCATAAAGCACTGAATTAAGGCTGTCTGTTTTGTATATGTGAAGGAATCTTTCATGAAACGGCAAATACTTGCTGGACTTCACCCAGTTGGGAGTTGTATGATGTTTTGCCTTGTCAGAAAAAGGCTGTCAATAGCTATTACATTTTAATGTCATGAGTGTTCGGAAAGGCACCAAGTGATGTTCTGACATCGTTGTTCTCAGTGTTAGAGCAAGGTGAACGAGGCACGGTTCAGTTACTTGTGAGGGATTAAACAAGGTGAATGTTCCTGCTCTAAATATTAGGGTTGGGTGTTCATTCCTATTGGTTTTCCTGGTTTCCTGGATCTGTCTCTGCACATTTCTGAAGCATTCATTGCCCATTGTGAAGAATTGACTTATTCCAACTGCCCATGATGTTTTCATTCTTGAAGAGATGTTCTTCCCAGTCCCTAACGCCTCACATGGGCGTGTGCATTTAAGTATACTTTCAGAGCCTGTACATTTTTGATAGGGTCCAGGGTTTGAATTGTTTTGTTTCTCCTGGTATTATTACTTGGAATCACTGCTTCTCATTGTTTGAGCTGGTTTGAATCTTCCTACATACTGCGTTCTGTACTCTCCAGCTAATCCATTTGGGATTAATAGAAAGATCCCTCCTTTCAAACTACAGTATTGGCGGATTCACTAATTGGTCATTTGGCCTGTCATCTACAACCAGGTATTCACCTTCAATTCATTTCCTGATGCAGTCCCATATGATATTAGACCATCATAAATTACTCTACATGAAAAGTCATGTTCTTTAATTGCGCAAGAATTTATTCCAAGTGCTCCTCTCCACTCACTCTGGGTGTTGGGAATTTTCCTTGGTGGCCTATGGTGCCTTCTAACAGCAAGGGCCTGTTTTCATCCATAATTTACCATCACTACCTTGAGCTGCTGGTGTACTAGCTTGATAGCAGTAAACACTGCCATCTGAAAGAGACACGTTAGTATTAGATTCCTTACCTTAGAATATCCCCAGGCGTCCGACTGGATCCGGAAACTTTTGCGTAGCAGTACCTTTGCGCTTCGGTAGGCGTCGTCTGCGGCTCCGCGTCCGTCGTGGGCGCCGTGATGACGTCGTCGGAGTACTTAGACACCGCCTCCGCGTGCTGACGTCAGTTCTTCTTTTTTCCGCGCCAGCAAGCGCAGATCTGGAAAAAGCAGTAACCCTAGTCAATTTTTGATCATTTCTCGAAGTCTTTCGACTCAGATTGGTGCCGTAGGGATGCCCGGCTTTAAGCACTGCGAGGATTGCAACCGCACGATGTCGGTCACGGATCCTCACCACCTGTGTTTAACTTGTCTAGGCGTCGATCACGACGACAAGCCCTGCTCCGACTGCCGGGCCCTCTCTTCGAAAGCCAGGCGGGAGTGGTCCCACAGGCGACTCGAACTCCGGCAGTCGGTCCCGCGCCGCGAGAGGTCTCGGTCCCACGGGAGGTCGAGGGACAGGTCGTGGGCTTGGAGCCACCACAGCTCCGAGAGTAGGCCGCACTCCTCCGGGTCGAAGTCGTCGTCAGGTAAGAAGCACAAGAAGTCCAAGAGGCGTCATCGCTCTGCGGACTCCTCCCCGACGCTCGCGCGATGCGGCAGGGGGTTCGGGTGACACCGCCCACGCGGCTCCGTCGGAGTCGTGGGCGCCGCGTTCAGCCCCACACCCCCCCCCGTCCCTGGGCTCAACGCGACGCCGGAGGAGATCGAGCACTTCCTCATGGCCATGAGGAAACTCTCTCCTCCGACTGGCTCCGCGGCGCCTTCGGGCCCAGCGGACCCGTCTGGGGCCTCTAGCGGGTCGGGTGCTTCGGCCCGACGCCCGGCGCCGCAAGTTCCTGCTATCCCGACGCCGCCGGTGCCTTCGGGCCCGGCGCCGCCGGCGCCTTCGGGCCCGGCGCCGCAGGGTACAGCGGGCCCGGCGCCGCCGGCGCCTTCGGGCCCGGCGCCGCAGGGTACAGCGGCCCCGGTGCCGCCGGCGCCTTCGGGCCCGGCGCCGTAGGACGCCGCTAGACCTTCTTCGGGATCTGGATCGTCGCCGGTGGACCTTACGACCTCCCCGGCGTCGGACCATCAGGTGTCGCCTCCGGCACCGTCCTCGGGCGGCGCCGTCCCCGATGCCCCCTTCATTCCTGTTCCGACGTCGGGACGGCCCTGATGGGCGCCGCTCCAGACGTCGTTTGGGGAGTTTCACTTCTATGAGCAGACCCCATTAGTTGAGAACCCTGAGTTTCAGGAGATGGGTGATGAAGGGGATTGGGAGGGGTCTGAGGACCCTCTGACCCGAGAGTGTCAGTCTCATGAGGACTGGGCAGGAGACCTTGGGGAGGCCAGTGGCCTGGACACCTCTCCAGACACTGGTTTTGTCTCCCCTCCTACCGTGGCTTCAGAGGAGGGGGCAACCTACAGTGTGGTGTTGATGAGGGCTGCCAAGGCCTTGGGCCTTGAGCTCCCCGTCGCGGCCGTGAGGACTAATCTCCTCACTGAGGTCCTTAAACCGCAGTCAAGCTCGGCCGAGCCTCTGCTGCCCTTTAATGAGGCCTTGACCGACGTTCTTCTGGGCACTTGGTTCAAGCCCGCTACGGGTTCGCCCGTAGATAGGCACGTGGCCAGACGCCACCGCCCAGCACCGGGCGACCCATGTTTCCTGTCCACCCACCCTACCCCCGAGAGCCTGGTCATCCAGGCCTCCAATTCACAGACCGCATACCCGTCGGCACCGCCAGACAGGGAATCCAAGAGGTACGAGCAGTACGGCAAAAAGATCTTCTCGTCCCTTAGTTTGGGACTGCGGTCTTCCAACACCGCATGACTCTTGGGCCGCTACACCCACTCTCTGTGGGATACGTTTGCGGAAGTGCTGCCAGAGTGCCCGTTGGAGGTACGGGCCAAACTCGGCCAAGCCCTTGTGGAGGGCCGGGATGGAGCCAAATATTCTATACGGTGTGGGCTGGATACCACCGACTCACTGGGTAGAGCGATGGCAACGACGGTGGCGGTCAGACGTCACGCCTATTTGAGGTCCGCCAACTTTTCGGCCGATGTCCAGAACACCTTGATGGACATGCCGTTTGATGGCCGTCGCCTCTTTGGCGACAAGGCAGACCATGCGCTCGAGCGCTTTAAGGACTCCAGGGCTACAGCCAAGTCCCTGGGCCTCTCGGCCCCGCGCCAGCAATCGGCTGCCTTTCATTCCTTTCGTGGCCACGGAAGGGGTGTACCCACACGTGCTGCCAGCCACGCTCCGCAGGGTAATACCCAACGCGGTGGCGGCCGTGGGAACCGCCGTCCCGGCGGTCTTGGACAACGGCGAGGTCAGTCCACACCTTCCCCCGCAGCATCCGCCTCAAAACCCTCCTAGTCCGTGCTTTCAGGCCCATGTGACGCCAGTGGGGGGCAGGGTTCGCCATCACCACCTCCACTGGCGCACCGTCACTTCGGACAGGTGGGTGCTGCAGATCGTCCGAAGGGGCTACTCCCTCCCCTTCGAGGCGACTCCTCCAGCCATGCCACCGCAGAACCACCGTGTATCGGGGGATCAGTTGCGACTTCTGCAGGAGAAAGTTACGGCCCTCTTGGCCAAGGGGGCCATCGAGCGCGTTCCCGGGCCAGAAGTAGGGTGTGGTTGCTACTCCCACTACTTTCTGGTACCCAAGAAGGGCAAAGGGGGCCTACGCCCTATCTTGGACCTAAGGAACGTCAACGGCTTCCTCCGGAAGGAGAAGTTCAAGATGCTGACACTGGCTCAGGTCCTAGCTGCCCTGGACCCAGGAGACTGGATGGTAGCGTTGGACTTGCAGGACGCGTATTTCCACATCCCCGTCCTGCCGGCCCACCGGCGCTACCTGCGGTACACGGTTGGCCACGAGCACTTTCAGTATACCGTGCTACCCTTCGGCCTTACCAGCGCCCCACGGGTGTTCACAAAGGTGATGGCGGTGGTCGCAGCTCATCTGCGCAGGTTAGGGGTTTCAGTTTTCCCCTACCTCGACGACTGGTTGTTGAATGCAGGCTCGCCCCAGACAGTCGTCAGCCACCTCCAGACTACGGCAGATCTCCTGCACCGGCTGGGGTTCTCCATCAATGTGCTGAAGTCACACCTGTGCCCCTCTCAGAAGCTCCTTTTCATCGGAGCGGTTCTCGACTCGGCGCGGTTTCGGGTTTATCCACCCGAACAGCGGGTCCGGGATATTCAGGCTCTGATTCCCATCTTTCAGCCGTTATACCGGGTCTCGGTCAGGTTGACGCTGCGGCTTCTGGGGCTGATGGCCTCCTGCATCCTGCTGGTGCATCACGCCAGGTGGCGGATGCGGGCTCTGCAGTGGGACCTGAAGTTTCAGTGGGTCCAGCATCAGGGCAACCTATCCGACCACGTCCTGATCTCGGAGGGCACTGCGAGACAGCTGCAGTGGTGGCTCACGGACCGCGATTGGGTCAGCGCCAGATCCCTCTCCCTTCCCCAACCGGAGCACGTAGTTGTGACGGATGCGTCCCTCCAGTGCTGGGGAGGCCACATGGGAGAGGCGGAGATCAGAGGCCTCTGGTCTCCGGCGGAGGCCCGGCTCCACATCAACCTGTTGGAGTGACGGGCGATTCGTCTAACACTGAAAGCATTCCTCCCCTCTGTCCGGGGGAGTGTAGTGCAAGTGTTCACGGACAACACCACAGCCATGTGGTACTGCAACAAACAGGGCGGGGTGGGGTCGTGGACCCTTTGCCAGGAGGCTCTGCGCCTCTGGCAATGGCTGGAACGCCAGGGCGTGACCCTGGTGGCGCAACACCTGGCAGGTTCTCTGAACGCCAGGGCGGACGAGCTCAGCCGTCGGTGCATGATGGATCACGAATGGCGTCTGAACTCGGAGGTGGCGCAAGGCCTCTTTCAGCAATGGGGAGAATCTTGGTTAGATCTATTCGCCACCGACGCCATCTTTTCGTCACGAGTGGAGCTGCGGTCTACTGTACGCCTTTCCGCCTATACCACTTCTGCCCAGAGTGCTGAAGAAGATCAAGCGCGACCGGGCCCAAGTCATCCTTGTGGCTCCGGACTGGGCTCGAAGGTACTGGTATCCAGAGCTACTCAGTATGTCAGTCGATCCCCCGGTTCGTCTGCCTCTTCAGGAGGACCTTCTGTCGCAGCAGCAGGGGACGGTCCTCCACCCGAACCTGTCCAGTCTCCACCTCCATGCTTGGAGATTAAGCGGCGACAGTTGAGGCCATTTGACTTGCCTTCTGAAGTCTGTAACGTCAATTCTGGCAGCCAGGCGTCCCTCCACAAAGTCGGTATACGCCTGCAGGTGGAACAGATTTGTGGCATGGTGCACAGCAAAGGCTGTGGATCCTCTTGCTGCACCTCTTTCTGAGGTTCTTCTCTTCCTTCTTTCTCTTGCCCAGCAGGGCTCTGCTCTGGACACTATCAAGGGCTACTTTTCTGCCCTTTCAGCCTTTCTGAGGCTGCCTGATCAACCTTCTTTGTTCAAGTCCCCTATTGTAAATAGATTTCTAAAAGGCATCACACACACATTCCCTCCTGTTCCGTTTTTGATGCCTCAGTGGGACTTGAACCTGGTTCTTACGTTTCTGATGTGCGCTCCTTTTGAGCCACTTCACAACTGTCCTCTCCGCCTTCTTACTCTGAAGACTGCTTTCCTGGTTGCCATCACCTCTGCCAGGAGAGGGAGTGAGCTCCAGGCCCTTTCTTGTACTCCACCTTTCCTTTCTGTCCATCCGGACAAAGTGGTGTTGCGTACTAAGCCATCTTTCCTGCCCAAGGTTGTCACGGCCTTCCACACCGGGCAGTCTATCACCTTGCCAACCTTCTTCCCGCCACCGCATCCCTCTAAAGAGGAAGAGCGGCTCCACCGTCTGGACCCAAAACGTGCGCTCTCATTTTACTTGGATCGCACACGCCAGTTCCGGGTGGATGACCAACTCTTTGTTGGTTACGTGGGCGCTAAGAAGGGGAAAGCGGTGCACAAGAGGACCATCTCCCGGTGGATCATCTTGTGTATCCAGGCATGCTACTTCTTGGCTAGAAAGGAGCCCCCTGTCGGATTACGGGCTCATTCCACCCGAGCCACGGCGACTACAACTGCCCTGGGCCGGGGGGTGCCCTTACAAGACATCTGTCAGGCAGCTACGTGGGCATCACTGCACACGTTTGCAAGACACTACTGCCTAGACAGCCAAGTCCGGAGGGATGGCTTCTTTGGCCGTTCTGTCCTCCAGGACTTTCTGGTGTGATTATTGGTTCGCAGACCCTCCACCGGGGTTGGTATTGCTGGGGTATCTATTCTAAGGTAAGGAATCTATCACTAACGTGTCTCTTTCAGATGTACAAGTTACTACTTGTGTAACGATATATCTGTAAGAGACATTAGTTAGTATTAGATTCCTTACCGACCCACCCATCCTCCCCGTTCTGCGAACCGATATCTAGGGTTAGGGTTACTCCCTTTCAGGGCCCTAGTTTCAATGGCACCAGTGTTGAATTTTAACATGGCTCTGTGTTTCTGGCGCGGAAAAGCTGTGTCTAAGAACTGACGTCAGCACGTGGAGGCGGCGTCTAAGTACTCCGACGACGTCATCACGGCGCCCACGACGCCGACGACGGACGCGGAGCCGCAGACAACGCCTACCGACACGCAAGGGTACTGCTACGCAAAAGTTTCCGGATCCAGTCTGACGCCTGGGGATATTCTAAGGTAAGGAATCTAATACTAACTAATGTCTCTTACAGATATATCGTTACACATGTAGTAACTTGTGCTTTAAAGGCTCCAAAGTCTTCCTCTAGCTATCGACATAAAAGGGTATCAGAACTACACCATTTCACTTTTTTTGAACCACAAAACAAACTGCAGGCTTTTCAAGAAATTAGGAATCTAGGAGCATTCACCCCTCTGCTGTACGCTTTAGTTAAGGCTTTACTCCTGAACCGGAGGGCAGGATCTTCGTGAATTCTGTTTTACTCTCCTAGGTTATACATTTTAATCACTTTCTCTGTTTAAGGCTGGCATAAAAATGAGAGCGGTACTGAGAAAGAAGAATGGATTCTGTGTCTGTACAAAGGTAATCATGCTACTGATAGTGGCCAATGGGCAGTACATTCAATTACTCTGTAATTGAGAAGGAGGCATTAGCTGTCAACTAGATGGTGAACAGGTTTAGAAACTGTGTGGGATACCGTTTTACTGTGAGAACCGTTCGTAGACCTTTAAGATAATTTTGCTAGGATAGGCTGGATAGTGTCATATGTACCTGGGAATTGGTGGTTGTATTCCAGGAATTTCCATAGGAAGGTGAATATGTTCCAGGTGAACTGTGCAACTGATTGTCTCGATTAGTAATAGGAAAAAGCGAAGTGGAAGTGCAGAAAATTTGTGTTACAGCAGGTGTTGTCAGCAAAGAGCAATGGAAAGAGGAACTGAAAAGTATGGGACTATGATGAAGTTAAGGAAACATTTGAGGTCAAGCTGGCTAGGTAGGAAGATTATCTGATTTATCAGAGTGTATAGCAAATCTGGCTGAATCGACAAGATACCCAAACCTCTCGTCACCCTGTACACTATGGGAGTAAATAGCTCTGGACATTGTGGGGCCGTGAAGAGGGGTTGAACATGCTGCTCCCTACCTGTTAGTACTAATTGATTTATTTTCCAGGTTGCCGCAAGTGATGTGTGCTAGTGAAATATCGATATCTGGAAGGAGCGTTGATGTGAAAGGGTTTGCACAAAAGTATTTTAACAGATTATGGAACTCAGGCTCCAGAGAAGTGGATATATTTTCCAGGAAGCCTAGAGACTCAATAGAACTATTAATGAAGGAATACAGTTCTCAACGGGTTAGTCGTTTGAACTAGAAATGGGAGGTTCGGGAACTAATGAATCCTATCACCACTTGCTGCCACAGGAAGGAGGATCCTATTTGACGTTTTTAAGGGAAGCAGACTCAACTCTAAGCTTTCTCAAGCATGATTCGCAGGAACAAAGGATGGGTGAATGTTTCTGTACTGGGTGACTGAAGAGCAAGAAAAGATGCACACAGAAGAAAGACTTCCTTATAACATGACCCATGCTACTAAAAAATACAAAGTGAAGATGGGTGATTGGGCTCATATGAGGGCTCCTGTTAGTTGTGTAGATTGGTCAAAACTTACCAACCCTGTCAGTCATCTAACTTTTCAAAAATGCTTCGAAAACACAAGATGGAATGGTTTGGTACATGAGGTGAATTTGCGTTTATGAAGGGAAAGATGATAATGAGGTCTCAGGAGAACGTGAGTAAGGTAAAAGAATTTAAAAGGAGTCCGAAAAAAACGTGTGTATGGACAGGAGGGTGAAAGGGTGTGGTCAAAAAGATTGGAGAAGGTCCTTATATCTGAAAGATGATATTCAAAATCCTGTGAGACCTCGGCACCTTCAGGATACCGTTCTGTGACTATTTGTAGGTAAACTTTTCCTCAGCCTTGAGAGTTTCCACTTTTTTGTAATCTACTCTGTATAAGACAGAGTACTAATGTTATCTGTTTACAGCTTTCTTTGATATATTTTTTTTGTCTGTTTGGTGTAGGTACTATCGTGAGTTTTGATTACATTGTATGGTTAGGGCTTCTCATACATTTTTTAAAAAGGAAGATGGGTTGCATCTTTGATACCATTCCGTTTCTTCTTGGAATATTTCTTTTTGACTCCAACCCATGCTCTCTTGGACTCACTGCTGGTTAGAGACAGGCAGTGGGTGGGGTTCCTTTATTAAAGTTAATCTTGTTTGTAGGTGGGAACCGGCGCTCTTGAGCGTTGAGAAATTAATTATGTACGTTGCCAAAACCAAGATACTGCATTTTAAATCAGCCGGGAAAGCACGTTTTAAATTTAATATATAAAGCATGAGAGTAGTTTATAGGCGCTAAAATGCCTTGGTCTTTGCTCGGTCCCAGAAGTTTGAGAGAGCCTTTTTATCTTTTCGAGGTTGAGCGACTACTTTTGGGTTGGATAACAACAGCACTTATTATTTGCACACCTAGAGACACACCACAGTGCGGTGTGCTGTAGAAATGATATTCAACATTTTCAAACCGGATATGCTGCTATCTCTTATCTGCTAGCAACCAATGTGTTTCTCTCCTTTGTTGCTTTTGCGTGGTGGAGACAGAAAACAATCTCGCCATTTGCCGAAAGTACTGCATGCAGTGCTCCCAAACACTTAGTATTCTAAGACTGGAGTTGAATAGTAAGTCCTCCGCTACTTGAGTAGTTGGGTATATTTCCATGCCTTTAGTCTGAGTTTCCGGGGAGACCTAGAAATACCGCTGCCGGGAGACTCCAGGGCGGGTGGGGGAGTCGGTGGGGGTTGGAGTGAATTGGCAGTTACAACACCGACGGTGCTTGAACTTGAAGGCATTTGTGACCGAGCCAGTAGCCTTAGTAACAAGTGTGTTATGTTTATACCTTTTGAATGCTGAGTCACAGTAGCCCTGCGTGTGTATGTATATTTCTGCCACTTGTCTGGTGCTAAATATAGAATGAGACCTTGTACTCAGACTGAGACTGTTTCCAAAGTGACTGCCTTGAGAGGACGGGCTCTGCGTTTCAGTATCTGCAAACTGAAAGCTTTGCTCATTTCGGAAGAGCTGGAAATTTAGCTTGAGAAATGTCAGTTTCTAACCTTGTTTTACCTCTGCGATAATTTTTGTTAAGTAATCGGCGCAGAGACAACAAGGTAGGTTAACTTCTTCATCTAAGTAAATGCAGGAGGAAAGGTCAACACGTCCTCTCACGTTAGAAGTCCCGCTGTAACTGCCCCAACTCCCACACTAACCCAGCATTCCTTTATTCTAATCTTAACAGCCACACGCTGTGCATAGTGATACCAGTGCCGGCGTGTGATTTAAAAGGTTAACTTAACACATCTTCCCCTTTATACACAACGGAGTCATAATACAATACTTTAATTAAAACAATACACAATATACATCATAGGGGAGAAACTATTAATACACAATCTGAAAATTAACAGATTACAAAATCTAATTTTCATTACTATACAACATAATACTTCAAATATGCTGGACATTTAACTTCCCTCTTGGATCTAATAATAGCTCGCTTTTCCTAATCACCATCCACAGGCACTACATCCTCACTCAGTCCAGTAGCCCTCTCTACACTCCCTTCTCCACTCAGCCTCCTATACTCATCCAACCAGCTATAACCACCTTCTTCTTTACTTCCTACACCTCCATCCTTCCTACTTCACTTACACTTTGCAATTCTGTTCAAGTTCCACACTCGCTCATCACTAACTCTTGCAGAATTCATGTACACTTCTCCAATATTTATTGGGTCAGAATACATACTACCACCCTTCTTCTCTCTCCATGGCAACTTCGCACATACTGCATCTCCCTTATTTACTACCACTTCCTTATTGCCTCTGTTCCAACCAGCATAGTACTTCTATTTACGCAGTGCTTTCACAATATTCTTTCTTACAATCTCAGGAGACCACTTTTGCAACCAAGCTTCATCCATCCATCCTTGGTTACCCTTCATCAAAGGCCCTCTCATTTTTTGTTGTTGTTTTAGTTTTAGTTTTTATTATAGTTTATAAATGTTTCATAACAACCGATATGCCTGTTATACATCATAATTAGGGCTCCCGGGTTTTTATATTTTTGTCATTTCCATCTGTATTTATCCATATATATTTTTTTGCTAATTTTATCAGTATTTATCCATATTTATTGTAGGATTTGTGAAAAAATAAAGCTGAAATGTGTATATTTCTGCATTTATTTAACCAGTTGAAGTACTCTTGTGCCGACCGCCTGACAGGTTTCAGTGATATATACACACTCAGATGATAAAATATGCACTTATAAGAACATTTTAGTATCACGGTTGTGCAAATCTACTGCTGCTTAAGGCTCTTTATTAAATTTCCCTTATTTTTGTAATCGCCTTACCTGTCAATCTGCACAGCTACTTGCCTGACAGTCATGACTGATATAATTTAGAATCACTCAAAAACAACCCAATTTCCGTTTTTATCCACATTTAAAAATGAATACAGACAGGAAAATAAATGGTTTTCTGTCTGTATTTATCTGTAAAAACGGAAAACGGGGAGCCTTAATCATTTCCATATTACTACAAATCAATGCATTTGTATTGTGTTAAGTCACATCATGGCCATTGACGCTAGATTTCAAGCCCAGTATGCAGTTTACTGGCGTAATGTCTTGACCTTCAGAACTGAACTACAATCAACAAAAACAAGATATTACATAACGTATACTCCATCCCTGTGGATCATATTATGCATGTACATCACCTCAAGCACCATGTCGAATACTGCTATATGTCTTCAAATTGCCCCAGCCACCAACTTTTGCGCATGCGGTATGCAATTTTGAAATCCTATTCCTGCCATTGACCAGGTTTGTTATCAATGCGTTCTCTAGAACCTAGTTATTCGCCGGCTGTACTATTGTCTGCTCCCCATCACTCGCAGGTGTGTCCAGTGGCGTCTCCGAGCATCTCTGCCAGGCTGTACGAAAGTCTGATAATATTGCATCTCAATATGCAGCTCATGCAGACGCCAGCGACTGCTTCCGCAGCCCCATCGCATCTTCTCGTCGGCGTGCTATGCTTTCCGCTTGTGCCCAGCACAATAAGGATTGATACCAGGCTTCTGTTGCTGGGGGGGGTGGGGGTGCTGGGGACTTCCAATGGCGTGTAAGTAATCGCTTAGCCACTATTAGACCGAAATCTATATATGTAGACGTCACCTTATATTTTTTTGGGCCTATGGTATAGTCCAAGTATGCACATTTCCCATGTCCAGTCCAATGTTCATACCGTACATTGGGTTAAGCACCTGATGACCAATTCCCAATATGCTTGAATAGCTGTACATGGCCACAGCATATGCAATAGATCTGCCCCAGCCTCACTACATCTCGCGCATTTGGCATCAGCTTGGGCAAAATATTTGTTAATTTTTTCCGGCGTGAGGTAGGCTCTGTGTATTATATAATATTGGATGAGCTAAAATCTAGCATGGCGGGGGACCCAGGTGAGGTTGCAAGTATGTATCCCCATTCCCAACCTAGCCCTCTCCCTCTCATAATAGTGAAAGGGCTATACCCAGTAACAGAGGGTGTTGTGCGATACATCCACACTTTTATTTTAATACTTGCCATCCAATGTAATTTTGCTTTTAGCCAACTCCAAGATTCCCTTAATCACTTGAGTAACCCTCTCCATTTCACCATTGCCACAGGGATGAGGTGAATTTGTGTTCAATCCCATTGTGATACAGGAACCCTTCCATCATCTCACGTCATTGTCGGTAATGACTGTCTTCGGTAGCCTTTCCTCTGAAAGATGTCATGAAGAAACTTAACATTTTCTGCGCTAGCACTGTTCACAAATGCCACTTCAGGCCCCTTCGAAAAATAATCAATGGCTACTATGGCATACTAAGATTCTCCACTCAATAGACCCTATGATGTCCTCACCTAAATCCTCCCAAGCCATTTCAGGAAAAGTACAGGAAACAATTGTGACTCAGCTCGTCATGAGTTACGCCTCTCGTACGCTCATCGTCATGCACCGCTGCTTTTTTAAAAACCCAGCGCACAGCAGAAATGCCTTTAGCACGCATGCGGTTAATTTCACTTGTGACTTATCTGCATCCATGCATAGCTCAGTCATATACCATTCTCTCTCTCTAGTTCAGCATCAATGCCAGGCCACCATAATTTTCTTTAATCCGCCTTTTACTTTTGGCAATACTCCAGTGGCCATCATGGCACAATTTTATGATGGACTTCCTCAACTCCTTGGGGGGGGAACAACCTCACCCCTCTCATGACATTCTCGTAAATTACTGAGTTCACTGCAAACCTTTGAAAAATGTCTACAACAATTCTCCAATCAGTTTTATATGGCCAGCATTCTATAATAAATTCCTTCACCTTCTCCAAGGTGACATCCTGTTCACTTGCCTTAAGCCATTCCTCTTCTGAAATGGCAACAATCCTATCATCACCCACAAAGCTACACACACTTAGTCTTGTCATCAGCGACCATCTCTTCTAATGGTAATTAATGGTAGTCTATTAAGGCAGTCAGCCACTTTGCTCTTAATACCTCAGAGGTACCTCAAGGTGTATCTATAATCTAACCGACGTTCCGACATTCTCGCAGTTCTAGGTGTGCTGTTAAATAAACCTTCTGAGGCCAACACGTTAAGTGAAGGGTTATGATTACATCTTACCTCCACTATTACCCCCCCACACAAAATGTCTGAAATGCTCCAGACTCTGCACCATGGCCAGCGCTTCCCTCTCTATAACCAAATAGCGCTCTTCAGCTGGCGATGATGCCCTTGTTCACTCCCTCTGGAATCCTTCTGAGACATCACCTATACCCGTATTGCTCGCATCAGTATTCAAGATGCAATGCAACTTTGGATAAAAACCTTGCAAACTTCCAGTCGTTCAAATGCAATCTTTGATCTGTTGAAAATCACACTGTAAGGTGTCTGACCAAACAAACTTGACTTTGATTTTTATAAGCTGGCGTGAATAATAAGTCTTCTCTCAAAATTTCTTTATGAACTTTCCATATAATTCTACCAACCTCAGAAAGGATCAGAGGTCATCCTTATAAGTTGTTGCTGAGACCTCCTTAACAGCACTAAGGAGATTATTTTTGTTTGTTGGATCCCCTATGTTGCGACCTCATCTCCTAGGTAGTTTAATGCTTTCACTGCAAATTTACATGTAGCCATCTCAGCCATTAGCCCATTCTCACAAAGAATTTCCATTACCTCTCGCAACCTACAGTCATGCTGGTCCTGGTTTTTGCTCATGACTGAAATGTCATCCTGGAAAAATACCAATGCCCACTTTGTTTTTATTGTTTAAATCATTTTATTTCAGTTTTAGGTGTCAAGATTAAACAAAACTCCCACCTACAACTGTTGGCTGGTGGGGAATAATGAAGCTTATGAGAATACTGTAGAGCGTAGAGAGGAAAATTTAGGAGATAGAGAAGAAGATAGTCAGAGGCCTATGTGCTGTCCATATATCGAGTGGGCAGGATTCTATTTAGTGGCGGACACCCCTTCCTCGTGAGTGGTGTTCTCTTCAGTGGGACGCCTAGTGGGAAGCCTGAGAACCCACAAATATCCTGGGTATGCGAGTTCTACAAATTCCGAGGATAAATAGGCAATGGTGGAGCCCCACATCTTGTCAAATTTGGTTAACGTGCGGGAGAGCCTGGCTGTGATCCTCTCTATGCCCACCACCTCCCAGACTCTGTGAAGCCACCCAATTTTGTTGGCATTTCCTCCGTACCCCATCTGGATAATAACACCTGCTTAGTTGCTCCCAATGCTTAAGTGATCGCTCTGCTTCTGCACGACCTAAGGGGATGTGTAAGGGGATTAGGGAGTCCCAGTAGGATATAGCTGGGGTATCTAGTTAGTTCAGTGTGGTAGATGCTATCAATGTCCGGTAAGATTGAGTCCCGAAAACTCTGTATCTTGGGGCACTGCCAGAGAATGTGTTAGTGTGCCTGGCTGTCCACACCTGTGCCAACAGAGATCATCCCCTCTTGGTTTCCACCGACCAATTTGTGCTGGGGTGTAGTACCAGTAATGCACATTTTTTTTTAATTCAAATAATTTTTATTGAAAAAGAATATATGCAAAGGAATAGACAAAAAAGCAACACATACATGAATGAACTCACGTGCTATCGTGCAAGAAAAATAAAATAAGGCAGGACAATACATAGATTCACAATATAAGCAGGTCCGACTCAGTAAAAAGACAGGTCATTCAGTTTTTACATATGAAATGAGTGTTACGTTCAAGATGTCCATGTTCAGGTCCCTGGAACTCCAATTAGATTCAACATCATGTGAAATAAGCGAGAATGGCAGTGCATGGGGACGGGTAATGCCCCGTATTTCAAACCAGTACATAATACATAGTATTCCATCCCATCACAAAATAAAGTACATGACAAATTCACACTGAGAACATACAATACCTCACAGGGAGTCAAATGAGAACGATGATGCATCAAGGGATTTCCAAATTTCTTATGTGACACGCGCCATGGAGAGGAATGCAGCGCAGGGTTGTCAGCTCCCCTTAAAAAGGATAACCATTCTTGCCAGATTTTAAAGGACACTTCCGAGGCGTTCTTTCACTTACACAGTACAAATTTACAAGCCAGAGTGAGTAATAGGTCAAGCAGATGACGGTCATAATCGTTAACTAAGTTCGGATCAAGAACACCCAGTATGACGTATATGAATTCCCTTGCAGGTTTGATATTAAAAATTTGTTCTATACAATCAAAGATTTTCCCCCAATATAGCTTCAGAGAGGGGCAGTTAAAAAGCATATGAGCCAGATCCCCAACAACTGAGTTACAGTTACAGCAATTAGGGCTGTCTCTCAAGTGGAGTTTGAAAAGCCTGTCCGGTGTCCAGTATGTTCTGTTTAGTAGCATGTATTTGGTCTGGGACAGGATTGGGGAGATTTTGTTCGAGAAGGCCGTGCGATGAATCTTGTCCCAATCAAATGTCAAGCCTGTAGAGTTGGGCTCCGCTTCCCATTTAAGTTTGTTTAATTTATGTGATTTCTTAGGTAACGGGAGGAGGAGTTTATATGTCTTAGAGACAAAATGACCAGCTTCCATGAGACTAGGAATTTGAATCAAAACCAAGGGGTGTAGGGCTTGAAGGAGCGCGCAGAGAGAAGGACTTTTAATTTCAGGAAGTCATAAAAATCTACCGCTGTCAGGTTGTGGGAAGCCTGCAGCGATGAAAACAGTAAAGGATGTGTTCTGTCAAATAGGTCACTCACTAGGTTAATGCCTTTCCCAGACCAGGATTCCCAGTGAAGGAGTTTCCCCTCAAATTTAAGGGAGGGATTCCGCCACAGGGACATCAAGGTAGATTTTTTGATTTTCCGGTTAGATTTGTAGGACTGTTCTAGTCTTAAAAGGGCACGCCTTGTATTAAGCAGAATATATTTGGAGTGAGACAGGTGGGAGAGATCCATAGTAAGTAGGGCAGGGAGGGGAACATTATTAAGGCGTGATCTCTCTATGTCTAGCCATAGCGGGGTGTAAGCCGGGCTCGTGGTCAGCCAGTGTGCGCCTTGTTTGCAGAGGAACGCCATCTGGTAATTTCTGAAGTTAGGGAGACCCAGGCCACCTTTTTCTTTAGATAGCTGTAGCCTCGTCATTGATATCCTGGGTTTCTTCCCCTGCCAGAGGAAAGTGCCAAAAAGCTTGTCGACCTTTTTTAAAAAGTCCTCCGAGAAAGTTATCGGCAGCATACTTGCTAGGTAATTCACCAGCGGAGTCACCATCATTTTCAGGGTTTCAGCCCTGCCCCACCATGAGAGGTATTTAGGTGACCACCCATCTAGTAGCGTTGAGATTTTTTTGAGTATCAGATTTTCATCATTTATGTAATGTAGAGATTGTCCTTGTCAAAGTCTAACCCGAGGTACCTGAAGCAATTTGGTTGCCAAGTTAGACCCGAGTCGCCCAGCACTTCTTTGTTGCCCAGATTATTCAGTAGCTTGACTTCAGTTTTATCTTTATTTAATTTATATCCTGATGCACGTGAGAAGTTGTCAATGGTAGACATGAGGCCCGATATATCCTCCTCTGCCTTTTCGGAAACGATCAAAACGTCATCCGCATAGGCGGTTAGTTTTATTGTGCAGTCTCTAAAAGGGATACCCGCAATGTCATCATTATTTCTTATATGGAGAAGGAATGGTTCAATTGCAAGTAAAAATAATGAGGGGGAGAGGGGGCACCCTTGTCTGGTTCCCTGTTGTAATCAAAAAGATGAAGAGAACGCACCCCCTGCCTTAACTCTGGCTGAAGGACAGAAATAGAGGGACATCACCATTCTCGTAAAAGTGTTCCCCAAGTTAAATTTATTTAGCACTGCCTCTAAGTACTTCCAGTCCACTTTATCGAAAGCCTTTTCGGCATCTAGTGTTATCGCTGCTGTGGGGGTGTTGATAAGTTTCGCCTTCTCTAATACATGCACTAATATTCTGGCATTGTCACTAGATAGCCTGTGTTTTAAAAAGCCTGCTTGTGAGGGGTGGACAAGCTTGGGTAGAACTTTCTGGAGACAGTTGGCCAGGATCATAGCAAAGAGCTTACAATCCAGTTTGATTAGGGAGATAGGTATATAGTTTTTAGGAAGTGCTGTGTCTTTCTCTTCTTTAGGTAAAACGGCGATGATGGCTTCAGACAGTGTGCCCCGTAGTTCCCCAGTATCCTTGAGTTCCTGAAACAGATGTAAGAGTGGTTGTGACAAGAGAGAAGCGAAGCATTTATAGAATTTAGCACTAAACCCGTCTGGTCCTGGGGCCTTTCCGCATTTTAATGATTTGATCGCTTTCTTTATTTCAGAGCCGGAAATGGGACTGTTAAGGTCCAATTGCTCATCAGGGGAGATGGATGGCAGGTCGCATTCGTCTAAATCTTGGATTCTGGCCTCGTCTACCTCTTTATTTTTGGCATAAAGGTTTTCATAAAAGTCTTAAAATATTTCGGCAATTCTATCAGGGTCTGAGTGGATCACTCCGGCTTGATCTTTAATACTGTTAATCGTGTTCTTCTGTACTTTATATTTCAATTTTTAACAACATTTCCTTACCCGCAGTGCTACAGGAGTAGGCTCTAGCCCTATGAATAATGTTCTGCCATTCCTTCGGGGAAAATTCCCGTTCCAATTCTGTTTCCCACCTGCGCTGCGCCAGGGAATATTTTTAGCTTTGTTCAGAAAGGTGTAAATGTTTGACAATAGGTGTTTGTCTGAGTTATGGGTGATGAGCCAGAGCTTGAATTTAGTCAAGGGGTGACCTGCGTGGGGATGTACCTGGCGTTGGGTGACCCAGTGGTGCAACGCCCGGTATTGCCAGTATGCTTCTAAGGGGATCCCAAAGCCCGACACTAGTTGGGGGAAGTTCATAACACCTTGTTCGTCTCAAAGGTCTCCTATTCGTTTGCAATTGACATCTTGCCATTTCAGGTAAGCATCCCTTTGCTAGCGGATGGGAAGTCCGAGTTGCCTATAAAAGGGGTCAGAGGTGACATAGCGGTCGAGAGCCTGCACTTCTCTTGCACTTTCTCCCATAGCCTCATGGTGGACCTCAAGGCCGGTGAGATATACACTCCTGGCAGGTCGCTGTCGTTTGGGAAGCCAGGGAACCGCCCAAATGCGTATACCTGCGATACCGGGGTCAAAAAAGCACCAGCGCTTTTCCGATTCCAACTGGTACTACTCTTATCATACCATGAAGTTGCGCTGCCTTAAAGAAACGACCCAGGAGCGGGACCCCAAGTCTCCCGTCGTCTTGCCTTAAATAAGTCAGGTATCAAGCCATTTGTGCCTTCTTTCCTCCCCAAATGAAACCCTCAATGAGCTGTTGGAGTTGGGCCAATATTCTAGGCAGTGGGCATAGTGGAAGCATCTGCACTATGTAAAGAATGCGGGGCAAGCGAGACATTTTGATTGCAGCAATCCTGCCCAACCAGGACAGTACGTGCTTCTTCCAGGTAAGGAGCTCCCTTTATACTTTGGCTAGGATCTCTGAGTAGTATACCTAATCAATCTTCTCAACCATTGGAAAAATCTGCAGCCCTAGATACATAATGCCTCTGGGAGCCCATGCGAATGGGAACTGCGTTGCTAGTTGCTGATCTACTTAAGAAGGGTCAGGCTAAGGGCCTGTGTCTTCCGAAGGTTGATTTTAAAGCACTAGATGGTGCTAAATGCCTCAATCTCTGCCAAAAGGGGTAAGTGATGGCTGTGTAAGAAAAAGTACCACGTCATCCGCGTAGAGCGAGATCTTGTGCTCTCTATTTCCCGAATCCCGGTGACGGTGGGGAGCTGCCTGACTCTTTCAGTAAACGGCTCCATATAGAGGAAAAAGAGGAGGGGTGAGAGTGGACATCCCTGCCCAGTGCCCCTCCTAATCTGGAAAGGACGAGAAGCAACACCGTTCACCCTGATTCGTGCCTCTGGTCTATTGTATATGGAGTTCACCCATCGCATATATCGTGCCCCAATGCTGAATCTGTGTAAGACCTGTCTGAGGTAGGGCCAGTGGACCCGATCAAACGCCTTCTCGGCGTCCACCGACGGGAGCACTGCTTGGATCTGTGTGCGCTGCCTTTTATCCAGAAGATGGCATAATCTCCTAGTCCTGTCACTGCAGTTACGTTCCGGGATAAATCTCGACTGGTCCAGGTCCACCAGCCCTTGCATGTGGGGGGTTGAGACGTGCTGCTAAGATACTAGTAAAAATCTTCAAATCCACATTGAGGGGGGAAATATGGCAGTACGATGCACAGTCCAGGGCATACTTTCGCGGTTTGGGTATCACAGCCACTTCTGCCATTGACATCGACGGGGCCAGACTCCCGATCGTGCTAAAGGTATTAAACTGTCGGGTTAGGAGGGGGTAAGGTCTGATGCAAAAACCTTACAGAAGTCAGCCTAAAAGCTGTCCTCAACTGTCCTCAACCGGGGCTTTCCCGGGGGAGAGTCCTTGTTTGGCCCGCAGGCCCTCCTCAGGTCTGATGTCCGCTTCTAATTTGGCCGCCTCCATGGGCAGGAGGGGGACACCGGTGCCTCACGGGTGTACTCCTTGACTGCCAACGGATCCAAGTGTTCTGCTGTATAGAGAGCGGTATAGAAGGCCTCGAATTCAGCTGCAATATCCTTATCCGACCGGAGGATCTCTCCGCAGCTATTCCTAATCTCTGCTATACAATGTGCTTTTGTCTGTGCTCAAAGTAAGTGGGCTAAGAGCTTCCCGGCTTTATTCCCCCCTGCATAATAACGCTGTCTGGTGCATAGGAGGGCATATTTGGCTCTATCAAGGTAAAGGGCCCTTAACTGTTTCTTTGTCGTGTTAAGTAATTGGCGCGTTTGAACTGCCCCTGTCTGGTGATGGTGCCCCTTCCAACTCCTTGATTTGACCCTGCACGTGTTCCCACTTCGCTTTCCTTTCCTTGTTAAGTCCCCCCCACTTTGTTTTTAAACAATGTGTGCATTCGTTTTTGGAAACCTGCAGCCACTGACGCGAGGCAGAACAGCATAGGAGGGAGCGTCCTATGCAGTGGTGTTGCGTAGGGAGGCTGAGGCTCTCCACCTCGAGCTACCTATGGTGGCAGTCAGGACTAACCTCTGACAGAGGTGCTTCAACCGGCTGTGGGCTCTTCGGAGGCCCTGCTGCTGTTTAGTGAAGCCCTGATAGACATCCTTTTGGGCACCTGGTCTAGGCCCAACACAGGGGCTCCTGTGGACATGCTGATTGCCCAACGCCGGCCCCGGGCGACTCCACTTCACTCTCCTAATACCCCACCCCTGAGAGCTTCGTAGTCCAAGCCTCCTCCACGTTCAAGGGCGCATTCCCTATTGCTCCCCCGGACAGGGAATCCAAGAAGCTGGATCATCTTGGGAAGATGATGTTTTCTTCCTCCAGCTTGGGACTGCGACTGGCAAACACTGCATGTCTATTGGGCCGTTACACCCACTCCGCGTGGGACACGGTTGCGCACGTGCTGCCTCAGTGCCCGGTGGAGGCCTGGGCTGTGCTCTCTGGAGCGGTTGCTGAAGGGAGAGACGCAGCGAAGTTTACCATCCGTTGTGGGCTGGATACTGCTGACGCACTTGGCAGGACGTATTTCACGTCAGTAGCCCTACGATGCTACACCTGGTTGCGTTCAACTGTTTTTTCCGGAGATGTCCAATCCACACTTATGGACATGGACATACCCTTTGACGGCAGTCGCATTATCGGTGACAAGGCAGACAACGCACTAGGGCGCTTTAACGACTCTCTGGCTACAACCACCTGAAGTTCCAGTGGACCCAACATCAAGGGAATCTGTCCGATTGCGTCCAGATCTCGGAGGGCACTGCACACCGATTTCAATGCTGGCTTACGAACCAGGATTGGGTCGAAGGCTGATCTCTCTCCCATCCTCAACCAGAGTTCACAGTGGTGACCGATACATCACTCCTTGATGGGGTGGGCACATGGGGGAGTTCGGGCTCCACATGAACTTTCTGGAGCTTCGGGCGATTCATCTTGCACTCGAGGCATTCCTTCCCTCTGTCCGGGGAAGAGTAGTGCAGGTGTTCATGGGCAACACCACCACCATGTGGTACTGCAACAATCAAGGTGGGGTGGGGGTCTGGACCCTTTGTCAGGAGGCCCTCTTCCTCTAGACATGGCCGGAACATCAGGGCACATTCCTGGTGGTTCAACACCTGGCAGGTTCTCTGAACGCCAGGGCAGACCAACTCAGCCACAAGTGCATGATGGATCACTAATGGCGTCTTCACTCGGAGGTGGTGCAAGGTCTCTTTCAGCAGTGGGGAGAGCCTTGGTTCGCCACTGAAGAGAACGCGCAATGTCAGCAGTTCTGCGCGTTGGAATTTCCAAGGCGACACTCGCTAGGTGACGCTTTTCGTCGTGAGTGGAGTTGCGGTCTTCTATACGCCTTTCCGCCTATACCACTTCTGCCCAGAGTGCTGAACAATATCAAGCACACCCGGGCCCAAGTCATTCTTGTGGCCCCTGGATTGGGCACGAAGAGTCTGGTATCCCACGATGCTCAACATTACCATTGGTCCTCCAATCAGACTGCCTCTTCGGGAGGATCTTCTGTTGCAACAGCAGGGGATGGTCCTCCACCCGAACCTGTCCTGCCTCCACCTCCTTGCGTGATGATTGACCTGCCTCCCGAAGTCTGCGATGTTATCTTGGCAGCCGGGCGTCCTTCCACTAAGACGGTATACGCCTACAGATGGAACACATTTGTGGCATGGTGCACAGCAATGGCTGTGAATCCCCTTTCCTCCCCTCTTTCTGTTGTTCTCTTGTTCGTACTTTCTTTGGGCCTGCAGGGCTCTGCTCTGGGCACTCTCAAAGGCTACCTCTCCGCCATTTCTGCCTTCCTTAGGCTTCCTAATCAGCCTTCTATTTTCAAGTCTCCTGTTGTAAATCGATTCCTTAAGGGCATTACTCATCTCTTTCCTCCTGTTACCTTCGTAATGCCCAGGTGGGACTTGAACTTGGTGCTTACTTATCTAATGTGCTCTTCCTTTCAGCCTCTGCATTACTGCCCTCTCAGGCTTCTTACTTTGAAAACTGCCTCTCTGGTGGCCATCACCTCTGCATGCAGGCTGAGGGAGCTACAAGCTTTCTTTCAAGCCTCCCTTTCTGGCTGTCCACCCGGACAAGGTCGTCCTTAGAACTAGACCTTCCTTTCTACCCAAGGTGGTTACTTCTTTCCACATTGGCCAAACCATCACTTTGCCCACCTTCTTTCTGCCTCCGCATCCTTCAAAAGAGGAAGAGAGGCTCTACCGGCAGGATCCAAAACTTGCGCTTTCCTTCTGCTTGGATAACACAAAACAATTCCGGGTGGACGACCAGCTCTTTGTTAGTTAGCTGGGCGCTACGAAAGGTCGGGCCGTGCACAAACAAATCATCTCCAGGTGGGTCGTTCTGTGCATCAAAGCCTGCTACACTTTGGCAAAGAAGGAGCCTCCAATGGGGTCGCTACTGCTTTGAGACGAGGAGTGCCCTGAGAGTTGCATCTGTCGGGCAGCTACGTGGGCATCGCTGCATACGTTCACTTAACACTACAGCCTGGAAAGCCAAGTCCGGAGAGACTGCTTCTTTGGCCGTTCTGTTCTCCAGTACTTTCTGGTGTGAACTTAGTTTGCAGACCCACCTCCGGGCTAGGTATTGCTGAGGTATCTATTCTAAGGTAAGGAATCTATAACTAACTGTTCTTTCAGATCTCCATGTTACTTACCTTCGGTAACGATATATCTGTTAGAAACATAGGTTAGTTATAGATTCTTTACCGCCCCATCCATCTTCCCCGTTCTGCGAACGGACTTCTAGGGTTAAGGTCATCCTTTCAGGGCCCTAGTTTTGTGCACCAGTGGTCAGTGTCTTGCATGGCTCTGCGCTTCTGATGTGGAAAGTCGCGTACAGAACTGACGTCAACGCACGAGGGCGGTGTCTATGTAGCCTCCGCGACCTCATCCCGGCGACCACGATGCCGATGACTGACACGGAGTCAACCGACGTCCCCTTCCGATGCCCAGGGGTACTGCTGACGAAAAACTTTCCGGATCCAGTGTGACGCCTGGATGAGATTGTAGATCCTTGTGCTAGTAGCGTTAATAGCTCCTTAGTTGATTACAGACTACACAGGCAATAATTACAATAAAGCAAAGTACTCACTGCCTAAATTGAGTGTAGACCACTCTTGGCCAACAAGAGCTGCCACTCCTTAGACTTGCCAGCATATCCATTTGAAAAATCTGTTGCGCTTCATTCAGCACGCATTTACACAATCCCTGTGTAGTGCATGTGTTTGCCTGCAACGCCAATCTACAACGGAGGTCATGTTGCGTCGCACGTAAGGGTTGCACGTCAACGGTTTTCTAGCAACCAATGTACTGGAATGTAAGTGCTTCAGCGCTCTTTGTGTTCACAAATGATCCAATGTATTGCTGTGTGTTGTCCTGTAACACTTCCTCTGAGTGTCTCCAGACTCACTCTGGGTACCAGTTTCCTCCTCGTTGCTCCTGTATATTGCAGCTCTGTTTCACTCAAAACATTTTTCATGCTGCTGAAATTCTGGGTATATAAAGCCAGCTCGTCGCCAAATGTGTTAAGTTATCGCTGCAGAGACAGCAAGGTAAGTTAACTTCTTTAAGTAAATGCAGGAGGAAAGACCAGCACATTCTCTCAAGTTAGAAGCCCCTCTATAACTGCCCCAACTCCCACACTGACCGACCATTTCTTTATTCTAATGATAGCAACGACACGCTGTGCATGGTGATACCAGTGCCAGCGCATGGTTTTGAAGATGAACACAACAATTTTTCTGTTTCGCTTACTGAAAATTGTGTCAGTAGTGCAAGAACGGAAAGTTTTTTGGCCACATCTCAGTCTCATGTGAGACTAATCGAATTTTAACCTTTCTCAAGTGCGGACACCTTAAGATATAGTTGCTTGGCTAACGTAAATGGCATATTTTATGTCAAAATGTTTGTTCTGCTGTACTGTATAGGACACTAGATTGTAACTGCGAGGAGAGAACCGACCGGTGGGTTTCATGGGGCAAGGACATCTTGAGAGACTTTTGAAGTGAACTTGCTGCTCCAATTTTCACTTTTAATTTGAAAGAACACTAGTTTGTGATGCAGAGTTGCGAGGTTTGAAGTGAACTGCTGTTAGTTCCAAAACAAACCAAGCACAGTGCTAAGGTTCCATTTCGTATTACCAGTTCTCTTTCTGCAGAGGTTTTGTCAATTTTTATTCATTTAGTTATTTTATCCCCCTTGCTAAGAGGCTTGAGAAAACAGATAAGGGACCTTGGTAGCTTTAGTATACTCAACACACCAGTGCATCCAAATTATATGTAAAGAACAATTATTCAAGTTCGCTACTGGTGAACGCGTCTGAGTCAGCCTGCTCGTCAACTGACTTCACATTCTAAGAAAAGGGAAGAGAATATGACAGGGGTGTGGAATTTAATAAAATATCTACTTGTCCATGGAGCAGGTTGCTTCATAAATCTGCTTGTCTTGTAACAAAATCTGCTTGTCCCTTTGGTGCCATGTAGTGCAGCGACAAATTGTGTCAGCACTCTCGTTATATAAAAGCTCTGATATAGCCTCTCTGATTATGTCAGGGCACATATCATAGTAATGTTTGAATACTTGCAAATCCCTTATGTTGCCACGTTTCTGCAGATCTACATACTGAGGCTGAAGGTAGTGGTGAGCCACAGTTCCAGGGTTAGAATGCCCTTTTGAGTCTGTGTTAACCTACTAACGTGCATGTTTTAAGGGTTTTCAACAACTCTTATCTAATCTTTTCCCATTCTGAGAAATGTTGGAAATTTTCTCCTGACAATGGCAGACGTAAACCTTCTTCCAGAGTTGAGGTAAAATGTGGTTGGAGCGAAAGTGAACTTGCAAACACTCAGATTTTCACGTGAGCAAATCTACAAATGTACATTTACTCATGCTAAAATGCAGTTCAGAAATATTTTCTAGGAGTACTATTTCTTGTCCTACTTCTGTATATTATTGGGAATTTACAAAAGCTGTATAGCTGCACCTCAATGTAAGGACATATACCAAGGGTGCACTTTTGAGACTTTCTTTAAGAATTGGGCCCCTAATTTGGTCTAGTGTTGACCATGACCTTTTGCGTTTATTAAAATTCCGTTTCTCTCTGTATCGGCTGGCTTCACTGTGAGTGACAGCGTTCTGCTCTTTCACAAGGAGCCTATCTGCAGACAAAGTAGTTTTGTTCAGTGGCAGTAACTACTGTGGCAGTGTCTGCTTTTTTAGACCAAAATTCTTTTTTGCTTTTGCCAATGTGTTTTATAATGGTGAGGGCCTGGCAGCTCCCACACTGCAATAAGATTTTACAAAAACGGTGCCAAAACGATTCACACATTAACAAAACTAAAAAGCTGACCATCAATTTCAGACTACTGGCTTTGCCTAAGCTTGTTTCCCATAATTTTATTGAAACTGGTTACACTGATTTTCCATTATGAATATTTTTGGGAAGTACTAGCGTGCATCAACACATGTTACTAAATGATGCTCCAAAGAAATGGTACCTGAAATTTTACAATAGTTTAGCAACATTTTTTTTTCCTGCTTTCATTTTTTTATGAACATTTTATTTTGAAAGCAAAGAATCCTAAATCTTGCTTTCAAGGTTCTGCAGATATCTGCATCAAATAAGAGCTTTCTGGGAGGATTATACATAGCCTCATATTGCTAAACTTTGAAAACGTGTGTACACATTTTTATTACGGAGCCAGTGTTAGTAGTGCAGTCACAGCTTGGAACATGCTCACCCTAATAATAAAGGCTTTCAATTAACGAACTATAAATACAAGTTTGAACAGCATTAACATATGGGCAAAAATATTACCTTAACTGAAGACCGTGCCCTTCCCTGATCCATAATGTGGTAATGCAAACTGGCAGCAGTTTGAGCTGCAGGGGGTTGGGCCAACTTGTCCCAAGGACAAAATAAACATGACAACTTTTTGCCCTTGACACCAAACAATATGTCCTGTGCAATCAGCTATAGGAATTCCACATCCCTGCATGGTATGTTTTTAAGGTTACTAGGTTGATGTGGGCAAAAGGTATGTATAAAGCATATGTTGATTTTGGAAAAGGGGGGTGGTGATGGACAGAGTTTCTGAATGATGCAGAATACTCTTACCAAGTCAATAGATCATGGTTTTTAATCCATCACCGTTTTTTAGCTCACTGCACCATCCCAGCTCAGAACCTGGCTATATGCAAATTAGTCTGTTCCTGTCCCAGTGCATGATGGGAACAGGGCAAACCAAACTACAAAGCCAATTCTTATACTGGGAAGGAAACAAGCTTCCGGGGACCGGTTTCTGGCATCACAGCCTTCTTCGGCCCGGCTTGCTTGAATCCTGATGGTGCAATGAGCAAGGGACACACGTCTGAGTATACCCTCCCACACATAGTGTGGATAAAACCGATTTTGGAAAAGGGGCGTGGTGATGGACAGAGTTTCTGAATGATGCAGAATACTCTTACCAAGTCAATAGATCATGGTTTTAATCCATCACCGTTTTTTTAGCTCACTGCACCATCCCAGCTCAGAACCTGGCTATATGCAAATTAGTCTGTTCCTGTCCCAGCTATAGGAATTCCACATCCCTGCATGGTATGTTTTTAAGGTTGCTAGGTTGATGTGGGCAAAAGGTATATATAAAGCATATGTTGACCCTTACATCAGAGGTATGTTTGTAAGTTTTGTCAGTTACATTGGAAGACAACGGGCCTCTGGCCCTGGTCAGCAGAGTGACTATAGCTTCTGCAGTTGTAATCTCCTAGATCAATAAGTGCGTGTTGAAGAGCTGCCACTACCCAGTAAATCATTTAGCACAAGGATAAAAGTAATTTGAACACATTTATTCTGCAGCAGCTTAGATGCAGTAAGGATTCAAGAATTAACTGCCCTGCTCTCATACAGAATGTCTGCTTCGAAATGGAGTAAGACATTCTGCATGATGTACGTATGATTATGCTCTTAAAGCAACATGGAGGCAACATACATCACCAAAGGTTTGGACAGAATGTTGGACCCTCAATTGAAGAAAATAAAGTGGCTCAGGACTAATAATGACTTGTATAAGACTTCTGCTCCAGCATGCCAATGTTTCTTTCTGTTTCTTTTTAATTTAGAACATTCTACCCTCAGTGGCTGGAATGCTCTGATAGCCTTATAGCCCTTCTGCCTCGGGCTATACGGGTTGTTAAAGGCCCTCTCCCTTGTTATAAGTCCGCGCTGGTGGCCTATATCATGATTTCAGGGCCGTTATTAACCAGAATGCTCCTTGGCATTGGGCTATATTATGACCATCTATTTCTTCATGCTAGAATTTGCTTTAAGCCTTTAAAAAAACAGTGTTCTAGTTTAAGACCATGGTCGTCATTCAAATGATTAGTGTCACTCAAGTCAGAGGTGAGTTCCCTTTGACCCTTAGGTTGCAGCCACAACGTGTTAATTCATCTTGTCTCTAGTCTCCCTCCAGTTGTGAATAACAGCCAGACTTCATCCATTACACAGATCCCAACATTCCATGCATGATCACTTTTAGCATTTTATCACATGCAAACTCAGCCCATATATTATAGATACATCATGTCACAACACCATCCACTTTTATTATGCATTGGATACATGCAACAGTCGTTCAGGACAACAGGACAAATTCTACTCTCCTCTATGCCTTTAACAAACAGCTACCCATATTCGCAACAACCATACTCTTGGACACACTCTCACAGACATAAAAGTGTAACCCAGCACTCCACCACGCCCAACATCCAGTCCCACAAGCTAGTAAAACCGTCATGGCCAAGTAGCAGGGAAAGAAAGCTCTGAATTTGCTCATAGCACCATGTGTTCTGGATGCTGCATAACCATTGGGCGAAACATCTCCTATACCAAATGACTGCTCCGAGTATGCTCAGACTGAACGCCTGAAGAGCACAATACTCCAACACCGTTGCAGTCCAAAACTGCCACCCCAACTCCAGGCTGTACAAGAGGCCAACACCCTAAGGTTCCTGTGTAGTGAAGCACCAACTTAATAGACTCTACACCTAAGCCCTTGTAAAGCCACACTGTTCTCTGTTCATGCACATCAAAACAATGCAGCAAAAGCAGGCAGCCACCAATGTACTCTTGCCTCCCATACCACACATTTGTCAGACTTCTCATTCCTACAGTGACTGGTCCCTGAGTATATACAAGACTTTCCCACAATACCTAATGATGATGCCCTTCCCAGAGCTTCCTTTTGTGTCCGTGTACACCTCTTCCCACTTTGGCACACAAGTACATGTACAACCAGTACTGATTCCTAAACGGCATGCCGAACGGTACTACCATCCTCTTTCCTAATTTGCCTTAGAGACACTTTCACATAGTATATAAATTTAAAGCACTTGAGGGGCATCCATAGTATGATGACTATAAAAAGGCAATGGTAATGTTGGAAGACCGTTTTAAACCTACCGCAAGTGAAATGTTAGAGACCATTTCTATACAAGACTGCAGAGAAAGTTTGAAAATGTTGACAGAATGCTTATTGCTATGAAGACTTAATCCAACACTTGCAATTTATAAGCAACTAAAGATAAAATAAGAGATTAGCTTATAGTGCACCCCAACAGTAAAGTGACTCAAAACACTGGTGGGTAATGGGAGATCCCATGTTGGAAGAAATGATAAGGACCACAAATGCCATATAACTTTGAGTGCTTTGGTTCAAGGAGTTGAACGAGGACATACAAGATAAAAGAGAAAGTGTATTATATATTAATACTAAAACGAGAATGAGGCAACAAGGCATCCCAAAAATTAACCCAAATTAATACGTTATAGATGTGGTAGTTCTCTTTATATGGCAACATACAAAGGATGCCCTTCAATTAACAAGGAGTGCAATTTCTGTTGCTGTCACTTTTTTTTGTAAAAACAATTTTTATTGGCATTTCAGAGTAGAGCATTGCAGTATACTAAACAATACATACATTCATATCCGAAAATGTGAATAACAGTTCTTTTCTGAATATATGCCTTTTATGATAACAATCCCACAACCAGTCCCTCCCCATATCCCACCCCCCTTGTCAGTGCTCCAGTGTCCTCTCTCTCATCAGCCAATAAGCAACAATCTGTCCCTCCCTCAAAGCAGTCGAAAGGAGGAAGTAGGTGATGCATTCAATCGGGGGACCTAAACTCCCAGAACCTCCGTCGGTACTCGTGTCAGTTGTGTACCGTACCGGGAATGGGGAACCTCACAGCCAAAACACCCTACGGCGTCGCTGCCTCACCATCCTCGCTTTGGTCACCCTCAGGCAGTTGCAGCTCGGTCACAAGGGCCTCCCACGTCCTGGCCGTCTCTAGCGCCCTGTCTTTATCTAATCGCCTGGCCTGTTGCAGCCGCAACGCGCTCTCTGCTTTCGCCCACCGCTCCAGGGTAGATCTCCAGCGTGAGTAGCTGGGGCCCCGGCTGGATTTCCAATGCATGGTGATTTCCCGTTTGGCCAATATCAGGCCCAAGTCATAAAATTTGCTGGTGACGCGAGTGCGGGGGGTGTGAGGGAACCACAATAATAAACAAGCGCCCATATCCGCTTCAATTTGCCGATCTGTGACAGCATTCAGACAGGTCACCACCGCCTCCCAATAATCAGTTAGCTTCACACAAGACCATAACATATGGGCAAAATCCGCACCTTCCATTCCACATCTAGGGCAGAGTGAAGACGCGCCCTGAAAATACTGCGAGATCTTAACCGGCGTCAAGTAAGCGCGGTGGAGAGAGAAAAATTGGACCATCTGGAACCTGGCATTCCTAGTGCCTTTCCATGCTCGCCGCAAAAGCTGCGGCCAAGTCAATTCAGGGATCGGTCGCCCGATATCCCCTTCCCATTTGGTTTTCAACCCGTCCAGGGGCTGCAGCGTTTCCGTCGACAGCCTCCGATAGAGACAGGAGACGGCCTTGTAGGTACCAGCCGCCATAACCACATACTGACAGCTCTCAGACGTCGGTGGTTCAGAAAGGCCCTTCTTCCAGTGATTCTGGATACTAGCCACTAGCGAGGCGTGCAACAGGTAATCCCCCCTCGGGAGGTCGTAAACGTCGCGCAGCTCCTGAAACGAAAGCAGCGATCCCTCCTTATACAAATCACCGACCATTTGCAGGCCTAGTGCTTCCCAAGTCGCCAGCGCCGACCAATCCCCCCCCATGCGGGAAGGCGGTGCACATCCCTAGTGGGATCTCGGGGGCATATGGGCGAGCGACGCCAGATCGCCTATGGCACCGCAGCCAGCAGTTGCGAATCGTCCGTTCTTCCCACGTGAGCAGGGAAAGATCCAATTTCTGGTCCAGAATTATAAAAGACATGATGTGTCTCGGAAGGAGTCCGCCTGCAGTCTCCTCCGGGCCTCTGAATTCTAAAGCCACCGCTTGGGTAAGCCACTGCAACTGGGCCGCTATATAGTACCATTCGAAATAAGGGGCAGCTAGTCCCCCGTCCGATCTGGGCCGCGTCAAAGTGGCCAGCGCCACTCGCCTCCTGCCCGTTCCCCAAATGAACTCGGTGAGCAAGGAGCGTAGCCTGGTGAACACCGATGCCGGGATCCAGACCGGTAGCGTGCGAAACAAGTACAGTAGGCGGGGCAGGGCCACCACTTTTAGTAACGCCACTCGCCCTGCGACCGACAGCGGTAGCGTCCGCCAGAACCCCATGCAGCCCCGCAGGCTTCAAATCGCTCTCTCAATGTTACCCTCCAGGAGGTCCAATGGTGACCGGTATATGTGCATGCCTAGATAAGGGAGACAATGATATTCCCATCTCAGCTCATCCTCCGGCTGGGAGTCGTCTGTTCCTGGCACCAACGGGAAGAGGCAGGACTTCCCTCAGTCCCGAGAAGCGGCCAAAATCTAACAGCAGGCGTCTAGCCCCGCGTCAGCCAAAAACAGTAGGCAATCGTCGGCATAAAGGGATATGTAGTGGGTGTCGCCTTTCAGTTGAAGGCCCTCATATGCATGGCCCAGGCGGGCGTGAGCCGCCAGGGGCTCTATAGCTAACGCAAATAGGAGGGGGGACAGGGAGCATCCCTGCCTGGTCCCTCGCCCTACCCTATATGGGGCTGAGATAGTAGCCCCGGTCTTGACTCGGGCCGTGACCGCAGCATAAAGCAAAGCGGTCCACTTCACAAACCGCTCGCCCAGGCCGAAGGTCTCCAGCACGCGAAGCAAATACGACCACTCAACGCTGTCGAACGCTTTCTCAATATCGGTCGACAGGACAGCGGCACCTGGTAGACCATCAACATAGCCCCCCATGATCCGAAGCAGTCGACGCACACAGGTGGCAGTAGTGCGCTGGGGGATAAACCCTGCTTGGTCTGGGTGCACTAAGGCGCGCATGTGAGCCAGCAGCCTCGTCGCAAGAACGCTGCTCAAGATCTTATAGTCCGTCGTAAGCATGGACAGTGGTCGGTAGGCTGAGCGTGAGGTAGCGTCGCCATCCCGCTTCAGTAAGGGGATTACCAAGGCTTCTCGGGTAGTCGCAGGGAGGGTCCCAGTTTCCCAGGCCTCTCGGTATACCGCAAGCAATCGCGGTACCAATATATCTGCATAGGCTGCATAAAATTCGATCGGCAGCCCATCTGTGCCAGGAGTCTTGCGACCGCCATCTGTTTAATGGCCACCCGAACCTCACCCTCAGAGATGTCCCCGCCCAAGCGAGCTACGTGCTCAGGGTCAAGCCGGGGGAGCCGCGCCACCCGGAGGAACTCATCCAACTCCTCTGGCACACACGGCATCGCGCTCCTATAGAGGTGCGCGTAATACGTGAAAAATTGGCCATTGATCTCCGATTGAGTGTAAACCTTGTTCCCGTCCGGAGTAGTTAGAGCTACAATCGGGGTGCCGCGGGCTCCCGGAGCGGCCAGCCAGGCTAAGAGTGAGCCCACTTTGACGCGTTCAGCATGAGCCCGAACCAGGAACTCCTTATAATCGAAGCAGCGCAACTTCTCCGTTGCCACTTCCTCCCGCGCCGCCGAAACCGCCTCGCGAGCTTCCGGGGTCGCGTGGTAACGCCTCTCTTCCTCGCGTAAGCAATCCTCGTTCCGCGTAAGGTCCTACAGGAGAGTCCTGCGGACTCCCGCGGTGGCTGAAATGCAGACTCCCCGAACCACTGCCTTAAAGGCGTCCCATTCCATTGCCCTACTGGAAGCCGTGCCCGCGTTAGCGCTAAAATAGCCATCCACCCCATTGCCTACCTCGGCCCTAAACACCGCGTCCTCCAGTGCCAACGGGTTCAATCGCCACGTCGGTATAGCTTGGCGTTGCCGCGTCCATTGGACCGCCACCAGGCAAGGGTTATGGTCAGAAATTGTCTTAGCCAGGTATTCACTGTGGCGGACCAAGCATTGAACATCCGGCGTGCATAGAATGCTGTCAAGGCGAACATGAAGCTCGTGCGGAGGGGAATAGAACGAGAAATCTTTCACCGTCGGGTGTTGGGTTCGCCATGCATCAACCAGGCCCCAGCTACTCTGCCATTCTCGCCTGCTCTGCGCAAGCCTGTGCGCCGCTGCTTGCGCCAGTGGAGGGTGAGACCTATCCAACCCTACATCAAGTACAGAATTAAAGTCCCCCCCCAGTAAGACCGTGTTGGCTAGCACTGATGCCAGTTTCCCCGACAGGCGCGCAAAAAAGGCAGGTTGGTCCACATTGGGGGCGTAGATGCTGCAAAGCGTCACATCCCTCCCGTCCAGGCGGCCCTGTACTGCTACGAACCTCCCCTCAGGGTCAAGCACTGTCTGCAATGGTTGAAAGGGGACCCCCGCCCGCACCCAGATCAAGACCCCCCAAGCAAAGGCCGAATAGCTCGTGTGGAATAGCTGACCCCGTCATCTGCGCTGTAAAGCCCGCCCTTCACGTTGGTCAATATGTGTCTCCTGAGGCTGTTTGTATCCCCCTACGAACAAGATAGGCATGCACCTTGTGGCGCTTCAGCATAGAGTTCAGTCCCCGCACATTCCAGGTTACACACTTTAGGTCAGGTATGGTCCCCATTCACAGTAACAATTGCAGTCCTGACGAAAGATAAAAGTCTAGGCACACTGACAACCCCCCAGAACCATCTCTTGAACACCCCCCAACAACCCCATGTCCCACCCACCCCCAGAATAGGCCCCAAACAGCTGAGACCCATCCAAAAGTCAATAACCTTAGTACAACAGTCTCCGGTAACTACCAGAGTCCCACAATAGGTGTGAGAAAGGGGGGGCGGCCTGTCGCTACGCCCAGCAGGTCTCGAGCTAACCATGCCACCAGGTCGGCCCTCCTCGTGCGCCCCAGTTGCCCCACATCCCCACCCCCGCAAAGGCATAAACCATCAGCAGCGGAAGGGAACCCCTCCGCAACCCCGCAGCACTCTGCACATCCCAGTCAAATGCCTCCGCCCCAGGCCCAATCAAGGGTCCAGCTGCAAATACAATACCAGCACGACGGGTTCTGAGGGTCATTCGTCCAATAAGCCATCCGCTGTCCCAGGCGTGACATGAGGCGGCCCCGTACCACCAGCGCCCGACTCCTCCAACACTGCCTCCTCCGAGCCCTCCCGGGAGCCCGTCTCCGCTGCCGACGTCGCTGTCACCGCCTTGGAAATAGTAGAGACCGCCCGAAGGGCCTCCTTGCGTTCTAGCTCGGTCTGCGAGACAGAGGGTGTCCCGGCCTTCGGCGGTCGCCTCCTGGGTCTTCTGGGCCGCTTGGACTTCTGTGTCTTCCTCCGCTGTTCCTCCGTCGCAGGGCGAGCATCCGTTCCAGCCTCGTAGAGCTCCAGCCAATCCCACACTTCGTCCGGAGAATTGTAGAAGGAAGATTTACCATTCAACATGATCCGCAGGCGTGCAGGAAAATGAAGTGAATAGCGGATTCCCTCCTCCCGTAGTGCTCTCTTGACTGCTAGAAAGGTGGAGCGCTGCCTCTGTACCTCGAAAGAGTAATCCGGGTATATGGAGACCTGAGCATTGTCCACCCGGTAGGGCCCTAGTGCCCTCGCCCTCTGTAGGATAAAGTCACGGTCTTTGTAGTGCAGCAAGCGTGCCACCACTGGTCGTGGAGGCCGGCCCTCAGCCGGAGGCCGAGCCGGCACCCGGTGAGCGCGCTCCAAAGTGTAGAACGGGGTCAGACCCTCCGGTGCCACCACGTCGCGCAGCCAAGGCTCCAGGTAGCCCTGCATGTCCGCCCCTTCAATTTTCTCGGGCAGGCCAACCACGCGGATGTTGTTGCGGCGGTTGCGCCCCTCCGCATCCTCCGCTCTCTGTTCCAGTAGGTGCGCCCTGTGCTGCAGCTCCCCCATCGCAACCTCATTCGCGTTGGTCGTTGGTTGCAGTGCGTCCAGTCGAATCTCCGCCTGCTTGACCCGGTCCGTTAACTTGCCGTGGTCCGCCCGCAGGAGCCCCAGGTCCGTGGACACCTGGCCGATGTCCAGTCGAAGTGCTTCCCTGGTGTCGGCGATGGCCTGTAAAATCTGTTCCAGTTGGCCTTGCGGAAGACCCGGTTTCGAGTCTTCGTCCACTGTAGAACCCTGGCTGCACGCTGTCCCCTCCTCCGCATCTGTTGAGGGCTTTTCGCGACGCCCCATGGCGGCAGCCGGCCCCAGGCATAAGGCGTCTCCTCAATCACCGCGGCTCGGAGGATGCAAGGTGTGCAGCAGGGCCCCCAGTCCCAGGGTCACCTCCCACGAGTCTCTCACTGCAGCACAGGGGGGCTCCGGGCCCAGCACCCCACAGCTAGGAATCCGGTAGTCGGTTGTGCGTGTGCTCCTCTAATGGGACGGGTCTTTGTCCCTGGGTGAGGGGGTCAACTCCAGCGCGTGTCCGACCAGCACTAGTCCCGGGGGTTGGAGCTCACAGTCCAGAGGCCTCCTCAGTACAGCAGCGCCCAGGCCGGCAGTGCCCAGCAGAGTGCCCCAGGTCTCAGGCACCTCGGTGGACCCCCCCTTCGCCGCGTCCCCGAGGCTCCCACTGCCAGGGATCTGAGTAAAGTAGGCAGGAGGGGGGGGGGGAGGGGGCACCTACCGCCAGACGTCCTCTCCTGGGAGTGTGCTGTGCGTCACCGGGTCCGGGCTCCAGAAGCCCCCGCCGCCACCCGTGCCGGCCCGGTCTCCCCGTCGATGGGCCCCGCCAGCTGTTCCTGCCCCAGCGCCTCCGCGGGGCGGCCCGTCCTCCGCCGCCGAGGCTCCGGTCTCACTGTCGCTGATCCGGGTCGCGTGGTGATCGGGCAGCTCGCGCGAGGCCGGGGATCCCACCGAACGCCCAGGCCGCTCAAAATGGCCGGCGCCGCGCCGGAGACCCCAGGGCCAGCGCGTCTGTGCTGTCTCTGGGACCGCTCCTCCGTCCCAACGAGGATCCGATGGTGCGCGGGTGGAGATGTGGTCCAGCACCTGCCAGCGGAGTCCGCGGAGGGGATTCAGAACAGGATAATTGGGAAGGCCGGTGAGGAGCGCAGAGCTCACGCGTCCATTCCTCGCAGCGGCCAAGCCACGCCCCCTTTCTGTTGCTGTCACTTGCGCTCTTTTCAGTCTGTGGGGTTGGAAAATGTGGATATAAGATCGGAGTTACACAAGTCTATAAGGAAATTCCACCCTACTTGGAAAAAGTGGACTTCAATGAACATTGGAACATGATCCTGTTAGTTCAGACAGTTAATTGAATGGACTGTGAAGAGGCTACCAATACAGCAACGTATAAACTACTAGTGTGAATGTATTATTTATGGCAGATTCTGTTCAAAGACCTGCTTAATGTGCGGTAGGATCTCGTAGATTCTTATTGCTCCAGTCTGGATGAAGAGGATCCTATATGCGACAGTGTTAGTTTACAGTATTCTACCCCGTTTCTCTCCTGCTGAGAGCGAACCTGCTATTGCAGCGCAATTAACATGCCCCGCACAACAGTCCCCAGACCCCTCCGTTACACGTATGGAGTTTGAGCAGTACCAGCCACAATCATTTTGCTTTCCCGATGAGCAAAGATTATCTTGCCACCAAATCGATCTGTGAAAGTTTATTTATTTATGCTGGAGCATACTTATGCAGTGGTGTTAGTGAGAAGGCATTAATCCCTTTATATCTCGCTTTCCCACGTTTTGAGTTGTGCATTGTTCCTTGCTTAACAGGGTGTACATTGGCACTAGTATAAGCAACCTGGCTGCATTGACTGCATTTGTCTTCTGGCCAACTTTCCCTGTTTAAATAGCCACTAGTGGTGTTTTTTCTGAAACACTTTTTACCTTCCTATGCTATTTATTGTTCTCTATGTGGGGTTTGAGACTTGTTTTGACTTTCTTTATGGCTTCTCCTTTCAAGCTGATGCATAGTTGCCTGTTTGGACTACTTACTCTCAAAATGGATTGGTTAGTTTTTTAGTTACTTTGACCACCAGAGTTTATTTTCAGACCTGTTTGGTTCACCTTCCCTCCACAGTTTTCTGTCTGCATGAGTTGGTCATTCGCACCTCTCCCTCTTCCTTAAGCAAGGTAGTTTATGGATTGGAAATGGGCAATCTCTATTACCCATCAATATTTTTTCCCTTCACATCTTACAAGGACAAGTAGCTATATAGACTGAATCCCTGGAATGTGGTGTTGTACAACATCAATAGCATGCAACAGGACCAAGTTCATTACTAGATCTTTATGGGCTTCATGGAGGCTAAAAAGGTCAAAGCAGTAATTTAACACACCATTTCACGTTGTCATTCTTTGTATTAAGGTCTGCTGTGACCTGGCCAAGAAGGATCCTCTGGAGGCCATGTGGACTCATTCCTCCAGGGCCATAGCTGCTTCCACAGCTTTTTCCAGGGACGTCATAGTTAGGACATCTGCTAGGCAGTTACCTTATCTTCCAAGCATATTTATGTACATCTCTACTGCCTTATATCTCAGCCGCATAGTGATAAGTACTTTACTCGGGCTAAACGTTGTGTCAAAGAAATGAACCTCCCCCACCCCCCAAGTAAGTGAACGCATAGTCCATTCCTAATAGACTACCATGTCTGGTCGATAGGTGGGTGTATTGGCTTTCAATCTTAAGTTGTAGCCTCCAGAGGTTCACCAGCCCCTGGAGTCCGTAAAGGACCGGAGAGGGGTTCCACTCCAAGGCTCGTCCCTCCCCATCCATCTGTCCCATTTCACATCATTCAAGTCCCCACCTAGGATCAGGGAGCCCACTGGCATATCCAAGAGCGAGAATCACCAAGTGTCTTGCCCTGTATCCCGAGTGGCAAGTTAATAGTACGACCCTCCCAAAGGCCCGTTTGGAGCCTGTATCTGCCCACGGGGTCATGCCACGTCTTGCCTGTTGTAACTGGTTTTGTGGACCTTAGTAAGTTACCAGTTCCTTGTGATCCTGAGGTGCAGCCCGCATGTGCAACAAAGGTGTATTCCCCCCTCCCCCCCCCCCATCTATCCAGGGCCTTTCAATGCTGACCTTTCAATTGTTTTTCTTGTAGGACGACTAGGTCTGGGGCCTGGCGTTTGATGTTCTGTAACACCAATGGATATTTTATTTTTGGTCCCAGACATTTAACATTCCAGGACATAATTTTTAACATTGTGAGTAAATTTCCTCATTCTGTGCTAGTCTGGTTGATACCTTCAGTTGCCGTTGATTCCCCACCACCCGTTGTTTGGTCTTCCCCACCCCTACCCCTACCCCTGATTCGCTGTTTTCCTGAAAGCATTGCAACTGCCAGTAAACCAATCTTAAACTGAACTATCCCCCGATCTCCCCCCACCCTGCTACCCTGCACTGTGGGTCTGAAATTACCCACCACTCCAATTGGCATAGCGCCTCTCGCCCTCAAATAGAAGTTGAACTTATCAGTGGTTGGCTGCTCAGCCCACCAAATCTTGTGAGCCCAAAGTGACCGCTGACTCCTGATAGGCGAATATTACCCCAGTAACATCCGCTATGGCCTCGAGGGGTTGTGGGAAAAAACCCAAAACTTGTATGTCACAAAATGTACCAGCGACTACTGCAGCCCGGCTGTCCTCAAAACCCTTCATCTTAGTCTGGTTGACTAAGTCACTTCTGGATCCGCTGCCTTGGCCCGCGGACTGTTGCGTATTGGTGAGTCTCTGCTGTGGTTTCTCTGGGGGTGGTTTTTCCTGGGACCCCGTGGTCATCACCGCTCCGCTGTACGCCATCCCTCTTATTTATTTATATATAAGGCATTTATTAAGCGCAACTGTCACCATTGCAGGTATCCTGGCGCTGACTGAATCTATTGGGGACAGGAAAGTGAAAACGACAGGTGCGGGAGTTGTCAAACAGTTGTCTTGGGGAAGAGCCAAGTTTTAATCCTTCTCCTGAAGGGGAGAAGTTCAGAGATGTGTCTAATATCGTCTGGGAGCGTATTCCAAAGCTTGGCAGCTGCCACCTCGAGGGGTCTGCCTCCGGATATGACCTTCTTGAATCTGGGGACCACTACCAGCTTGGCTTCAGAGGAGCGAAGCTGCCTGGCTGGGATGTACCAAGCAAATTTGGATTGGAGGGAGGCGGGACCAATTCCATGAAGCGCTCTGAACGCAATGCATAGGGCTTTGAATTGTACTCTCTGCCTTACCGGTAACCAATGGAGTTTGCTCAGTGAGGACGATCCATTTGCTCTTCTGGGGAGCCCTAAGGCCAGTTTAGCAGTTGCTGATTGGACTCTCTGGAGCCCATCCAGCAGAAACACAGGGGATCCTAACAAAAGGGCGTTACAATAGTCAAGTCTACTAAGGATGGTGCATCTTACCACTTGGGCACGTGCGTGAGTGGGAAGGAGAGGCAGTACCTTCCTTAGGAAGCGGAGGATGGCAAAGCAACAGGCAGTTGTCTTTTGGGTATGCGTCTCCATACTGAGTCTCTGATTCAGCATAACCCCAAGGTTACAAATTGTTTCCACCGGCTGAAGTATGTTCCCAATTTCCGGGGGCCAGAAGTTATCTGGAAATGGCCGAGGAATCTTAGTACCAGCGCTGAAAAGTACCTCCGATTTTCCTGCGTTGAACTGAAGGGAGTTATCCCTTAGCCAACGGGAGGTCTTCAATCTGTGGGGCGTGACCCCCAGGGGTGCCGTGGAGTCCTGGGAAGGGGGTCGCGTATTCCCCAGCCTCACTTGTGCCTGGTTTCCAAAACGTTTGTTGTCGTTTTGGAAAAACAGTCCTCTTGGGACTGCTGATTTCGCAACTTAAAATACTGTGAAAAGCTTTTGTGCCACGATGTCTGGTCGCCTGAAAGAAATGCAAATGTGCCCCATTAGTTAATCTGCAAGTGCAAAGGGTGCTTGGGACCCATTGAATCACTCCAACCTTTGTGATGACAAAGATTTGTTTTTCTTTTTAGTGGTAGTGCAAACGGCTAACAACTGCGATGTGAAGTGCTTAATTTTAATCCTAACAGTATGTACTGCTCTTAGTATCCCTAAGAAGGTGTTGAAGGGACATTTATGTAAAAATAAAATGCATTACATATGCCCTGGTATTACAAACATCTACATTTTGGAGGCACCATTTTATCGTGAAGCTATTTACAAATTTTGCATGAGTCTATCTTATACTGTGTGTAATGCAATGCAAGTATAAAATAATGACTTAGATATTCACAGTGCTTTCTGTCACAGGTTGTGACCTCTTAGCACAAAAAGTACACAAATCACTATTCTCCACTGCACGAACCAAGATTTAATTTTGTGTCTACCTGGTTACACACCGCCCTTTGCAGTGCCTTAACTAATAGAGGTTTCCTAATGCACTACAGTGCATTTCCCACTAATAACTTTTTTAATGTATTTTTCATTTACGCTGCCCATTATTTTATATGTAGGTACCTGATGGTGAAAGACCTAAAAAACGTACAGAATATTTTGGTACGTATTTATCAGAGGCTTATGCCACCACAGCATCACTTTTTTTTATGTTCCAGCAGCACAAGTGTCTCAACCAAACCTATGAGGTGGCGCAAAGTTACTCTGCATAGCTTTGCATGGCCTCATAGATATGTAGTAAGACAAAGCAGCACATGTGACTGCGTTGCCTTACTCTGCGCTAAGGTGATGTTCCGTAGATGTATCGTGAGTGTTCCCACACAACATCCATGGGTTTTGATACTGCCCCATATTTACAAAATCTCGTAAACCTGGGGCTGCACCAAAAAGGTATGCCTCCTCAGCAGAGGCGTAACAATGAGAAATGTTTTAATTTCTCCTTGTTTTTTTTTCTTTCCATGTGTGTGCATTCAGCCACTCGCATAGAAAGAGGAAAACGCCTCTTCCCCACCATAAAAATGATTTGCTGTGGGAATAGCGGGCGTTTATGGTTGTTGAGCAGTACCAGGTTCTAGAAATTTTTGACGGGATTGGGTCCTTGCACCTAAAAAATCTTCACAAGGGGGTCTCGGCATCAAAAAGTTTGAAGACCCCTGCTCTAACCATTCTCAACCTCTGTGGGGGGAGTTAACCAGGATTTCCCCTCAGCAAGAACCCGCAACTTTGCCGGAAATAACATGTATTTTAGATTTTTCTCCCGTAGTCCGCCTTGCCCTCAACAAAGCTGCGTCTCTGTTTTTGTATTTGCAAATTAAAGTTGGGGAAGAAGCGCACAGTGACATCTTCATATTTCAGGTCTACCTGAGATCGTGCGGTCTGCAGAATTGCGTCTCTGTCCCAATGACTAAAGATCCTAGTGATGATAGTACATGGGGAGGGACCTCGGCGACGCACCGGTGCCCTATGCGCCCTTTCAACTGAATACAATTTTGAGACCCTTGGGACGAAAAAAGGTATTTATCAAGTCCTCAACAAAGAGGCTGCTCCCGCAATCCCAGGGCCGAAGGTCACACTCCAGCCCTCCACACTGCTCCTTAGTTGCATGGCACAGCGGCAGCACCACCAAGGGGCAATTCCCTGCGGAACACCGGTGGGTCATGCCATGTCTCGCGCATGATCATGGACCACCCTCCCACATCCTTCCACCCCCTCCCCCCCCCCGAACCAGGGGTCCCTAATCACAGGAGGTGGGGGGAGCTTCGTGCTGCATTCCTGGCTCTTTAATCAGATACCACCAGTGCTTTTAGTGAGGTTGATGTGTAAGTCTCATGAGGAGCGAGTTATTCTTTGGGTCCACGCTGTTGCGTTCCGAGGACGGGAGGGGGACACGGAGCCGATGTACTATGTCATTCCTAGCTAGTGTTTGGAGAGCTTCTCAGGCTCTATATCACACCCCGGCCGCTGCTGACTTGCGGCTGTTGGCTGCAGCTGGGTGGGGGGTGGGGAGGGGGGGTGACTGCGAGGTGTAGCGGCACCCCGTCCTTGTCCAGAACCAGGCAATCCTCAGTTGCTGCCCGATCTACCCAAGGGCGTGACCGGTGACCCTCAGCAGTGCTGATCTGCCTCGGTATCGGCCCCGGCTGTATGCCCTACTGCAGCCGGGGATGCTTCCTCGTTGGCTCTTTTGGGGAGTGGCGCAGGCCCACGATCTGCTATTGAGCCCGGAGCAGTACTCCCACCAGTTAGGCCCAGGATGCCCGGAGTTCCCTTCTCACCTTCATAGCTCCAAATCCAGGCAGGCCCCCTCTGGTGTCCACGCTGCCTCCTATCAAACTCTTCGTTGCCACTATGATTGGTCTTCTGTTTTACACCATGCCCCGAGGCCTAGGTGCTCCGGATTGTGCTCATTGGGGGCACGTAGGTACCCCCGAGCCCGCAGGTACTGCAGTGCTGGTTGGTACAGAGGATGGAAGGCGGGTCTACAGCGATAGGTTAACCGAAGCTCCACTAAACTGCACCCATCTTGGCTGGAGCCAAGCCACGCGCCCCAGTTTTGTACTTATTAAAAAAACAAAAAAGGATGTGTGTGTGTGCGCGTGTGTGTGTGTGTGTGTGTGTGTGTATATGTGTATATATATATATATATGTGTGTGTAATCTGTCTCTGGTTTTACGGTGCAGCGAGTTATTCATCTGATGTTGGAGGAATATTTCCTCTGGTTGATTTAGCCAGTGTGACGCCGATACACGGCGAAATTTAGTAGTTTACTGGCGGTGGTTAATAGCCTTTATAAAAATGCCTATAATTATGCACACAGTAATTGTGAACGTGAGTTGAATATGAAATAGTATTAACGTTTTGCATTTTAGAAAATATGTATATGGCTGCCACGTTTTCACCTGCGTTCCACATCGATTGTTTTGTATTTGAAAATTGTCCGCTCTCAGTCTCTATGAGGGTGTGTACAAAAATGTGCCGCGAGCAGCGTGTAATTGACACTGAGGAAGGACTGTTGTCTGAAACGCGTCTGTCATCTTTGCCGTAGGCTGTGAATAAAACCTGTCACCGTACCCGGAGTGCTTAAAGTCTTCTTTTCAAGCTGTGAGGGAGACTAACGAGCTTCAATATATCACGCGTCTACCAGCGCGATACAGCACCCGCCATCGAGTGCCCCGAGATATCTGGTAGCACAGAGCTGTGGTTTGTTTATCGGGAGCACCGCTGTAGTCTGGATCGGAAGCATAAGGAGTTAACGGATGGGCGCACGGCTGACATCTGAAAACACGGGTTAGGCGCCGTTCCCGTTATTACACTCCAATTCCCTGCCACTTGCATTTGCGAGTGTCCAAAACGAAACAGTAAGGCGAGTGGGTATTGGCGGCGAAACCCGGGCAGGCTTCCCTGTGGTTCTTGAGAAACGCCTACAGGCATGTGTGATGAGGAAGAACGCCGCGAAGCGGCTTTGGATGTATTCAAGAAACGTACATCAAATGTGACTACTACACCTAGTACCGGAGGCAGGGGGAACACATCACAAAGTTCCGTACAAAATCTTCTTCAAAAGATGGAACGGTTAAGTGAGAGAGAAATACGAAAATGGTGGGAAGCTACCTCCCTACAAAATTATATCGACGTGGATCGAGTGCCCAGGGGGCTCCGTGTATATATACGGTACCAGCATATGAAAGTCCTGACCCCATGCTTTTGGAGCAATGGGCGAAACTCACCGCGGCATCCTGCAAAGCCATGCTTGAGCTACTTGTAAAATTTGCATGGAGTGACAGAATGAAAGCAATCGACGAGATAGCCTCCCTGGAATGTGAGATTGCCAAGGAAACTGATTTAGCTACGGTAACACAATTACGAGAGGATATGAAGAAACGCTTGGTCAAATATGAACTTAAGATACGACAACGAAAGCAAGAAAAGTTCGAAAGAGACGAGCGTGATTACGCTCAAGGAAGAATTCTTACCTTTTCAAAAAAATTTGACGGTCCTCGGAAAGCCTTAAATAAAACGAAGAGCACCGGACAGGTAGAACCACCTCCTACTTCCGAATCTTCAGCCACAGAAGAAGAATTATCAGGAGATGAGAGGCCAACCTCAAATAAGGAAGGAAGGAAGACACCTTTTCCTTTGGAATTCGACCTCATCCGCAGTACGTGGCTCAGAGGGGGAAAACTGAAACCACCAGAAAAAGACTGAGAACCCGACGAGGTGGCTGGCAGAGGAAGAGGAAGGGGCAGAGCGACAGCTCAATCTACCCGCAAGAAAAGAGGCAAGAAATGGTAGATTCCAGTCCAACAATTGTTAACTTGACTGAACATCTGTTAACACAAGAGGAGGAGGACACATTACAACTGGGGCTGAGCTTTTGCCCAAATAAAAGACTGGAGTACACCCAAACTCGTATCGATCTGTTCAAACTGACCCGCAAGATCAAATTACATAAGTTTCATAAATTGAAACCACGTACTGAAGGCACAAAGAAAACAAAAAAAGAAAGTCACGGTATGTCCTACAGATGCCTTATGTATCAAAGATCTTCATACGGCACAAATATTGGAGGACCTGAGAACCGAACAATTGGTAATAACTGTTGGAGAAAACACTGGAGCGTCAAATGTGGAAAACATCGAGCAACAATCACCAATAACGGATTTTAAGGCTCCATCTCCGTTCAATCCGCAGATGCCATATGACGCGATAGATACTTTTGCAGATGCAGTGACACAGGATCTTATCAATCACAGATTTTCTGATAAAAGAACGCAGAAAAGGAACAATCTAACCATGGCACAATCTGATGCTCTTACCAATTTGAAAAAGAACAAAGAGATAATCGTGAAACCCTCAGATAAGGGGGGCAACGTGGTTTTACTAACTCGGAACAAATATTGTCAGGAATCACTAAAACAGCTTCTAGATCTAAAAAATTATCAAAAGATAAATAGAGATGAATATATGGACAGCATAAAAGCTTATCATGATCTCCTGACCAAGTGGCGCAATAAATCAATGTTAGATATGGATGAGTTCCTTTTTCTTCGAAATCCAGAACCTGTGCTTCCGACCTTTTACCAATTACCAAAGGTCCACAAAGATCCTCAGTACCCACCGGGACGACCCATCGTCTCCTCGAAGGGAAGTCTAACGGAAAATCTATCCATATACATTGATTCTTTTCTCTCTGTTTTTGTCACAGACATAAAATCTTATGTCAAAGACACTAAGGACTTCATCGGACAAATTGCACAAATCGTTTGGGATCCATCTTATGTGCTGATCACTCTGGACATAGCCAGCCTCTATACGAGCATCCAGCATGACCAAGGGATAGAGGCTATTAAATACTTTCTGGACAAAAGATCAGCTAAATATATGGTTCATGGGAATTTCCTAATTGAATGTTTACATTTCTGTTTAAGAAATATTTTTCTCTTCCAGAACGATCTATTTAGGCAAACCAGCGGCACGGCGATGGGAACCTGCTTCGCCCCCAGCTATGCGAATCTTTTTGTAGGCTGGTGGGAGGAGCAGGTTGCCCTAGCTGGCGAAAACCAGCGATGGGCCAAGCACATCATCGCATGGCGTCGATATATCGACGACCTCTTCCTAGTGTGGAGGGGCTCCACCACACAGGCAGAGGAATTTATTGAGGATCTCAATCATAATGATTTGAACCTAAGGTTCACAACTGACATAAGTGAGAAGGAAGTACACTACCTTGATCTTAGGGTATTTGTTCATGAAGGTAAGCTGGAGACAAGTCTATATAGAAAACCGACAGCTGGAAACAGCATATTGCATGCTGCAAGCAGCCACCCCCCCAGTCTGATCCGTAGTATCCCCTAAGGGGAACTACTAAGATTGAGACGGAATTGTTCTTTAGAATCTGATTTCGTCAGAGCAGCTAATGAATGTATAGCTAGATTTCTAGTTAGAGGATATGACCAATCTCTCCTAGATGACACCTTCAGGAGAGTTTTGAGAATTCCTAGGAAACATCTATTGGCTCAAACGTCTAAAATCAGTGACGATTCAGATCTAAACACAAAATTCCGCATGATTACCACCTACTCAGATGAAGCAAATAAATTAAGACAAATTCTAACAAGAAACTGGCACATCCTTCGTACAGATCCCGTAATAGGGGGTGATGTTCCAGTCAAACCTCTGTTGACGTTCAGAAAATCGAAGTCAATAAAGGACAACCTTGTACAGAGTCATCTTATGCCACTTCATCCTAAATCTAGTGGTACTTTAAAAGACATGAGGGGGTTTTTCCTTGTGGAAAATGTCGAGCCTGTGAGAACAGCAGAAGGACTCTAACATACAATGTGCCAGGCCTCAGCAAACCCAGAATGATCAGTAAATGTATCACCTGTACGACTCCATATGTAGTGTATGTTTGGTCTGTCCCTGCGGACTACAATATATTGGAAGTACGATCAACAACGTGAAACTCCGTATATTGGAACACCAAAGGGCAATTACCAATAAGGACGTAACTTACCGAGTTGCACGACACTTCGCCAAAGTACATGGCAGCAATAGAGAACTGCTGCGCTACTATGGCATTGATCATGTGCCCCCACACCCCAGAGGGGGAGACAGATTGCTAAGTCTGCGTAGACTAGAGTCCAGATTTATAATTGATCTACAAACTAGAAATCTATCTGGGCTCAACACAGGGGAAGAATTAACAGTACACCTGGGCAAATGATCCATTAATTCCATTGTGAATATGTCTGTTTTCTCTAAGATAGATTGTGTCCGAAATTGTTTTGATACAATGAAATGTCCTATTATGATTCCAAATGTGTCTCTGTGAAGATAAGGCTTTTTATTTTCATTTTCATTTTCTTTCTCACTGTCAGGTTTTTTCCTGTATTATATATTGTTTCTCTCAATTTTTTCTATCTTTTGAAATATCTACATGTATGTGTATATTCTAAGCAGTAATACCATATACAATGATTATGAGAACTGGTATGCTGTTTCACACAATGAATTATGGGAAATGCATTTGTCGTTACTTCGGGCTCTTTATAAGCACGATTGAATGTACATGTGAGTAGATTACTCTCCGGAACACATTTTGTTATGTGGTACCGTAGCTATGCCGATACACGGCTTGATTGCAATCTGTCTCTGGTTTTACGGTGCAGTGAGTTATTCATCTGATGTTGGAGGAATATTTCCTCTGAATGATTTAGCCAGTGTGACGCCGATACACGGCGAAATTTAGTAGTTTTCTGGCGGTGGTTAATAGCCTTTATAAAAATGCCTATAATTATGCACACAGTAATTGTGAACGTGAGTTGAATATGAAATAGTATTAACGTTTTGCATTTTAGAAAATATGTATGTGGCTGCCACGTTTTCACCTGCGTTCTACATCGATTGTTTTGTATTTGAAAATTGTCCGCTCTCAGTCTCTATGAGGGTGTGTACAAAAATGTGCCGCGAGCAGCGTGTAATCGACACTGAGGAAGGACTGTTGTCTGAAACGTGTCTGTCATCTTTGCCTTAGGCTGCGAATAAAACCTGTCACCGTACCCGGAGTGCTTAAAGTCTTCTTTTCAAGCTGTGAGGGAGACTAACGAGCATATATATATATATAGATATATAGATATATAGATATATAGATATATATATATATATAACACAAAATGCCCAGGGAAGCACACAACAGTTTGCCTCGCCCTCCGGCCTTTGGTAACTATCAGCTTGCATTCTTTCCCGGTAATTTTCGTGCTGCCTGACGCGTTTCACGGCTTTCCGCCGCTTCCTCAGAGGCAATTAGCATGTGGATGGCGCATAAGGACGCTTCAAAATATTCAAAATGCATGAGTGATTTTATTGGTTCTTTCACCCTCCAATCAAAAATATATATGTATATGTATATGTATATGTATATATATGTATATATATATTCAACACACAGTTTGCCTGCAAATGAGGGAGCCCAAAACGGAACGATGGTTTTACCGCTTTTATTTCGTGGAGAATGCAGCGTGAGAACGGCAGTCCATCTCACCAGAGTTCTGTCCTTTCCTGACGCGTTTCATGCATAGCACTTCTTCAGAGGATGAAGGACTTTGGTTTGATTGAGCAGGCTGTCTATCCTTTTGCACCCATAAATACGATTAGTTGATGCCTCAGTGGGCGTGGCCAAGCAAGTGGCCCGATGGTTAATGTAGTGCAGGGTTTTTCTACAGTGAGTTGCCGGTTCAATCCCCGTGAATTTCATATCATCCCCGAGTGGGTTGTGAAGGTAGGTTTGCAGTTCAAAAGCCTCCGTTAATATCACCAACAGCACGTTCTGTTTCCAACTGCAGCGTCGCTTGGCACCGCAGCATGAACTGTGTAAACACAGCTTGGTCTCTCCTCGCGGCTTCAGGCATGGCCGCTAACATTCAACACACAGTTTGCCTGCAAATGAGGGAGCCCAAAACGGAACGATGGTTTTACCGCTTTTATTTCGTGGAGAATGCAGCGTGAGAACGGCAGTCCATCTCACCAGAGTTCTGTCCTTTCCTGACGCGTTTCGTGCATAGCACTTCTTCAGAGGATGAAGGACTTTGGTTTGATTGAGCAGGCTGTCTATCCTTTTGCACCCATAAATACGATTAGTTGATGCCTCAGTGGGCGTGGCCAAGCAAGTGGCCCGATGGTTAATGTAGTGCAGGGTTTTTCTACAGTGAGTTGCCGGTTCAATCCCCGTGAATTTCATATCATCCCCGAGTGGGTTGTGAAGGTAGGTTTGCAGTTCAAAAGCCTCCGTTAATATCACCAACAGCACGTTCTGTTTCCAACTGCAGCGTCGCTTGGCACCGCAGCATGAACTGTGTAAACACAGCTTGGTCTCCTCGCGGCTTCAGGCATGGCCGCTAACATTCAACACACAGTTTGCCTGCAAATGAGGGAGCCCAAAACGGAACAATGGTTTTACCGCTTTTATTTCGTGGAGAATGCAGCGTGAGAACGGCAGTCCATCTCACCAGAGTTCTGTCCTTTCCTGACGCGTTTCATGCATAGCACTTCTTCAGAGGATGAAGGACTTTGGTTTGATTGAGCAGGCTGTCTATCCTTTTGCACCCATAAATACGATTAGTTGATGCCTCAGTGGGCGTGGCCAAGCAAGTGGCCCGATGGTTAATGTAGTGCAGGGTTTTTCTACAGTGAGTTGCCGGTTCAATCCCCGTGAATTTCATATCATCCCCGAGTGGGTTGTGAAGGTAGGTTTGCAGTTCAAAAGCCTCCGTTAATATCACCAACAGCACGTTCTGTTTCCAACTGCAGCGTCGCTTGGCACCGCAGCATGAACTGTGTAAACACAGCTTGGTCTCTCCTCGCGGCTTCAGGCATGGCCGCTAACATTCAACACACAGTTTGCCTGCAAATGAGGGAGCCCAAAACGGAACGATGGTTTTACCGCTTTTATTTCGTGGAGAATGCAGCGTGAGAACGGCAGTCCATCTCACCAGAGTTCTGTCCTTTCCTGACGCGTTTCATGCATAGTACTTCTTCAGAGGATGAAGGACTTTGGTTTGATTGAGCAGGCTGTCTATCCTTTTGCACCCATAAATACGATTAGTTGATGCCTCAGTGGGCGTGGCCAAGCAAGTGGCCCGATGGTTAATGTAGTGCAGGGTTTTTCTACAGTGAGTTGCCGGTTCAATCCCCGTGAATTTCATATCATCCCCGAGTGGGTTGTGAAGGTAGGTTTGCAGTTCGTGTAATATATATATATGGTGGCTGTAACGAGACCGCCCATGCCAGTTTACTCCTAACCAGCGGTGGTGGGAAGAATTTAAGTCAGAGGAGTAAACTGACCCACTGGATTCAAAGACACGCCGTTCCGTTTATCAGGGGAAGCGAACTTTAAGTACCCCGGACATTGCATGATCTGGCGATTTTCATGTCAAGATCAGGGACGGACGAATACTTGCTAATCTGCGCAGGCACATGACTGAGGAGTGACCAGCAGGAAAAGGACCGCGGGACCCATCGGGAGCGGTGTGGAGCCGACGGTCACGGAATACTGACGGTAACCCTCACTTACTGCGAAATTGATTGCGCATATTCCAGAGGCGGGGAGCGCACTGTTTGCTAAACAAATATCTGTGCAAAATTTACACGGTGCGCACAGAGCTGCACAGGAGTTTATTTCATTTTTTACAATATGGCGGGTGAATTAGATGCTCGTCGAAAGAAAGCTGCGGACAAGTTGTTTATGACTGACCCCAACAACGCTGTCGGTGAAACCATAGTAGCTACCATCAGCAGTAGAGATACAAGCTTGCAAGCCAAACTAGTGACTTTGGAGAAACTATATAAAAAGGAATTAGGCAAATGGTGGGAAGCAGAGTCACTACAACGCTACATTGATGTCAAGAGAGTCCCGAGGGGACTGCGGGTGTTTACAGTTCCCACATATGAGGACCCGGATTTGGAGATGCTCCAGGAATGGTCGGATAATTCCGCTGCGTGCTCCAGCATAATGATGCGAATCCTGGTGAAATATGCCTTTAAGGATAGGGCGAAAATACTGGCTGAGATCGACAAGCTAACAGGAGAAATTAGTCAACTCATGACTAAGGAGGCGCTGGAAGAATTTCTTAAGAAACTAAACGTAAGAATGGAAAAATTAGAAGAAGAAATTACCGCCAAAAAACAGAGGAAGTTTTTAAGGGACTACAGAGACTATCAGGCGGGTAGAACACTAACCTTCCACAAGAAATATGACCATTTATTTGACAAGAAAACAGGAGCAGCTATAACAACAGTAGGTCATACCCGAACCAATCAAGATATAACAGAAAGCGATATCTCCGATGGGAACATCTCGGATGCTTCGACTGTGGAAACCATTCAGGAAGCCATTGAGGGCCACTCAAAAAACCCCAATTTTTTACTCCAGTTTCAGATGATCAGCAAGACACGAAACGACACATTTCAGACCGGAAGTCCAGCAAGAGGTCGAGGTCGCGGGCACAGAGGCGGAACCGGCGGAACAAACAAGCCAAAAAGAGGTGGCGCAAACGGCAACAAAGCTTCCATGGGAATGATGACGAGGAGCGCAAAGAATCAAAAATGAATATGACAGTTGTCAACCTCTCACAAAGGCCAATGAGTGAAGAAGAAGAGAAAACACTGGCCCTAGGATTATCGTTTTGCCCCTCGAACAACATGAACTTCGCTGAAACTAGGATTGATCTATTCCTGTTTTCACGAAAACTGAAAATTAAGAAATGGTTTGCGACCAAACCGAAGACACAAAAAACTGTGAGTACTTCTACAACTATTAGCAATCTTGACGTGAATGATGCTGCGTTTATTAATGTATTAAGCTCTGATCCCACCAATGTTACAGACCTGGATGTACTGGGGACAGATTTGGGAATCAATCCAGGATCCCATTTCAAACCTAAATCGATCTTCCTACCTAATGTACAATGTGATGCAATCGATGTTTTTGAAAGAGGAGTTGGGAAAGATCTAATCAAAATGAGATACCAAAAAATCGCACAATCCAAAAAAAACTTAACTCCAGACCAAATTGTGGCCCTTGAACAATTGAAGAGTGATAACACTATTGTTATTAGAGAAAGTGACAAGGGAGGCAACGTGGTCATATTGGATAAAATAAAATATCTAGAGGAAGGCTATCGCCAATTGAGTGATGAGAAGTGTTACTGTAAGAGCAACAAGGAGGAATTATTGAGCTCTATTACCAAATATAGGGAATTACTCTTTGATTGGAAGGATAAAGGTTTAATTGAACAAGAGGAATATCAATACCTCTATTGTGCACATCCGAGAACACCAGTACTTTATCTACTTCCAAAGCTGCACAAAGACCCCAAAAATCCCCCGGGTCGTCCTATTGTGTCCTCAATAGGCTCACTGATGGAATGTACCTCGAAATATATTGACTATTTTTTGAGGCCGTATGTAATGGCTCTTCCTTCTTATATTAAGGATACAACCCACTTCCTCACAGCTATAAATGACATTTTTTGGGAAGAAGACTTCATGCTTGCTACACTGGATGTTAGCAGCCTATATACTAGCATAGTACACCGGGATGGATTAGATGCTGTAAGATACTTTTTCAGAACAAGATCTGCCTCCTTTTTTCAACATTCAGCAATGTTGGTGGAGATGATCGAATTTTGTCTTGCCAACAATTTCTTTTATTTTGATGAAGTCTTGTATCGTCAGTCACAGGGCACGGCCATGGGGACCTGCTTCGCTCCCAGCTATGCTAATCTTTTCATGGGCTGGTGGGAGGAGCAGGTCGTCAGGGAAATGGCAGAATTCGATCAAGTGGCCCTGTGGCTGCGATACATAGACGACATCTTTTTTATTTGGCGTGGGGACACTGTCTCATTACAATCATTCATTGATAAATTGAATGTGAATGAATTGAACCTGGCACTTACTGGTAATTATAGTACCACAGAGGTGGAATTTCTGGATGTACGGGTGGCGGTGAAGAACAACTTACTGAACACCAAATTATACCGCAAAAAAACAGCAGGTAACAGCATCTTGAATGCGACGAGCTGCCATCCACGCAGTCTAATTAATAGTATACCCTATGGGGAACTACTGCGTGCCAAACGCAACTGCAGTGACACTGACACATACCAGGAGGAAGAAAACACCATGTGTGAAAGATTTCGCAAAAGAGGGTACAGCTCTAAAGTAATCAATGCTGCCAGAGACAGAGTAGCCATTAAGAAAAGAGAAGAGTTACTGATCCCACGGACCAATAAAGAAGAGACTGAGAAAATCAGATTTATTACCACATATTCTGAACAATCGTATAATGTGCGTAAGATTCTCCAAAAACACTGGCATGTTCTACAAACGGATGATCACTTGAAGAAATATCTCTCTGACAACCCACAAATCACTTTTAGAAAAGGCAAATCGCTCAGAGATGAACTTAGTCACAACAATGTGACTTCGAAAAATGTTTTGAATAATATGGAGGTGGGGTTCAAGTGTTGTAGAAAGTGCAAGGCTTGCAAATTCAGTAAAGATGTTAAAACACTGATGGTACCAAATAGCAAAAGGATATTTACGATTCGGAAACATTTAACATGTAATACCACTTACAGTGTATACATCCTGATCTGCCCATGTAACAAATGGTATGTGGGCAGTACCAAACATACGGCGAAAAAAAGAGTACTGGAACACCTACGAGCTATTCATAACAATAACAAACTTTATCCGGTGGCCAGACACTTTTTTGAAATGCACATGCAAAATGAACAATTGGTGCAATTGGTTGTGATTGACAGTGTTGAGTTGGGTCCAAGGGGTGGCAACCAAGAATTATCACTCAGAAAACTTGAGTCCAAGTACATTGTGGATTTTGAATGTTTAATTCCTAAGGGACTGAATGTGACTGAAGAATTAGGAGTCCACCTGTATGAATGAGTTCTGACAACTTTCCGCAGCTTCCTTGATTTTAATATTATGTATTTTACTTTTAGGAATTGACACTTCACGTGGTGGCGGACCAGTATGGACTTGATCCAACCAATATGCACTTCTGAACTTATGGGTCAATATATTGAACTTTGAACATTGATTTCACAGTGAGACTTCAAACCACCCTTTTCTTCAGTGAATTTGAATCGGACTTATGAGGACATTGATTGAGATGATTTATCTGTAAAATAGTGCCCACTGGGGCGTTATATATAGGGGAATATGACAATAATATTCTCGGTGGGCATAAGGGTAATCAACGTCTGCAGACGGGGAGAAAAATGCTCACAATATGCTCAGACTACATTTGGTTGGGTTGTCTTAATTATGTATTTCTTTTTTGCGGGCCCACTGGGGCATTACTGTGCATAAGTGGCAGATCGGTAAAATATGATTGTGCTCCTAGCTTGTATCATATGACATTTGCGCATGAGGAAGTAAACAAACCATGACGTGTGTAGGGGCGGAGTACCTTGCCGGTTTTGTAATATTTGTCAGGAGCCTGTTACAGGATATTAGGATCTGTACACGTTAAACCGCAAATACAATAATATGCTTAAATTACTAGCTTTAAATGACACCCTGCAAACTAAGAATCGCGTAAGATAGATTAGGGTGGTGAACGACAAGACAATACAATATATGTGTTCCCGCAATATTTACTTTGATTAAGTATAAGGACTTATGACCTAGCGACATGCTAAAGTTGATTGAATCTAAAAGTGCATTGAAATATTGGTTGTTTGCATGTTACAAAATGGCCGCCGCCATTTCACGAATATTTACTATGTGCACTAGGGTGGTGTTTAAATAACGTGATTGAATGCTACTAGACGAGCGTGACAAAGCCGTAATGGCGAAACGCGTCGCTGAACTTTCTTCACTTGCCTAATAAACTCCTTGAGGATTGCAGCCCTGGGTGTCTCGTTTTTCATCGGTAAATATGACGATGGTATCGGAGTGAATATATATATATATATATATATATATAATTATATATATATATATATATATATATATATATATAATTATAATTTCAGGGCTGCAAAACAAACCCCAAAAAGATAGGGACATGAACTCATTGTATGCATAATGTGAAAGGGGCATGAATATAGTATATGCCCGCAACTGTAAAGAATCAAGAATTAACATATCTTACATGAATTGTAAATACACATTATGCTCAGAGAAATTACCGCTAAATACGTTCAAGGCTAGTATTTACTTTTTAATATTTAGTCTGTTGTCACGAGTTTTTTAATATGAGCACTAGAGCACTTTACATTAAACACGTCTGAATCCCCATGCAATGTATTACTAGTAACACACTTAAAGTTGGCCACTGTGTATACAATCAATGTAATAGGCACCGTCATCTATGTTGTTGAAAGGCAACAGGGGGAAGGGGGGTTCAAATGGCGACACTTCGTGCACACAAACTGACACTGACGAAGCTGCAAAGCGAAACGCGTCTGTCGGGAGTGAGGGGCTTGTAATAAAGAATTTTGAAATCGGATACCTGTGTGCTCACCATCTTTCAATCTAATCGAAGTTGAAAAGTGCTGGAATATATATATATATATATATATATATATATATAATATCTAGGGATGCAAATTCTCTCAAGGTACGATCAGATTGGCTGCCAACACTTCAACCAGAAAGTGTTAGCAGCCATCTTGCGGCTCTGACTCCACCGAGTCCCCCCCAAAAATGACAAAATGAACATAAGGAGGCAGGGTAGGAATACCCTGACTCCCCAGGCCCAGTGGTGAGGTCCCACAGGGACATAGGCTCAAAACACAATTTTATTATTTTTTTCTTTAACCACGAATTTTCACATGATCCTGGGGATAATTAGCATCATAATTAGGTGGAAAGGGTGCTAGTGACCCCCACTGCCGATCCGATTTCTGCCCCGGAGACCCTGTCTCCTGGGGCCTTTCCTCAATGGAAAGGGGGAGAGGGGCACGCGAACACCTCCCTGGCCAATTCAGGCTTCATTGCCATTGACCCCATCTTCCGGGGCCTAGCCCTAATGGAAAGAGGAAGGGGGCACGCGGGTAAGTGGGTATCTGAGTGCCTGTTTGGTCCTGTTAGTGGGTGTGTAAGTGAATGCATGGCTCTGAGAGTTGGTGTGTGAGTACCTGCAAAGGTATATGAGTGTTTGAGTGCCTTCATGGGACTGTGGGTGAGTGTGAGAGCATCTGTGTGTGGGGGTGTCAGTGGCGCTATGGGTCTGTGAGTGGGTGTGCTAGTGGGCGTGTGAGTGGCGGTGTAAATGCCTTTGTGCACCTGAGTAGTTGTGTGTCTGTGTGAGTATGACCAGGTGGGTGAGTTTCTTTGTGGGTCTATGAGTGGGTGTGTTAATGCCTGTATGTGTCTGTGAGTGTATATGTGCATGTCTATCTCGGTCTATGAGTGGGTCTTAGAGTGCCTGCATGGCGGTGTGAGTAGGATTGTGAATGTCTGTGCAGGTCTGAGTGTGTGCGTCACTGTCTATGTGGGACTGAAAATGGGTGTGAAAGTACCTGTGTGGGTGTCTGAGTGGGTCTGAAAGTGATTTTTTTCTTTTCATAGTGCATCAAGATTAGCAAATCTATTGCAAATTTACACAGGACGGCACTGAGCCTCTGGGGCGATCCGCATATTCCCAAAGTGGGGGGAAAACGCTATAACTCAATTTTGTACCCAACAGAGTTCGTCCTTCAACGCACCCACCAAAAGAATATAGCAGGTTTGACGAATTTTGTAATAGATGCAGTCAAGCCCAATGAGAGAGGTGGTAACGGAGAAAAATATTTGAGGAGACTAGAATCTTCGTACATAATCCAATTAAATTGTAAAATTCCGGCAGGTTTAAATATGGAGGAAGATCTGCATACTCACTTGTAAGTAGTTTAGAGAATCTGCCTTCTTCCCTACCTGTCTGTTTTTAAACCACTAGACGTATTTTTAGCTTTGTTTATTTGTGAATTTTGCACATTTTTGCATCTGCAGGTGATTTGACACTTAGTTCTTGATTTTAACATCTCCGCTTTCAATTTATGGCCCACTTGGGCTTCATTAAACATGAATTACCAGGTCACAAATTAACACAATGGAGTTAGGTGAAGAAATGTATATAACATTTTTTATATACATTAATATAGAATGATGTTGATATTTAATGCACTTGTGTGTGTGTATATATATATATATATATATATATATATATATATATATTACTTTGCTGATTCATAATTAGGCATTTGTTTGTATTATTGACGGCACTGGCCCATAATCCCAATTTGATTCATTAATCATTAATTTTCGTCATTCTGTATGCACTGAGCTCTTTTACTGACGTTTTCTTTTTGAGCTTTAATTTTAAAGTTACATTTAAATACGTAGTTTGGGCAATGTATATTTAACTATCAATTACATTTCTGATTGAGCGGAAAAACGTTTAACTTATCATGATTTGACTTTTGAAACTGAGGAAATACTAGTCTGTTGTCTAATACACTGCATTTGTAGTTTTGAACACATGACACGTTACTGGTGTTTTAAAAAATGGTGGAAAACTTTACTGCAAACTGTTGGTGAACAAGCCTGCAGGACAGGCAAAACGCGTCCAGCAGCTGACTATTAAAATTGCACATTGCAACAAGACATGGCTTTTTCATCCTAACAGCAGAATAGTGAATATTTATTTTTTGGTGATGGCTCGGTGTCTCCTTGGGCCGTTCATTCCTTGAAACACATTCATTACTCGTATACTTATATTTCCATTTTGCAAAACAAATTCTAAAATGACTATTTGTGCGTGTGTATGCATGAATCCTCACAAATGGAAACATTTAAAAAAAATGTTTAGGGGAAGTTTACAAAAAAAACCAGTTTCATATGGATGTCCATGGGAGCTCTTGTGACCACCTAACTCCATGACTTAATGGATTCGGTTTTTAGTTATGTTTTCAACTACATATCATTGTCATCAGGTGTCTGTCTAATTAGATTAAAGGACGCAAACCAAGATCACCACACCCAGAATGCTTTGTACTCGCGCACAAAATTCCAGAACTAAAAACTGTCAGTAATGACCAGAGGTGAGGTGGTCACTTAGTGCTTATGCATAAACTTGCTGGCTTTTGAATTTATTATTGAAACTTGAATATCCTTGGACGGTTTTGGCTAGTTTGGATAGATGATTTCATAATGCCTTCCCAGGGGCTAAAATACAAGATTGCCTTCTCTAGGCCTATTTGTTTTTGAGTAAGAGTTGTTGGCATATATGATATTTCTGGGATCTTGAGAACTCGGAGGACGGATAGGTTGGTTTGGATTTTGCAGAGCATTGTGCATGACAAAGACATGTTGAATAGAGCATTCCAATTGAAGATCAGAAAATAAAGGGTTCTGCAAAATGTAGTAATGTGGCTAATCCCACAGCACAGAGGAACTCATAGGAATATTTTGCCTTTCACTTCCTTCAGGATTAGCCTTTGCTCGAAACTTGTGCACATCTGTCGTTTTTCGTAAAACCTTCCATCCTCTGAACTTCTAATCATGATGAATCATAGCCTTCTAGAATGAGGCATTACATGAAATTATGAAGAGTGAAGCATTTGGCTTGTCTGGGACACTACAAAATTTAACATGAGCCGAATCCTTATTTTATTTATTTATTTACATATTATAGTAATTCAGACCACTTTTTTATTGCTGGTATGCTTCAGGTTAGTTTACTTATGTGTAGCTATTTGTGCAGTGCATAACTAGCTAGGAAGTAACAGGGTGCTGAATCGATCGACGATGGAGCAGCAGGAGATGTGTTCCTATAATGCGAGTAGATTGTGCTCCTTAAGAGTTTCATATTTTTATGAAATACAGAATGGTTAGAGTGGTTGTGATCTAGATGAGTATGCTGTTCTATTGCCCGGGAACATATACTGATAATATTTGCTTTCTAGTTTGTTCTAGCCAAGAGGCAGCTGCCTTGACTGCCTTATGTAATAAAAAAATATATAAATAAACAAATATAAAAATATATATATATGTATATATAGACATGGAGAGACTTTGGACCAGCCCTCTAGATCCATTAGTCTTCTCAGCTGTCCTTCACATTTTTATTCCACCCACCTCAGCTTAAGGTATTGGGTCAGTCCAGTTCATCCACTGAGAGTGAAGGCATTTTCCTGATCACAAGTGCACACATGCCTAAAAAGTGTATTTCAGTGTCCAAGCTAATAGGCAAATACATTTTCCTCCCCAGTCTCTTCTAACCTTCACTTAAAGCAAAAACTCGGGAAGGAATCTGAGTGCAAAGGAACAAATAGAAAAATCTTATTAAAAATAGAAAGTATGTAGTGATCAGGGTTATATGCATAGTCCACAGCATCTTTCTAGGGTGATTTTATTCCATGTTAATCTAACCCATTCCTGTCACTTAAACGCAGTTCAAAACACCATAACGCAATGCTTTCCGACTTCCAAACAGGATTCAGTTCAGGAAGAGACACAGAAACAGCCCTCATCGACATCTGGGACTACCTTAAAAACAAGTAAACCGGAACAGAGTCGCTGCACTACTTCTCCTGGACCTTTCAACTGGCTTCGAAAGAGTTGACCACTCTAATCCAAAGGCTCTACTAACCCGACATAGAGTGGACTGCTGACTGGATCACATCCTACCTTCAAAACAGAACTTCACTCATACTCCCATCCAAGCCATACTTCACAAAAGCAGGGTCTCTCAAGGCTTTATCATCTCACCCATGCTTTTTAACATCAACACAAAGTCCTTACTGGCAATAATAAATGAATTTCAGCTCACATGTTATAACTTTGCAGATGACACATAAATACTTCCTAAACTGTAATGCCTCAAGGTCATTGGAAACTCAAAATCTCCAGTTACCTCAGAGCCCTTAATCCGTGGATGACATGGAGACATCGCAAACTAAATGCTTCCAAAACTGAAATAATCACATGTGGCGATTGAGAAAATTGACCCACTATGCACCTGGCCTGACAATCTAGTTCTACTTCTTAAAGTATCGAAGGAAGTAGGAAACCTTGTAATTGCCATGGACTCCAAACTATCAATGAATGCCAAGTGGACAAATTAGCAAGATCAAGCTTTATTACTATGAAAACTCTGACGCACCGTCCCCACCTAGGATATCCGCACAAGGTCCAAGCTACTATCTCTCTTGTACTGTCTGAACTTGATTACGTCATTGGCCTCCACCACAGAACATCTTTAACAAATGTGAAAAGACTGCAACGGATTCAGAACTCTTCTGCCAGACTACTTCTAAATGCAAAAGCCACAAACCCACATCTCCCCTGCCTTGAAGGCCCTACACTGTTTACTGGTTGGCAGAAGGTGCACCTTCAAGCTGCTTTGCTTCACTCACAAAACTATACATGGAACAGGACCACTTTCCAAAAGTAATAAAATCACACAACTAAGGAACCTCTGCTCCAGATTGGCAACTCTCCTCAAAATCTCAGCATACAAGAAAAACCATGGGTGGTATATCTTTCTCTGTTAAAGCTGCCAAATTGTGGAATTCATTACCACCAAACAGAAGATCCACGGGTAACTATCTTATCTTCAGAAGACTACCCAATAGTTGGCACTTTCCTACATGACCACCGTACTCAAACACAAATATACAGCAAATGCCCGTGCATGTAAACATGAATAATGTAATTATAATAATTTATTTAGATATGTGCTGTTCTTTGTACAACTAAATATATACTACTTATGGTTTAAAAATATATAGCTAATATTTAGGTCTGCTTAACAAAAGTGCATATCGCTTATGATTTTACACACACACACTATTGTATGTCTAACATGTATATAGGTCATTGTATAGCTTTCATATTAGTTATTTGATTAGATGCCTTTGGGTCTCTGTTTTATTTTATTTATCTATCAAATATGCTGACCCTGGCAAGATGCTTCTGTCACTGCAGAAAGAGGACTGGATGGTCTTGATTGATTAGCAGGATGGTATCTTCATATTGCCATTCTGCAATTACACAGGAAGGATCTTCGCTTCGTGGTGGTGTTTCAACATTACTAGTTCACGGTCCTTCCGTTTGGTCTTACTTCCGCACCTTGAGTCTTCACAAAGGTATTGTCGGTGGTCGCAGCACATACAGAAGGTGGAGAATACCTGTATTCCCTTACCTGAACGATTGGCTGATCAAAGCCAAGTCTCCAGAGTTGGTGTTGCATCACTTTCAGTTGACAACTCCGTTGTTGTTCAACCTGGGCTTTCCCACCTAGAGCCCTCTCCGCACACCCCGTTGATAGCGGCAGTACTGGACACAACAGTAAATCGAGACTACCCTCCTCCTACCCAGAGGACTGTGGACATTCAGGCTAGGATTCTGATTTTTCAGAATGGAGCTATGATTCCAGTCCTGAAGGTCTTGTGCCTGCTAGGTCCGAAGCCTACCTCATTCTGTTAGTCACCCATGTACGCTGACACATGAGGGCCCTCAAGTGGTGCATCCGCAGGCACCAGTTTCAACACAACAGGAATCTTAAACAGTCAGTCTGGTTCTCCAGAGACACTGCAGCGTATCTCTGAGGGTGGGGTGTTTCTGGCAATCTGTCTCAAGGGAAGCTATTTTGCTTATCATAGCAAATCACTTAGTCGGAGTTCTTGTGCGTGCGGACAGTCTCAGTCCGCATTTTTCAGCCGATCACGAATGGCGTCTCCATCTGGAAGTAGTTCTTCACATTTTCTAGCTATGGGGGGCCCCTCATATAGACCTGCTTGCCACTCATGAGCACATGCACTGCCCATCTTTCTGCAGCCTCCAGTATCCGATGCAGTGAGCATTAGGAGAATTGGGGGACGTGTTTCAATTGAAGCTATTTTACGCGCCCCCCCACCCCTCTATAGCCTTGATTCCTCGGGTTCTGAGGAAGATTCACCACGACTGGGCCCAAGTCATATTAACAGCCCCGGACCGGCTGTGAAAGGTGTGAGATGTGAGACACCGACCTTCACCAGTCACTGTGCCCTGCACTCCATCTCTGTCACAGAGCAGACCTCCTCTCGCAGTCAGTCACAGGGGCAAGTTCTCCACCTCCATCTCGAGAGCCTGCACCTTTATTCCTGGATATGGTGGAATTTATTTTATCGACAGTCCACCAAGTCCGTTTTTTCTGGCAGATGGGCAACGTTTGTAAAGTGGTGTGGGAAGAGTTCTATAGAACCCTTAAAGGCCAATTTGTCCAATATTTTACATTTTGCCTTGCCCTTGGCTCAGCAAGGGTGTGACGTTTTAACAGTTAAGGGCTTTTTGTCTGCCCTTTTTTGCATTTCTTTGTTTACCTGATCAACCTTCTCTAAGTCTCCTATAGTGTTATGGTTTATTAAGAGACTTACTAACAAATACCCTTCCACGCCGTTTATCATGTCTTAGTGGGAGCTTAATTTGGTGCTAACTTACCTTATGTGTTCCCTGTTTGAACCTTAACATAGTTGTCCTTTACGGCTACTTTAAAGACAATTTTTCTAGTTGCTATAACGTCTGTTATGCGAGTTAGTGAGTTGCAGGCCCTTAGTGTGAATTCCTTCTTCACTACTTTCCATGCGGATAAGTTGGTTTTAAGAACTAGGGCTGCATTCTTACCAAAGGTGGGTACTCTCTTCCACTTGGGCCAGTCTATCACCCTTCCTACTTTCTATCCTCCACATCCTCTAAAGAGTAGGAGAGGCTTCATTGTGTGGTCCCTAAAATGGCAGTTAACTTTTACGTAGCCAAGATATGTGAATTCCGGCTGAATGATCAGATGTTTGTTGGCTATGTGGACAAGTTGAAAGCTGTAACACCATGGCTCACAAAGAACCTCCAGAAGGTATTGGAGCTTATTTCACTAGATCAAAGTCTTCTACTTCTGCTTTAGCTAGAGGTGGTCCTGTAGTTGATCTGTAAAGCAGCAACTTGGGCTTCTCTTCGCACTTTTGCTAAGCACTTTTGCCAAGACTCCAAAGTGAGGAGGGATGGTCACTTTGTTCTGTTTTACAAGATTATTTGGTATAGGCAGACTGGCACTTGTTGGGTAATAAATCTTCCAACCCTCATCAGAGCGACGCAAAGTAAAAACAGACACCAGGCATGCTTCAAAACAGAGGAAATGTATTCGCACCTTTCTTCTTTTATTGGCATGCCAAGGCATAAGGCAGACGCACATCCCAGTGTCCCATCTTGGAACAAGCTTCTTCTGCCCTGACGTTCACAGGAGCTTATATAGTAAAATAGTGGTGTTACCAGTAAAACCCTGAGATGTGGACAACGAATATATTGTCACATTTGTTGATCAATTGTAAGCCTATTTACAAAATATCATTTTGTTTGCGTTTTTATGCATTTAAAAAAGAGTAAGTCTGTCTATTATGTTTATTAGTAACGCAGAGAGGGCGTGCACTTTTTGAATTGTCCCACTTTTATTTTCACTATAAATTGTCCTTGTGTTTTTGAGCGCATTATGTGAGCAAGCTCCCTAGTGGAGTGAAACGCGTCGTCTTTTCATTGAATAAACATGTCATCCTGCAACTCACTTGAGGAGTGATTCTTTTGTCTGTAATTACTGCTCGCTACATTTGAAGAGGATAGCTGGAGGTCCTTACCCGTTTGGTTCCGCGATCACTGACGGAACAGGATTGTGTATATATATATATATATATATATATATATATATATATATATATATATATATATATATATATATGTATGTATGTATGTATGTATATATATGTATATATATGTATATATATGTATATATATATATATATATATGTATGTATGTATGTATATATATGTATATATATGTATATATATGTATATATGTATATGTATATATATATGTATATATGTATATATGTATATATATATGTATATGTATATATATATGTATATATGTATATGTATATATGTATATGTATATATGTATATATGTATATATAGATATATATATAGATATATATAGATATTGCGCTGAGTCCGGAACAACAAGGCACAGTGTAGCCACACCACGCCACGTAGTAAACGGAATTAGAGTAAAGCCACAGACTCCGTGCTCTGTTGTCAGTGAGTTTTATTCGTGATGAAATAACAGCCCACCAGTCGCCATGACGCGTTTCACCTCAGCCGAGGCTTGATCACATGTCATGGTAAGAAGAGAGGAAGTAACTTAAATAGCTTAGTTGATCACATGATCAGTCTACAATCCCATTCAAATTTTAAAGGGATATGCATCACATTATTGTACTGGGCATGGTGCCCTTCTAAATCCCCTAATCACATCCCCAAACAAAAAGGAAAATGACCATTTCACATTAATTAGAACCTCCATATAAATTGAATTGATCATTACAATATTTTTTGTAAAAGAAGGGATTAGATTCAAAATTTCATAGAACTGTATATAGATATATATATATCTTCAATGAAGAACGGACACGGCCAGCTCCAATTCACAACCGGAGCGTCCGAAACACCACAGCACAAACAGGGTCCAACACTCGATTTCAGGTAGGTTATTTTATTATTCCAACACCATAGTGCAGACAAAAGAGGACGGTCGACGCGTTTCGGCGATTGCCTTCGACTGGACCATATATATATATATTTATTTATTCTCCACCCAAACCTTTCTCATACACTTCGAAAAAGGATGAACACGCAGACCCAAAGTTCTTTGTGTCGTTTATTTCAAACCCCCTGCATCAATGCCGCCATATATATATTCCTATTACCGTCACCTTCAAGTAGCAGTAAATCCACGAACCCCAACTTGCATATAGGTAGCCTTTTTTAATTAGCAAAATACTATTAGGGAATACTTTCCCTTGTTCACTAGTAATGGTAGAGGATTTGTGATAGGTTTAAATCAACATGTGACACATTCAAAACAAAAGACTGTGAAAACAGACTTCCGCTGTTGTGCGAATATAAACAAATGTGAAGAAAGTGCGGTTTACAATTTACAAATTCATTACACCCCGAGGCAATTTATGGCAGACACCATAAAGAAAATAACATTTTTGTTAGGCTATTGTAATAAATTATATCGTTAAAACATATTCGGTTCTGCAGCTCATATTTTCAGCTTATCTCACGCATGTGTGTTTTTTAAGGACACACAACTTTATTGACAAATCTCCACTATATCAGTTGAGACAATTCAGCCCCAGTGGGCAAGAAGAATTATTAACCACTCGAATATTATTTTCTTCATCATGTGTGAAAAATCAAAATCGAGTGTGTGAGACTGCTTCATTGCTATATTCCAATCCCGCCCAAGTGGGCGCAAATTAAGCAAACCAAATAATCAAACAAACTGTGTAAGATCAAATATTAAGCCATTCTTGCTATCATTGCCACTGTGGGCCCAACTCCTAGTGAAATTGTGTCACATAAACTTTATTAAACTGCCGACACTATGAGGTGGAAGACAACTTTTGCTCTCTAACTTCTCTTCAACGCCGCAGTATCTTGCATGTTCTAGAAAAAATACACAAAATATAAAGTAAACATAAAACCCAATAGACCAACAGTGATTAAAAATTTCAGTTAAAAATTAGACATCTATGTGTAATATTGACAATATATACAATTCGAATTATTTCTTTGAAAAAACTGGGCTAGCTTCTTAAACAGAAAGTTGTTAATCATTACGCCTGGACAATGCAAAAACCTTTAATCTCGAATGCCTATAAACTGTCAAAAGTGTCATACTGGATAGTTTAACCCTATTGAACTGCAAGTTCCTCATCACAGTTGTGACCAATGGGGGCTAATGTCTTGTACTGTATGATGAGTCTCGACTCCAATCTGCGTAGACATTGCACTCTATTGCCACCTCTCTCATCATGCTTTATCATATCTAAAACCCAGAAACTGAGCACGTTGGTGTTTTGATTGTGGTAACTCTGAAAATGTCTGGCAATTGGATATGCTTTATCTCCATTTTTAATTGCCCTAAGATGTTCTAATATTCTGAATTTAGCTTTATGAATTGTACTGCCTATGTATTTGTTTTCTGCATGGGCAGAACAATGCGTACACCGCAAATTCTGTGTTGCATGATGTATGCTCCTGTATCTTAAAAGGTTGCGTGTTTGGTGACATTTGACTTCTTTGCGGTTGCGGCTGTTCTTACAGGCTTTGCAATTTCTGCAAGTATAAAATCCTTGTATTCCTACCATCTTTGCTTTCACGGGTTCTACTGCTTTACATAACTGATCTTTAAGAGATTTTGCCCTTTTGAAGGTTACTTGTGGAAAAGACTTTACATATTCGGCAATATATGGATCTGTTTTTAATATTTGTCAAAATGTACCCAAGCTCTCTTTGATCATAAATGCTTGGTTGCTGTATGTAGTGATAAAACGAGTTTTATCATTTGTCTGATCAGTCACCGTGGCTTCTTTGTCTACCAGTAATGACTCCCTGGTTCTTGTAGAGACTGACAGTTTTGCTTTATTAATGATTTTTTGTGAGTAACCCCTGGCTACAAATCTCTCTGTCATGGTCTTCTCCTCTTCCTCAAAACTTTGAGTGGTGCTGCAGTTGCGTTTAGCTCTGAGCAGTTCACCTACTGGGATACTCTGGATGAGCGAGCTTGGGTGGCAGCTGCGTGCGTGCAGGAGACTGTTCCCTGCCGTGGTTTTTCTGAACAGTGTCCTCTCTAATTTGTTATTCTCTATTCTCAATTTAAGGTCCAAGAATTCAAGATTATCTTTTACCCAATGACTTGTAAATTGTAGGTTGTAATGGTTCTCATTGAGAGATTCCACAAAGCTGATGGCTTCTGCTTCTGTCCCACCCCACACAACAAAAATATCGTCAATTTACCTTATCTACTACACTACCTTTTCCTTGTACATAGACAGTCTGTACACTACTTCCTCTTCCCAGTACCCCATGAAGAGACCCGCAAAGCAAGGAGCAAAGCAGGTCCCCATGGAAGTACCGAGGATTTGCCGGAAAATTTTACTATCGAAGAGGAAGTAGTTTTGTGTGAGGCAGATTCTCATTTCAATCAGCATCTGTGTGTGGTATAAATGAGAGATAGACCTCTCTGACAAAATTTGTTTGCATGCATCTAAGCCTAGTTGGTGTGGAATGCAGGTGTAGAGACCGATTACATCTAAGGAAAGGAGAGAAGTTTTCATCCCATTTAACCATCCTTATACATTTTAGGAAATCTCCTGAATCTCTTACATACGAGGGGAGTTTCTGCACTAGATTTTGTAGAAAATAATCCACATATCTCGATGCGTTTTCAAGACAACTCCCCAGTGAGGATACTATTGGCCTTCCTGGTGGATTGTCCCGGTCTTTGTGAATCTTTAGTAAAAGATACAAAGCCAGAAGTTTCGGGTATTTGCATTCCAAAAACTGAAATTCTTCCTTTTCTATAAAGCCTTTCTCTTTCCACTGAATCAATTGTGTGTTGAATGTTTTAACAGACTGTTCATATTCCATACGATTACTTCTACAGTATTTAGTCGTATCGGAAAGTTGTCTTAGACCCTCATTGATGTATTTACTTCTTGATAGCACCACTACCTTTCCGCCCTTGTCGGATTTCTTAATTACAATTGTGTTATCATTTTTTAAATTCTCAAGTGCCTTTCTCTGTGTAGGTGTTATGTTGTTCCAACCTCTGTATTTCTTATTGTTTGCAATATGTTGCAATTCCTTGTTCGTGCCTTTTTCGAATACATCGATCACATCGTTCTTAATTTGTGGTAGGAAGATTGACTTTGGTTTGAAGCCACTATTCACACTCATTCCTAATGATACATTCTCTGCCAGAAAGCTAGCATAAGGACTACAGGTTTCTGCAACTTCTTCTGCTAAAACTTTCAAAGAATGTACTAGCTCTGCCTCTGCGATACTGATCGTACTTGGGTTATCCTTTACTGACACACTCTTATCGGATACCTTTGTTGCAAACCATTTTCTAATACGCAATTTTCTAGTAAAGAAAAACAGGTCTACACGGCTCTGGGTATAATTAAAAACATTCGATGGACAAACTGAGACCCATGGATAAAAGCTCTACCTCAAATTTGGTGAGTTTTTTTCCCAGAGAGATTGATGACCGTCTGTGTGTCCATTATTTCACCTTCAGTTGGCCCCTCGTTCGTCTTCCCACGGGGCTTCCCAGTTCTCCTAAAGTTGAGGTATTCTTGCTTTTGCCTTCTCTTCCTAGATTTCGAAATCCTTGTTTGTTGTTGACTTGTCTTCCCTTCATGACCATGTCGAACTCTGTTAAAACACTGGTTTTTACTCCAGAGAATTCTTGAATACTTGAAACCTCACTTCCACTTGTTGCAGTCCCATCAGTGAGTACTTCATTTATTTGTTGTCTGTCTTCTTCATCAGTATTCCCAGATGTTTTTGCATTCCCGACTGTTGTTGTCTGCATTGTTCCTCTAAGTTTATCATATTTCTTTGCAGAAGTTATTATTTGTCCCCTTTAGTAGTCTACTAGATCCTTTGATATCATCCTCAATCTTGTTGGGACTAGTTTCCATTCTTTCCATTTCCTTTTTAAACTCCTCATCAATGCATATTCCTTTCAGTTCTTCTGTGTATTCATCGCTTTCTTTGTTCAATCTCTCAACATGTTTCGAAGCAAATTTTACTAGCATTTGCAACATGTTGGTGGAACACTGATGATTATTAGCAGCCCAATCCGTTATCAGCTCTGGATCAGGATTGTGGAAAGTTGGCGTGATAAAAATTCGTAGTCCTCTAGGGATCCTTGACACATCAATATACTTTTGCAAAGTGATGGCTTCCCACCATTTATTCTGTTCCGTTTTTAAAGCCTTCCACAGCTTATCCCACAGAATTCTTTTCGCTGATTTATTTGTTGGTAATACGTTGCTTGTATTTATTGAAGTAATATTAGTTACTTGGCATTGTTCAAACATGTCATTAGCCACTTGTACACGTTTGTCTCTCCTTAACATTGCCATATTTTGCTTAAGAATACTGTTTGCACAATCATGTGCCGCTACCTTAATGCTGTATTTCAAGTGCTCTCCTTTCGTCACGTTAAAAATACCTTCCGTCTCCGGAGTTGTCCGTATGGACTCTCTGGTCGCTTCAGGGATTCCAGACTTCTTGATTGCCCGCTCGTTTCCCAGCTCGACAAAAGCAGCCTATTCCCTCGCGATCTCTGTGCGTTCCGTTCCTTTCTCCGGGGGCTGGAGCAAATTCAAATAAGAATCTCTCTCTCTCTCTCTCTCTCTCTCTCCCTCTCCCTCTCCCTCTCCCTCTCCCTCTCCCTCTCCCTCTCCCTCTCCCTCTCCCTCTCCCTCTCCCTCTCCCTCTCCCTCTCCCTCTCCCTCTCCCTCTCCCTCTCCCTCTCCCTCTCCCTCTCCCTCTCCCTCTCCCTCTCCCTCTCCCTCTCCCTCTCCCTCTCCCTCTCCCTCTCCCTCTCCCTCTCCCTCTCCCTCTCCCTCTCCCTCTCCCTCTTCCTCTCCCTCTCCCTCTCCCTCTGTTATGCTCTCTGTGAAAAAACAAACTGCATCTTTGCTCACATGCTTGTAGTTACCCAATCACTGTGAAGTGCATCTTCAATTTTAATGAAATGTCAGCTTTTAAAAAGAAGCAACAATTTGGCGCAATTCAGGTTGACAAAGGCAGCTTGACTGCTGAAACGCGTCCCTGTTCTTGTGTATGCTGTAACCAACGCAATAAACGAGAGAATCCCCACAATAACGTGTGCTGGCTCCTCAATGTAAAAAAGTTGGGGAATATATATATATATGTCATGCAAGCACAAGACATAGAGCAAAATATACATTTTGCCGTAGAAAAACACAAGGGAACAGAAAATGAGGTTACGCTAAACTTTGAAAGACACAGTGGCCTTTGACAACTGTTAACCAAGGATGTGTCGGAGAGGGAAATCAAGGCCCTTGGGTCAAGCTGGAATAGATTTGTAAAGTAGAGGGGAATTTAGGAGCACAGAGCAAACAGTTTGGTCAGAGACAGACATAGCTAGCTCAGTGGGTCTGAGATAGTGTGGGGGATAATTGGGATTGATTCCCTTATTTGGCTGATGCAAACATATAGATATATATTTTTCCTCACAGCACTCTCCTACGACTGCGGTACTGCTTGGGGATTCTTTTCAGAATGTAAGAAATGCACAGGTAGCTTTATTCATCAGAAGAACTAGTTACTTAAGTTTTCGTAACACATTTTCTGCTGGATACAGTATCTACCTGTGGATTCCTCACTAACCCACCCGTCTCCCTGTTGATTGTCTGCATATACCAAAAAGAAGTCTATTTGTATATTGTGTATTTATTTCAACTTTATATATATATATATATATATATATATATATATATATATATATATATATATATATATATATATATATATATAATTTAAAGTTTAGAATGTTATTGCATTCGTCGTGTTTGCTTCACCCATTCGCCTCAAAAGAAATGGGTGGAAACTGATGTTGGCATGCCTGTCAGGGCCTCTTATGGCTCCATCGATGTCACACGGAGCCATGGCCATTGTCACTTCCTCAATGTGGGAGAGCTGTTGAGAGGTAAGTAAACTTGTTCTTCTGGTCTGAGCATATTCATCTTAATAAAATAAGGCATACAGCAATAATCAAATCTTTCCTCGTCTTTCCCTAGCCATTAAACATTGTCGCAAATAATACAACGCTTTGTCAAAGGATCCTATTCTGGCTACAGTAAATCTGTACTGTCTTTAGTAGAATCATGCCACTCCTTTAGAAAGACCTGCCTGGAGGCCATTTTTAGGTCTCGGCTGGCGTGAGCAGCTCATGCGCTGCTCTTGCCATGCTGAGGGCTTCTTGGAATCGACACAGATTCCGAAGATTTCAGAGGCGGACTTGAAGCCCCGCCCATCTTTTCTATTAGTTGGCGTCAACCTCCATGGAAAACGCTGGAAAACGATTGGAAAGGAGGCTTCTCAGTCCCTCTTTGTTACCGCCCTGTTCACTTTTGGCTCCGCCCACTGGGATTGAATCTCTCACTCGCGGCGTCACATACTCTCCTTCATTAGCTGGGATGCACTATGTTTTTCACACAACACTGACAGCTTGTTTTCTCAGCAGTCTACTTTTTCGTGGCCTTTATCTCGCTATTGCAGGTTTTTTTCCATCCCTGCTTTCTCCCCTTGTCAGTTTTCCAGTCTTTTTCGTCTCCGTTTTCTGCATATCTTTCTCTTTTGCTCTAGGAAAAAGATTTATACTGAAAAAATAGGGCATGGTCCCCAAAAATCAGGGCTCTGCCGTCCACACGCACCATCGCTGCTGACATCAATAAGAGTCCCTTGACTCTGTCCAGCCCTTCTAGGCCATCCAGGATTCAGACCTGACTGTGGGGGCTCTGACACTTCTCGTCTTTCTGCCTCTGGTACAGACTGGCAGTGGTGTTTTTGAATACCGTTTTTTTGTGGTTGAATTCTTAGTACAATATTGTATCTGGTTGGTCTAGGAGGCCACCATTGTGTTGATGCAGAGAGTCAGCGCTGCGAGGAGCGCCTACATCAGATCTACCACCCTTTTAGGGGTACCAGCTGACGTATTCAACCCAGTGACTCCTTCCCAGCCCTTCGGTTGTCCACTGGCACTGACCAGTCTGCCCATCTCCCAGTTTCTTTCCGTCCAGCCACACTCTCTTGCTCTGGGGACGGAAGACTCCGGTTTCTCTGCTCCTTAAGCCTCCAGACGGTATAGGCGCCTGTGGTTTTCAAAGAGTTTGTGCAGAGCCCGTGGAAGTGTGTGTGTGTGTGTGTGTGTGTGTGTGTGTGTGTTTGGGGGCGGGGTCAAGAATTGACCTCCTGTCCTGACGCAGGTCTGGGAATCTGGCATGTGTATTTCCATGGCTTTCCAAGCTTATGGCAGCTGTTGAAGGGGGCTTAAAAGGTGCTGAGAGTCTGCGAGAGGGGGTATTATCTGGAGGTTTGGGACCATAATACAGCTCCTGTTCTGTGCTGCCATACAGAGCGGAAGGAGCTCGCATTGCTGATGCCTGTAGCACTCACTAGGCGCTATTGGAGACAGCTCGCACTCCTGACGCCTGCAGCACTCGCTAGCCACTATTTGATCGAGCTTGCAGTGCTGACGCCTGTAGCACTCATTAGGTGCTATTGGAGAGACCTCGCACCGCTGACGCCTGTAGCACGCACGCACTAGGTGCTATTGGAGAGAGCTCACACTGCTGGAGAGCGCTCACGCTGTTGGAGAAAGCGCATTCTGCTGCCTGTGTAGAACTGACAATACACTATTAGAGGGGGTGCACACTGTTGGAGGGAGTGCACACTGTTGGAGGGAGTGCACACTGTTGAAGGGAGTGCACACTGTTGGAGGGTGTGTATACTGCTGGGTCCTGTAGAACTCACTAGTCGCTATGGGAGAGAGCTCACGCTGTCTGAGAGCGCCCAGACTTCTGGAGAGAGCGCACACTGCTAGCTTGTGTAGCACTGACAATACACTATTAGAGGTAGCTTACACTGTTGGAGAAGAGTACCCTGCTGGTTCCTGCTGGTAAAACAATACTGCCTTAAGCACACACAGAAGTACATCACTCCAGACTATCCTATACTCAAGCAAACACAATCAAATGCATAATTTTCCATTATCACATAGTATTGTGCCACACACACACTATCACTTTCTAACAGTCACACACCTTTGCATTCATTTCACTCCTTCTCTTACACACACACACACACACACAGCACCAACATGAACCTTTCACATCTGCGCGCACCATGACAAATCCTATCTAAGCAGCACTTGACCCATCACGCACACATAAATGCACCACACTATACTCTTCCCCACCACATGCGCACAGCTGCTACCCTCAACCCATCAGGAACTCTCCCTCCTATGCTGACGTAGACCTTTGCAGGTGTCCATGTAGTGCCTTCCCTCTCTCCCCATTGCACACACCATCACATCTACACGAGCTTTCAGGGCTGGTAATCGTACTTCAGGCAGTTCTCTACCTGGTGCTTTTGAAAGCACCAACAATATTTCAGGTAAAGCTTCAAAAACGGCACATATGAATGCATGCTCCACAATTGGATACAGTGCTCCTGGGGAGGCTTTACCAGTGATATATACAATGAGTTTGCAGCCCTAGTTATCTATTCTCTGCACCCCAACATGCTCCATAACACTGACATCCAAGTTATTCAATAGCACACACCACCAAAACATTTGCACAATCTTAATAACTCATACACATCACAAAACCTTTATGCTAATATGCTCCATTGGTGGTCCTCATTTTGAACAGGTGCAAGTCAGAGGGTGGAATTGCGCAGAGCCTGCTGCATGCAAATTCGAAAGACCTATTATTTGATCTTGCTTGCACTTTCTTTGTTTGCTTTAAGACCTGTCTTGTGCTGTGCTTTTGCTACTGAAGACCCTCTGTTGCAAGTGCATTGTTAGAAAAACAACCTTGATATTCACCCAATTCTTAAACGTGTAGTCTTGTTTTATAATTCCATACTCCACTGGCTTCTACCGTGGTTTTAGTGATGTTTTTAGGCGATATGATCACTAATAATGAATCAATTTAAATTGTAGCTCCTATATTAACTCCTCAGGAAGTCAAGTTATGGACATCAAGATTTCCTGAAAGCCATGGAGTTGGGAGGTTTGTGCGTAGTGATTTCATTCCTCTTGGAATTTGTGGCAGAAGATCCTTATTAGGTTGAGTCTACTAGACGGTGTTATCTGTAGCAAGACATATTGTGGGCTTGCCAGGAACACACAGGGGCTTAAAGTCGGCCCATTTCTTATCTTTTGAATGCTTTCCTGTCACTCTCAGTTTTGATTCTTATTTGTGTGTCTTCTTGTCAGATTTGCATTTGTCCTGCCCATGTTACATTGCATTTTTACAGTTTATTTTGATTGATTGTCTTCTCTGCTTCTACTTCTTGGTTTTCAAGCACTAGAAGAGACTTAATGAGAGAGCAATTGTTTTACAACTGCCTCTCTCATGTACTAATATCACCTTGTACTCTGTGTTGCTCGTTCACCTGTGGGCTACTGTCTGCCCCCTCTGTTGCACTCGCCTTCTTGTATTTCTCCTCTGTTGCATTCTTGCCCCTGTGTCTCCCACTGCCGTTCCACGGTTCTGTCGCATGTTGCTTCATGTTGTAATGCTATTACATACTTTTCTTGGAATGCTATCTCACCTGGGATTCCATTAGTTCCACATTCCATTCACAATGTGTTTTGTGTGTGTGTGTGTGTGTGTGTTCTATGACAGTTGCCTGCTGACTGGTAAAGGAGGAACCGTGGTTGTGTGTCCAAGCCTTGATTAATAAATGCCTTCATTTAATACTTTGCTGTGTGACCTAGTCACTTCATTTTGGCGACTATTTGCCAGTCCTCCAGGTTTCGTGAGGGCTCTGTATACGTGGATGCTGTCAGCCCACGTCTTAAAGTAAGAAATACAGCTTGTGTATAGTGGGCCTACTGCACATTTTCCTTCTAATGCTTTCTTTTTGAGGGAGAGGGTCCTACTCAAAGAGTGTGCTGTCTTCTATTTGAGCGGTGCCTATGTTCACTGCAAGAACTGGGTAGGTCATGGGCTTTGGCGTAGGTGCTATCATACGTGTCCGCCTCGTCAGTGCATTTTATGTGTTCAATGGGACCCAAGCGCTCTTAGATAAATAAGTGCCTGCCGCTACAGTGTTGCCGTTTTATGCTCTATTGCCTTGGGGCGAGGCTAAGTTTGGGGTGGAGTTTCAGCGGCAGCCGTTGTATTAAAAGACCGAGGACAGTTTATCATATCGTCATTCATTGTCCTTGCCGCGTGCCCACCGACACATTGTATCGCAGAGACCCACATTTCCTTGGGAACCATAGATGAGCATGACCATGCGCTTTCTCAGCTCCTTGGACAGTACTGAACATCGCAAGCGTGACCGCGCGCTTCCTGCTGGAGCTGGAACGTGCTCTGCTGGAGGATTAATCACGCGCCATCATCTCCATAGAGTAAGGACACTTCTTCATGGATTGCGAGGATTCATATTGAGTGTTCCTGTCTTCCGTTTTCAATGACGGTTCAAGCATTCAGCAGCATTGTCAGAGTAACATAGAGACAATTTCCCGGTGCAGTCCTTACCTTCTTGGTATTACCAGCAATTTTCTCGGAAATTGAAGTGACGATTCTCAACTACTTTAACTTTGGATTACGTTCGTTCAGGATCTCCGCAATAAGGAAATATTGTAGTAACTGTATAGTTTAATTGTCTACTACTGCCCTGAATTTAGTGCGAGTTTAGTGTTAGAGCAGCATTTTGAATTAGTTTGCACGTATTATTTATTTGTGATTTACCATTGGGGTTTCGGCTATATTAGTCATGGAGTTATCAGCCATTATTCCTCTCTCAGCCTGGTACCCCATCTATAGAGTGGGAGGAGTGGGTGGATATCTTTGACGATTACCTGGAAGCCCTAGAAGGTCTGGAATTTTCTTATAGTAGGAAAAGGTCCATATTACAAAGTACTCTTAGGAAAGAGGGACAGCACGTATTTAAATATTTACTCAACACTGTTGATCAAGCAGGACATGCTATTATGTATGTGTATGATGAAGTAAGAAAAAGGTTAGAGATGAGGTTTGCTATGAGTTCAAACGTAGTCATAAGGAGATACAAGTTCCATTCTCTGCTCCAAAGAGCTGGAAAGTCTGTAGATGGATGTATCACATCTTTAAGGGAACTATCGATCAAATGCAAGTTTGGGGCCATGACAGATGTACTAATTAGGGACCAGTTAATTGTCCAATGCAAGAGTGGGAAGATGCAGGAGACTAAGGACCTGCAAAGGACGCGTCCTTTAAATATGCTATAGAGATTGCAAAGGTTGTAGAGGAATCAGAAGATTGCATGAATGTAATGGAATGGAAAGATGTGAAGGGATCAGGGGAGGTGAGAGTCAAGGTTGCTGCGATGTTCAAGGGGGCGGCCAAGAGCACAACTAAGCTTACCAGTGGCAGTAAATACTCTAATATATACTATGGCAGGTATTTTTCTGCTAAGAACTGCTATGCCATTTTTAAGGAGTGTAGGAGGTTGTGGGCGAAAGTGTCATTTCGCCAGAATGTGCCGAAACAGACAATGGCCATAGAAAAGTTGCTATGATAATGGATGAAACGTCTGGAGAATGTAGCTGTGCCCTCAAAGTCGGTGTTGGGTGTTAGTGATGAACAGAGTGAATGTGAGATTGCAGGCAGATCAAATCGACCTAAGGCAAAATTTACCATTAAGGACAAGATTGTGGAATTAATGGTAGATTCTGGGTCACTTTACCCGATCATACCCAAGAAGTTGTTTTGGAAAGAATGTGCGCTTGTTAACAAAAGATAACCTGGGCGGGTAGCAAGGTACGAAAATGTATATAATTGGATATATGAATACTGATTAAAACATGCAAGGAAAAGTGTACAAGGGGTGCAAGGTGTAGGTGGTTGAATCATGACCTCCCATTCTGGGATGGTACCATCAATATGACCTTCATAATATTATCAATCCGCGTGCAGTTGCCCAGGTGATGGTTATTGAAGATGGCACCCTTGATGAAATTTGCAAAGTGCAATGAAAGTTTTCCAAAAAGAAATGGGAGAATTTAAAGGCTATTTTCACGAGATTAAGTTGAAACAAGGAGCCGTCACCATGCAGCACAGGAGGTTGTCAATTTTGGTGAGGGAATAGGTAAAGAAATTGTTGGGTGAAATGCTTTAAAGTGGCGTCATCAAACCCATTGAGACACCAAGTTGAATCTCCGTGGTTCACAAAGAAGAAAGATAGGAAGCTGAGGATTTGTGTGGATTTGAGGATGTTAAAACAAAACATTGTGACTGACAATTTTCCCCTACCAAACGTCAATGAACTTATTTTGCTACTCGGAGGAGGGAGGTTTTTAAAAAAACTTGATTTCAAACAGGCGTACCAACAAATACTAGCTCCAGATAGGTCCAAATCTATAGCGGCATTCATCACCATGGAAGGCACTTATCAATTCACCAGAATGCTGTTTGGTTTGTCATCTGCAACTATGGTCTTCCAGAGGATGATAATCAAGGTTTTTAAGGGTTTGGACAATGCCATCTACTTGCAGGATGAAGTTCCGGTGTTTGAAGATATGGTTGAGAACCATAATGTGACCTTAAAACTGTTTCTGGGCTGTCGCTCCAAGTCTGGTTTGACTTTCAGATGCAAAAAATTAATGTTTGGTGGAAGAAATCGAATTCTTGGGGCACACTTTATCTGCGGAGGGTGTCAAACCCAGGGGTGCCTTGTTGGCAGCAATTAGATCTGCACCGTCGCCCAATGGCGAGGAGCTATTGCACTCTTTCCTGGGCTTGATAGAATATTTTTCAAAGTTGTTAGAGGCTTTGCCTGCAAGACCTAGTGTTTGAAAGTTTTGATGAGGAAGTCTTGTGAGTTTTGTGTGGCAGTTTGAGCAACAAAATTGTTTCCAGCAAATCAAGGGTGAAGTGTGCAAATCGAAAATATTGGTGCCTTTTGACACTAAAAAACGGTTAATGTGAGTGTCATAGGTGCTGTGCTGTCTCAATAACATGGCTCCACTGGAAAGACTGTTGCCTTTGTCTTGTGCTCCTTAACATCTACTGAGCGCCATTATGCAGTCAATGAGAGAGAGCCTCTGGCAGTGGCATGGGGCATTGAGTGTTTCCAGGCATGTGTGTGTGTGGATGCCATATTACTCTGCAAACCAATCACAAGCCACTCTTGAATTTTGTGGCACCAAGAGGTACAGGAAAGGGTTTGGCCAGGCTGGTCTTGCTCTTACATGAGTACGAATACTGTATTGAACATATACCTGGTTGGAAGAATGTACAAGCAGATTATCTCTCTTGCATGCCACTTGATTGGAAACGTGGATGAGAAGAGCGTTACAGTGAACGGGAAGATGCGATGGCAAGCGTGGGTGATGTCATTCATTTGTGTAAAGGTGTGGTGAGTGAAGCAAAATGGACTTTTACCATGAGTAATGAAGGTGTGTTGAAGGATGTTTTTGAGATGATAAAGAAAGGAGGCAAGAGGGAGAGTACTTACCTCTACGGCCTTTATGGCAAAGGTCTGGATGAACTTCCCGAAATTGAAGGCAAAATGGCCATGTGTGATGCCAGAATCGTTCCTCTTTGTACATAAGAGACTTTTTTGACATCGCGCAAGAGGTGTATTTTGGACAAAGTGTCAGGAAAAAAGATTGAGGAAGGGGTTTTGATGGCCGGCTATGGCAATGATGGGTGGATAGAAAGACACTGAGTGTAAGAAAAGCGAGAAGAGATTAAAAGTTAGTATACAATTTGACTTGGGTAATATTTACGATCCTGGAAGACTCGGTCTCAACAAGAATTGAGAGATTCTTTCAGGCAGTCACTTTTTAATCTAGACAAACGAAAAGTTAAGAATGGTGGCCAATGGAACATGTTTCAGATTATATTAAATTCTGGATTCGAAGGCCATTGGAAAGGAACGAGCGAAATCTTATGAAAGCAGAATGCCCGCGACCAGTTATTTATATAAAGGAGACTATAACTCCTAATCTATAACCAGACCTAATAACTTACTTAAGTTGGGTCGTGACTCTAGGAAAGGATTGGAAAGATCGCTTAAACAATGCAAAGATAAAGTTTTGGATATATTAGGACCAGTGTCTAGGATATTTGACATGATAGAGGATTCATACTTGAATGGAACAGAACTTGGTTTAGAACTATTGAGAGGTTGGAGCCAAATGGCTGTGTGTTTCATTGGAAATGCAAATGCAGGTCTAATAGCGGAAATACGTAAGGCAGTTTTATTCAGTATCAGTCATAAATTGGCAGATGTTTCAAAGAAGGAGAGCAGTGAGTAGTCAAACGGACTCCTGTTCGGGGATGGACGATTTAAGTCTTTATGAAAACACGATTAAACATTTACTTCTCTAGATAAAGCGCATGCTTCTATGCAAAGAGTTTTTGGAAGTGGAAGTTTATATGGCAGGGCTGGAAGGCAGGGTCAGACTTTCGGCCGACCATATTTCAGAGGCCCATATTATAAAGGAGGAGGAAGCTTGCAAGGAAACATGTATCCAAAATCCTTCCATCCTCAAAGAGGATGTGGGGGAAGGAGCAGATCAGGTCGTGGAAGATCAAGATTTCAGTCAGGAGGACCGACGAATCAGGGTGAGTATGAGAGTTACTTTTGGTTTTACCCTGAGAAGCTCTGGATGGAGGCTGAAATTATTTCTGAAAAAAAGGGAAAAAGAGAACTTGGAGTTTCTGGGTTTTGGATTCAGTGAAAGGTTTTGTGATAGGTTTTGTATCTATGCCAATACAAAAGAGGGAATCAAAAGAGATATTCTTTCAAAAAGAGGTTCAAGATATTGTTGGGAAGGAGATAAAAGATGTGTTGGGAAAGTAGGCGATAGTAAGATTGTCAGAGGAAAGGAAACGGTTTGTAAGTACCCTTGTTTTGGGGGAAAAAGGACAAGGGTTGAAGACCTGTCATAAATCTGAGGGTTTTAAATCAGTATTTGGTTTACAAACATTTCAAGATGGAGGGTATCCTGATGGACAAAGATTGGATGGTGGAAATAGATTTGAAGGATGCATATTTTTCTATATCGATTGCAGAAGAAAGTCAGAAATACCTTCAGTTCAGGTGGAAGGGTCAACTCCTTGTTTGTCTCCCCTTCAGATTATCTTCCACCCCTTGGTGTTTTTCAAAGGTGATGAGACCGGTTGTGGTTTTCTTGAGAGAAAGAGGGGTTTGAATTTTGATTTATTTAGACAACATACTTATCATGAATAAAGAGGTAAATACTTTACTGGAACACAGCATCTTCTTTCAGTGTTTACTGAGAGACTTGGGGTTTGTGATGAATTCAGATACATCTATTTTGGAGCCAGCTCAGGGGATGGAGTTTTTAGGTTTTGTGGTGGACACGGTGAAGAAACAGTTGGAGTTACCAGACAGGAAGATTGTCTTAATAAAAAGAGGTGAAATGTTTATTAAGAAAACAGAAGGTAAGTTTAAGACAATTAGCGAGAGTGATAGGTCTTTTATCATCATCGATTCAGACTGTTTTTCTGGGCCCATTGCATTACAGGGCGTTACAGAGGGTAAAAGGTGCGAGTAAAACAAAGGCCTTTGTTATGGAGACATAGAGAGATTGGATGTTAAAGCGAAGGAAAAGTTGAACTGATGGCTCGGAATGGCCGAGCAATTTTTGGGGCAAGTCTGGATTATGTACTAGAGACAAATACGAGCAGTTTAGGGTCTCGGGAAACAGGAGGTTGATGGAACTTGAAAGAGATAAAAGATCATATAAATTGTTTGTCACTGAAAACAGGAGTGTTGGCGGTTTGCAGTTTCAGGGAGAAAATTCAGAGAAGAACAGTTTTATTAAAGATGAACAATAACTCGGCAGTGACTTAGATAAACAAGTTGGGGGGAAGCAGGGCAAAGAGGTTAGCGGAACTGGCAAAGTATTTCTGGAACTTTTACATAAATCACAAAATGAGCATAACCGCTCAGTATCTGCCAGGGAGTAAAAACATGGTAGGGGATTGGAATTCTCGTTTTTTTAAGGATTACAGCGAATGGAAGCTTAATGCTTTGTTTTTCAAAAAGATACTGCAAACTTTGTGTCCTTTGAAGGTAGACTTACTTGCATCAAGGTTAACAAAGCAGTTGGAGGATTATGTGAGTTGGAGACCAGATCCGGAAGCAATGTTTGTGTACTCTTTTTCATTTCAAAAAGCTTTATCCGATTTTTTGTATAAAATCATAAAAGCATACAATTTTAAAATACATTCATAATTAAAAATAAGGTACATACATATGAAACACAGATATCTCCAAGATAAAAGAATAATCAAACATTTGCTCATCCTATGAATATAACTTCCTACCAATAGCATACTTTACAATGTTCATGATATCAGTTCTTCCTTTTCATCAAAAGGGAATGTGCAAGGGGTAACAATGAGTTAAAAAATACTAAACGGTATTTCAGATCTATTTGGGGCGGAAATACTACAAACAAGCGGTAAACAAGATCCTCTACCCAGGCTGGTACAATCCCCAGTCGTTGGCCTAGCGGCGCGAGTATACAATGTGCTGGGATAGAAGTCCTATAGGTCCCAGATGGATATGGGACCATCCCCTTCTTTAGGTTGCCAAGTTCGAAGAAGTGGGGCAATGTTTCTGCTTCTGAATCTTATTAGTATCAGGTCACCAATAATGTTTTTCGGAAGGGGGCCCAGCCAACCTACTCTCCTTACGCTCACAATCCCACCGTCACAGTCACGGGGCAGGGGTCTATTTTTTGATAACAAAAACTGGACTTTATTTAACAGGTCATCCTGTCTCTCTATTTTACCCTTTTTTAGTTGCGGAACTCCTGAGAGGATGCATACAAACGGAGCTGCCTCTGGGGGTAGATGCATTCTGAGAACCCTGTTTCGCTCTACCCTGGGGGCAGAATTGTTCGGTGTAGTGGAATTAAGAGAGGCTTTAGAAATGTTTAGGGGAAGATTAGTGGGAACTGATACTCGAATTTGGGCAACTTTATTTTGGGTAGCTTTATTTTGAATGGCAGGTATGGACTTATTTAAGGTAACAGTTGTCAAAGGATGGGGGGGTATAGAAGCATGGCTAGAGGTTAACAGATTAGAGTTTATTTTTTCCTCAATCCCTGCCAATCTATCCCCCAGGATGTTTATTTTATCGATTAGGGGGTCTATGGTGGATTTGATCAGTTGTTCGATCATTGACAATAGGGCACTCTGGGAGGAGGGAGCAAGGTCGTCTAATTTATCTGCCACCTCTCCGATTTGGGGAAGAATGATGGGGGTTGGACTCGAGGTTGGGGATTCAAATTGTATTAATTGTACTTTCGATTGGATCTCGTTGTATTTATCCCCGTCCTCCTTACTTTTGTTAGGTGTGGCCCGGGCGAATACTCGACATTGCATATTTGTTTTGGAAAATATGGGGAAAGGTTCCAGCATTCTCTCATTTGTAGTTAATAAATTAATATTATTTGGAGGGGCTGGTGATCCCGCAGGGGCATAGCTGGTCTTACACAAATAGTTTAATTCCTCCAACAGTGAGAGACTACACATTGTATTGTTTGGTTGAGGAGGAGAGTGATTACAAGATAGACTGGCTACAGGCTGGTGGCAGTTGTTTTTATCCGCCTCTATAGGTAAGGGTAGCATTATGTTATTTATGTACTTATCTTGCGACCTCAGACAGGTAGTCGGCCGAGGCGCTAGTTTTGTGGCAACCCCTTTCTGGTTCATGATATAGCTTGGATGTGGACAAGGTAATATAGAGTTTGTTGGGGTAATACTATTGACCGGAACAGTATGTAAAATGGGCTATACCTACTATTGACCGGAACAGTATGTAAAATGGGCTATACCTCCTCCGGGAAAACCAAGTGGCGGAGCCCGTCCTGTCCTCCTCGTGCCTCTGAGGGCCACAGAGGGCCCGCCCTTAGCCCGGGCTTAGCCCGCGCGCGAGCCCGCTATGCGAGGGCTGTCCTTCTTTTTCTATCCCCTCCGGGGGCGGAAGTAGCAGCAGAGGAGTCTGGGGATGTAGTTTCCCCACCCCACGGCAGCCACTATCCTGTAGTTCTGCGGCGGCGGGGGAGAGGCATCAAGGATTCCCAAATGTCCTGTGGGCAGCAGTGAGCAGGTAGGGGTGATTCTCCCCCCAAAACGAGTCTTCTACCCCCCACAACGAGTGTTCAAAGGAGCGCCCACTCCACCAGGGCTGTCCTTCTTTTTCTATCCCCTCCGGGGGCGGAAGTAGCAGCAGAGGAGTCTGGGGGATGTAGTTTCCCCACCCCACGGCAGCCACTATTCTGTAGTTCTGCGGCGGCGGGGGAGAGGCATCAAGGATTCCCAAATGTCCTGTGGGCAGCAGTGAGCAGTTGGGGTGATTCTCCCCCCAAAACGAGTCTTCTACCCCCCACAACGAGTGTTCAAAGGAGCGCCCACTCCACCAGGGCTGTCCTTCTTTTTCTATCCCCTCCGGGGGCGGATGTAGCAGCAGAGGAGTCTGGGGGATGTAGTTTCCCCACCCCACGGCAGCCACTATCCTGTAGTTCGGCGGCGGGGGAGAGGCATCAAGGATTCCCAAATGTCCTGTGGGCAGCAGTGAGCAGGTAGGGGTGATTCTCCCCCCAAAACGAGTCTTCTACCCCCCACAACGAGTGTTCAAAGGAGCGCCCACTCCACCAGGGCTGTCCTTCTTTTTCTATCCCCTCCGGGGGCGGAAGTAGCAGCAGAGGAGTCTGGGGGATGTAGTTTCCCCACCCCACGGCAGCCACTATCCTGTAGTTCTGCGGCGGCGGGGGAGAGGCATCAAGGATTCCCAAATGTCCTGTGGGCAGCAGTGAGCAGGTAGGGGTGATTCTCCCCCCAAAACGAGTCTTCTACCCCCCACAACGAGTGTTCAAAGGAGCGCCCACTCCACCAGGGCTGTCCTTCTTTTTCTATCCCCTCCGGGGGCGGAAGTAGCAGCAGAGGAGTCTGGGGGATGTAGTTTCCCCACCCCACGGCAGCCACTATCCTGTAGTTCTGCGGCGGCGGGGGAGAGGCATCAAGGATTCCCAAATGTCCTGTGGGCAGCAGTGAGCAGGTAGGGGTGATTCTCCCCCCAAAACGAGTCTTCTACCCCCCACAACGAGTGTTCAAAGGAGCGCCCCTGTACTCTTTCAGTCTAGATTGGAAGAGTTTGAGAGGTAATGCTTTTCCCCTATTTCTCAATGATACCGAGAATTTTAGCGCAGGTGAGGAGACAAGTTTGCAGACTAGTTTTAGTAACTCCGTTCTGGACAACGCAAGCTTGGTATCCATCTGTTATGTTACGTTATACTGCATTTCTAAAGCGCTCAGCTACTCAGAGTATCCCGGCGCTGCTACCCTAAGCCCCCACCACCAGCTGAACAGGAAGAGCCTCTAAAAAAAAAATAAAAAAAAATAAAAAAATGGGCTCAGAATAGTAGTGTGTTTAGGTTCTTTTTGAAGACAGCCGGATCCGCAATCCTCCTGAGAGCAAGAGGAAGCTCATTCCAGGCTAGACCAGCCTTACGGGTGAAAGAGCAGCCCCCTAGCCTCTGGCGTGCAAAGCGCGGGTTCTGAATAAGAAGTTGGTCCGAGGATAGCAAAGTCCTGGGAGGAATATAGAAAGAAAAGTGCTTCTGTAGATATGGTGGGCCCAATCCATACAAGGCCCGATGGACAATAACCAGCATTTTAAATTTGAAACGGGCCTCAACTGCGAGCCAATGAAGGTGGCGGAAAATGACCCGCACGCTCTGCCTAGAAGGAGACGCGCAGCCGCATTTTGAACTGCCTGTAATTTTTTATCAGATAGCCTGGACATCCCACTAAAAGCGCGTTGGAGTAATCCAGCCGGGAGAGGATCAATGCCCGGACTACAGTTTCTTTAGCCTCAACCGGCAGAAGGGGGAGGAATTTGCACAGGGTTTTAAGTATGCCAAAACAGGTCCCTGTAAGTTTTTTGATATGTGTCGCAAAATTCAAATTTTCCTCGAACCAGACACCCAGGTTTTTTGCAAGGCCCTTATCTGATTGGGGAGGTGGGAAGTCCATGGGCCACAGTCTGGTTCGGAAACCCGCAGGAAAGCGCCAAACAGGAGCACCTCCGACTTCTCCTCATTGCACTTAAGTTGTGCATTGGCCAACCAGCGAAACACCGCGGAGAGATAGCGCTGAGCCGTGTTGACCGAGTCCTCACCCCTTCTCCAGGTAAACAATAACTGCGTGGCATCCGCATAGGCCATCACCCTAGCCCCCAGTGACTCCGCCAGATAAATCAGGGGAGTCACAAAGATGTTAAACTAAAAGGGGCTAAGAGAGGAGCCCTGCGGGACACCAGTGGAGAGAGGGGAGGGGGACGAGGCAAGCGGAGGGAGCCAGACTTGCTGTGACCTATCCTCCAAAAAGGATTGCAGCCAGCTCCAGGCCGTACCCGCAATGCCGAGGTCAGTAAGTCGATCAAGGAGGAGGGAGTGGGGAACCGTGTTGAATGCCGCCGAGAGATCCAGCATCACCAGAGCTGCTCTCCCGCCGGCATCCGAACAGTCCCTGATAGCCTCAGCCACCTCCAACAGTGCCGACTCTGTGCTGTGGGCGGCCCGGAACCCCGATTGCGCAGGATGTAGCGCGCCCAACATCGTCACATAGTTGGTTAGCTGCAAGGTGACCGCCTTTTCACAGACCTTGGCCAAACTAGGCAAAAGCGAGATGGGTCTGTAATTACCAGGAAGCGAGTGGTCAAGGGTGGGCTTCTTAAGTAATGGAAGTAAAAGGGCCTGCTTCCAAGCGAGCGGAACGTATGCCTCGCGAAGCGACTGGTTGATCAGAATGTTAACTTCCAGATTAACCGTATCGGCTAGGTCAGCCAACAGCCGAGCCGCGTAAGGATCGTTGGGGGAACCAGATTTCAACGCCCCAAGGATTTTGCGAGAGGCCAAGAGGTCAATGGGGCAAAAGGCCGAGAAGGAGTGATCTGGGTCCTTTGCCACACTAGGCCCCCGCTGGGAGGCGTCGGGTTTTTTGGAAAAGAGTCTTAGATACCCCTGATTTTCCCCCTAAAGTGATTGGACAGAGTATTTGCCCAGATGACTGAGGGCGTGGCCACTATCGCCTGTGCACGAGGCGCCACAAAACTCTGCACAATGGCAAAGATTTCCTTCGCATTATTGTTAGCCCTATCAATGCGCGCGGCAAAATAGGTACTTTTTGCCACGGAGATGGCTGAATAATACAGTTTCTGTTTGTCCCTAAGAGCCTGTTTGGTCATAGGACAATAGCCGCTGGCCCTCCATATTCTCTCCAAGACCTTACATGAGTGTTTGAGATCCCTCAACTCTGCGGTGAACCAAGGTTTGGAGGGAGTTTCTCTCCCCAACTTACGGGGGCCAGAGGCCGAAAGGCCCATGACAGCGTCACTAATCCAATTCGAAAACATAGTAACGTTCTCCGGAAGGGTGCTCCCAAGTGTCGGGCGCGAAGCCACCAACTTAGCACTCAATAGCACCGTATCAATCTTTCTGACCTTCGGGCGGGGTGGTGGATGGCGACCTTGCAAGGCCGTCCACGAAAGAAATACTGGAAAGTGGTCTGACCATGTAACCGGGAGAGGATTTTGGACCAAAACCGGAATGTTGGAACAGATAAGGTCCACCGTATGGCCCCCCTTATGAGTTTGAGCACTCACCCACTGGGAGAGCATGGCTAACGGGAGAATATCCCGGAAATCAGCGGCGTCCGATGACTCTGCCAAGTCCAGATGTAAATTAAGGTCGCCCAACAAAAGGAAGTTAGAAAACCTAAAAAGTCCAAAAAGGCACATCTGTGATGGAGTTAGCGGTGGAAGACCCTATTTTAATAGGAGTGGAGAAAGGTCTTTTGAAGAATGTAGACGGAGGAGAACCTCCATTAGTGGGTCAGGTGTGCTCAACCTTCTAGTTTGGAGCATTTCAGGATATCTGATAGACTCGCAGAGTTTTCAGGAGAGGCTTCAGGAATTATTGTATGAGTCATGGGCATCAGGAACTAGGATAAGGTACGCAAGCACTTGGAAAGTGTGAGTATGCTGGTGCATGGAAAAGGGTTTGGTTCCCGTTGAAGCAGATTAAATTATGATTGCTAATTTCCTGGCATATCTTTGTAAGAAAGGCCTAAGTTATAGAACTGTTAATTGTAATAGGCCAGCTATAGCAGCTGGACATTGTCTGATGGATGGAGTTTCTGTGGGAAAAGACAATTGGTTTGTAAAACCCTCTAGGTTAAAAGTATAATACTCTATGAGATGTATGTTTGGTTTGGAAACATTTTGAAAGAATAGTGTAATAAGTTTTTGATTCTGAAACGATTAACTTGGAAGTTAACCACATTATTATGTATGATTTCTTTTAGAATGATTTTAGACGTGAAAGCTCTGGATATTTCAGGGAGATTCTTTGATCTAGAGGGAGCTTTTTTTTAAATTTTATTAAAAGGAGAACCAAGCCAATGTCAGAAAGGATATTTTATCCACGATTTGATGGTCATCCTAAATTGTGTGTAGAAAGATGTTTAAGTGAGTATGAGTGCAGAGAAAGTGAAATTAGATGTGCGGGGATGATCAGTTGATTTCATATGCAAAACCGCATAGACCAGTGTATTCTGCAACTATTGCAAGATGGCTTAAGGATACTATGGGTAAATATGGTGTGAATTTAGAGAAATTCATAGTATATTCTCTACCTGGAGCTATGGCTTCAAAAGCTTGGATTTCTGTAGGAAGTTTGAGCGAGATTCTGAAAGCAGCAGATTGGTCAAATGACAAGGTGTTTAGAGATTTGTTTTTTTAACCCAGTTGAACATGTATCAGAAAAAGTTCTGAAAGACTTCAAACATGCATAATGCCAACCTCTTGTCTTGTCATAAAATGGCGATTCAAAGAGGGTAAGAGCATAGAGAATGGTGATTTTAGTAAGGACAAGGAGGCTAGCATTATCCGCCTTCCCTACCCTTTTCATAGGAGAGGGTGGTTAGAATATATATATATTTTTAAATGCATTATGTTAAGGAGGAGGTTTAAAATTAATGTTGCATGGAGCTAAAGGACTGAACAATGTTTAAAAGGGTTGATTTTATTTGTTGCAGATGCTCAGTAGAAGAGTTGGAGTAAGGAAGAAAAGAGAGGTTTTTGGGAAGGTAGAAAAAAACAAGAAGAGCCTAGAATGTTGGGAACTAATGTTATGTTGAATGTTTTAAGTTTTTGTGACTTCATAGAGTTATGTTAGACGCTTTTAAAGTGATGCTCAGAAGTTGGTCAATAAAAGGTAATGCATAATGTTAGCCTCCTTGTCTTTAATAAACTCAGGATTTTCTATGCACTTAACCTCTGAGAATCAACATTTTCTATGGCCATGTGGTGTGAGGCATTCGCGTACAGCCTTGTACAACACCCAGGCCGATGGATTTGTAAAAAGGACGAACCGCATAATTGAGAGGGCTCTTCAAATGAGATAAGCCAACAGATAAGATGTGGAGACTACGATCTCAGACCTTGTTTGGGCTTATTGCATGGGGCGAAAACTCTGCTACTGGTGAGGTTCCATTTTATATGATGAAAGGTAGGAAACCCATTTCAAAACTCAATCCTTTGTAGATGCGAGATTTTATTGAAGAGAGTTGTATCATGCTTAACAGTATTACAGCTGATGTCACCAGCAGATCTAGAATAATCCCAGGTGATTGGGTTGATATTATATATGGTAGGATAAAACAAAGAATTAATATACATTCATCTCAGCACAAGTAAAAAAACAAATAACAGTTATGATAATATAGTCTTCAATCGTGGTTTCTTCAGTCTTTTTAACAAGTTGTTTATTGTAATTCCGATGGCGGTTACTGTGAATGCTAATATGAAGAGACATCGGAATTACAATAAACAACTTGTTAACAGCAACCACAATTGAAGACTACATTATTATAACTGGTATATTTTTTACTTGTGCCAGATGAATGTATATTAATATACAAGGAACCTCTCCGAGGGGTTCTTAATTATGAATGCTGGGTGAACATTCATTCCTCATGTGCTCCGTACCTACAGGGTTTGTGCAATAATATTTTGGTGGTAATCCCATGTGAGCTCTGTATTACCCTCATTTCACCCCTCCTTTGTCATTTCTAGGGTAAAAAAGTTTGAGTAAATGTTGTGAGCCATATGTAGTTATGGATGTATTTAGACAGAAGGCACACAAATAATGGACGGAATGCAGAACAAATCAAAGCATTCACTCCCAGTCAAGGGATCTGGGTTAAATCCATCGTAGGTTTTGTGAGCCATATTTGATGAAGGATGTATTTAGATGGCATACAGTGTTAACAAGTGGCAAGCTTTGAAACCTATGAAGAGTGCTAAATATGCTGCTTGAGGATGTGTGACGAAAAAAGATGGATGCAGTGTTATAGTAATGATGTGCAGACACGTAGGTGATGACTTTGTATAATCGTTCGCTACACGCTTACTCACGACCCAACTAGGTGTTAATAGAGTTCGCCTTCCTTTTCCTAAAGAGTGCAAAGGGAGGAGAACTGCCTGTAACTGAGTAGGTGTTAGGCAGACCACACACACTTTCTTATGTGCCTCCTCTCTCCAGTCCAAACCACCCTCTCGAGCAATCCTGATGGTTTCTTTTAACATCTGGTTGAATCGTTCAGAAACACTGTTAGTCTCTGGGTGATATAAAGATCATTTAGCATGCACCACATCTCTTTCCTATAAAAATCATTCCATTTGACTTGACACCAGTTACACGCCATTGTTGGGCAACAGTGGGAGAGGTGTGGCGCCGCGGCCAGGGCGACTGACGCTGGAATCTGGGGACCACGGTTCGATCCCCGGCTACGGCGGCAGGTTAGCCCAGCACCATGTGACTCTGGGCAATAGCTCGCTTAATCTTCCCGACGGCCCCCAGCGCCTAGAGACCCTTACGGGTGATTGTGCGCTTTACAAATGTGGACTTTTTTTACTTTTTAACAGTGTGCCAGGGATACCCTTACGCCCGAATAAATCTTGTAAGAAAGTGATCAAGTGATGAGTTTCGATGCCCTTAGTGATAACAATCTCAGGCCACTGTGGAAATTAGTCCACCAGAACCAACACATAATACAATCCACACTGATCATAAATAGGCACCAAAATATCCAAAGCTACCTCTTCCCAAGGGTTCCCGTTGCTAAGAGTAACCCAGTTACCACAAGCGACTTTGTTAATTGGAGATGAGGAGGTGGTGTGCACAAATGGTTTTCGTATGGAAGGAGGCAATGGCATTGGGAACCATACTGGGGATAGGTCTGGTGCAGCTAGCCGGGCTGAAGAGAGGTGTTACCTCGAAACCGGTCCGGTCCTCGGATGCTTGATTCCGGTCTGGGAAAGATATGGCTGTTGTAGTTCGGACTGGACTGTTCCCATGGGGCAACAGGGTCAGAGCTGATTTGCATAAAGCCATTATCTGACCCAGGGTGGTGTGGAGTGCAAAAAAACGATGGATTTGGGCCCAGATCTTTTGACTGGGGGAGTGTGTGACATTGATCCACATTCAGTCCATCACTTGTTGTTTTTTGCAATTGCCGCCCTAAGTGCGCTGGGGATGCCCAGACGTGGGTCCCAGGCACTCCACACCACTTGGAGTCAAGCTAGCCGGGCTGAAGAGAGGTGTTACCTCGAAACCGGTCCGGTCCGCGGATGCTTGATTCCGGTCTGGGAAAGATATGGCTGTTGTAGTTCGGACTGGACTGTTCCCATGGGGCAACAGGGTCAGAGCTGATTTGCATAAAGCCATTATCTGACCCAGGGTGGTGTGGAGTGCAAAAAAACGATGGATTTGGGCCCAGATCTTTTGACTGGGGGAGTGTGTGACATTGATCCACATTCAGTCCATCACTTGTTGTTTTTTGCAATTGCCGCCCTAAGTGCGCTGGGGATGCCCAGACGTGGGTCCCAGGCACTCCACACCACTTGGAGTCAAGCTAGCCGGGCTGAAGAGAGGTGTTACCTCGAAACCGGTCCGGTCCTCGGATGCTTGATTCCGGTCTGGGAAAGATATGGCTGTTGTAGTTCGGACTGGACTGTTCCCATGGGGCAACAGGGTCAGAGCTGATTTGCATAAAGCCATTATCTGACCCAGGGTGGTGTGGAGTGCAAAAAAACGATGGATTTGGGCCCAGATCTTTTGACTGGGGGAGTGTGTGACATTGATCCACATTCAGTCCATCACTTGTTGTTTTTTGCAATTGCCGCCCTAAGTGCGCTGGGGATGCCCAGACGTGGGTCCCAGGCACTCCACACCACTTGGAGTCAAGCTAGCCGGGCTGAAGAGAGGTGTTACCTCGAAACCGGTCCGGTCCTCGGATGCTTGATTCCGGTCTGGGAAAGATATGGCTGTTGTAGTTCGGACTGGACTGTTCCCATGGGGCAACAGGGTCAGAGCTGATTTGCATAAAGCCATTATCTGACCCAGGGTGGTGTGGAGTGCAAAAAAACGATGGATTTGGGCCCAGATCTTTTGACTGGGGGAGTGTGTGACATTGATCCACATTCAGTCCATCACTTGTTGTTTTTTGCAATTGCCGCCCTAAGTGCGCTGGGGATGCCCAGACGTGGGTCCCAGGCACTCCACACCACTTGGAGTCAAGCTAGCCGGGCTGAAGAGAGGTGTTACCTCGAAACCGGTCCGGTCCTCGGATGCTTGATTCCGGTCTGGGAAAGATATGGCTGTTGTAGTTCGGACTGGACTGTTCCCATGGGGCAACAGGGTCAGAGCTGATTTGCATAAAGCCATTATCTGACCCAGGGTGGTGTGGAGTGCAAAAAAACGATGGATTTGGGCCCAGATCTTTTGACTGGGGGAGTGTGTGACATTGATCCACATTCAGTCCATCACTTGTTGTTTTTTGCAATTGCCGCCCTAAGTGCGCTGGGGATGCCCAGACGTGGGTCCCAGGCACTCCACACCACTTGGAGTCAAGCTAGCCGGGCTGAAGAGAGGTGTTACCTCGAAACCGGTCCGGTCCTCGGATGCTTGATTCCGGTCTGGGAAAGATATGGCTGTTGTAGTTCGGACTGGACTGTTCCCATGGGGCAACAGGGTCAGAGCTGATTTGCATAAAGCCATTATCTGACCCAGGGTGGTGTGGAGTGCAAAAAAACGATGGATTTGGGCCCAGATCTTTTGACTGGGGGAGTGTGTGACATTGATCCACATTCAGTCCATCACTTGTTGTTTTTTGCAATTGCCGCCCTAAGTGCGCTGGGGATGCCCAGACGTGGGTCCCAGGCACTCCACACCACTTGGAGTCAAGCTAGCCGGGCTGAAGAGAGGTGTTACCTCGAAACCGGTCCGGTCCTCGGATGCTTGATTCCGGTCTGGGAAAGATATGGCTGTTGTAGTTCGGACTGGACTGTTCCCATGGGGCAACAGGGTCAGAGCTGATTTGCATAAAGCCATTATCTGACCCAGGGTGGTGTGGAGTGCAAAAAAACGATGGATTTGGGCCCAGATCTTTTGACTGGGGGAGTGTGTGACATTGATCCACATTCAGTCCATCACTTGTTGTTTTTTGCAATTGCCGCCCTAAGTGCGCTGGGGATGCCCAGACGTGGGTCCCAGGCACTCCACACCACTTGGAGTCAAGCTAGCCGGGCTGAAGAGAGGTGTTACCTCGAAACCGGTCCGGTCCTCGGATGCTTGATTCCGGTCTGGGAAAGATATGGCTGTTGTAGTTCGGACTGGACTGTTCCCATGGGGCAACAGGGTCAGAGCTGATTTGCATAAAGCCATTATCTGACCCAGGGTGGTGTGGAGTGCAAAAAAACGATGGATTTGGGCCCAGATCTTTTGACTGGGGGAGTGTGTGACATTGATCCACATTCAGTCCATCACTTGTTGTTTTTTGCAATTGCCGCCCTAAGTGCGCTGGGGATGCCCAGACGTGGGTCCCAGGCACTCCACACCACTTGGAGTCAAGCTAGCCGGGCTGAAGAGAGGTGTTACCTCGAAACCGGTCCGGTCCGCGGATGCTTGATTCCGGTCTGGGAAAGATATGGCTGTTGTAGTTCGGACTGGACTGTTCCCATGGGGCAACAGGGTCAGAGCTGATTTGCATAAAGCCATTATCTGACCCAGGGTGGTGGGGAGTGCAAAAAAACGATGGATTTGGGCCCAGATCTTTTGACTGGGGGAGTGTGTGACATTGATCCACATTCAGTCCATCACTTGTTGTTTTTTGCAATTGCCGCCCTAAGTGCGCTGGGGATGCCCAGACGTGGGTCCCAGGCACTCCACACCACTTGAAGTCAAGCTAGCCGGGCTGAAGAGAGGTGTTACCTCGAAACCGGTCCGGTCCTCGGATGCTTGATTCCGGTCTGGGAAAGATATGGCTGTTGTAGTTCGGACTGGACTGTTCCCATGGGGCAACAGGGTCAGAGCTGATTTGCATAAAGCCATTATCTGACCCAGGGTGGTGTGGAGTGCAAAAAAACGATGGATTTGGGCCCAGATCTTTTGACTGGGGGAGTGTGTGACATTGATCCACATTCAGTCCATCACTTGTTGTTTTTTGCAATTGCCGCCCTAAGTGCGCTGGGGATGCCCAGACGTGGGTCCCAGGCACTCCACACCACTTGGAGTCAAGCTAGCCGGGCTGAAGAGAGGTGTTACCTCGAAACCGGTCCGGTCCTCGGATGCTTGATTCCGGTCTGGGAAAGATATGGCTGTTGTAGTTCGGACTGGACTGTTCCCATGGGGCAACAGGGTCAGAGCTGATTTGCATAAAGCCATTATCTGACCCAGGGTGGTGTGGAGTGCAAAAAAACGATGGATTTGGGCCCAGATCTTTTGACTGGGGGAGTGTGTGACATTGATCCACATTCAGTCCATCACTTGTTGTTTTTTGCAATTGCCGCCCTAAGTGCGCTGGGGATGCCCAGACGTGGGTCCCAGGCACTCCACACCACTTGGAGTCAAGCTAGCCGGGCTGAAGAGAGGTGTTACCTCGAAACCGGTCCGGTCCTCGGATGCTTGATTCCGGTCTGGGAAAGATATGGCTGTTGTAGTTCGGACTGGACTGTTCCCATGGGGCAACAGGGTCAGAGCTGATTTGCATAAAGCCATTATCTGACCCAGGGTGGTGTGGAGTGCAAAAAAACGATGGATTTGGGCCCAGATCTTTTGACTGGGGGAGTGTGTGACATTGATCCACATTCAGTCCATCACTTGTTGTTTTTTGCAATTGCCGCCCTAAGTGCGCTGGGGATGCCCAGACGTGGGTCCCAGGCACTCCACACCACTTGGAGTCAAGCTAGCCGGGCTGAAGAGAGGTGTTACCTCGAAACCGGTCCGGTCCTCGGATGCTTGATTCCGGTCTGGGAAAGATATGGCTGTTGTAGTTCGGACTGGACTGTTCCCATGGGGCAACAGGGTCAGAGCTGATTTGCATAAAGCCATTATCTGACCCAGGGTGGTGTGGAGTGCAAAAAAACGATGGATTTGGGCCCAGATCTTTTGACTGGGGGAGTGTGTGACATTGATCCACATTCAGTCCATCACTTGTTGTTTTTTGCAATTGCCGCCCTAAGTGCGCTGGGGATGCCCAGACGTGGGTCCCAGGCACTCCACACCACTTGGAGTCAAGCTAGCCGGGCTGAAGAGAGGTGTTACCTCGAAACCGGTCCGGTCCTCGGATGCTTGATTCCGGTCTGGGAAAGATATGGCTGTTGTAGTTCGGACTGGACTGTTCCCATGGGGCAACAGGGTCAGAGCTGATTTGCATAAAGCCATTATCTGACCCAGGGTGGTGTGGAGTGCAAAAAAACGATGGATTTGTGCCCAGATCTTTTGACTGGGGGAGTGTGTGACATTGATCCACATTCAGTCCATCACTTGTTGTTTTTTGCAATTGCCGCCCTAAGTGCGCTGGGGATGCCCAGACGTGGGTCCCAGGCACTCCACACCACTTGGAGTCAAGCTAGCCGGGCTGAAGAGAGGTGTTACCTCGAAACCGGTCCGGTCCTCGGATGCTTGATTCCGGTCTGGGAAAGATATGGCTGTTGTAGTTCGGACTGGACTGTTCCCATGGGGCAACAGGGTCAGAGCTGATTTGCATAAAGCCATTATCTGACCCAGGGTGGTGTGGAGTGCAAAAAAACGATGGATTTGGGCCCAGATCTTTTGACTGGGGGAGTGTGTGACATTGATCCACATTCAGTCCATCACTTGTTGTTTTTTGCAGATTCAACTGCTGGCAACAGGTCTAGGGTTGAGTCCAGAAGGATTTAAAGGTTAAGAAGACCACCTACATATTCTCAAGACTTTGTTCGATGATATTCCGGGTGATTTGTGGAATTAAATTGTATCCGTTTCTATTTACTCTTACATTTTTATTATTGGACCCAAGTGTACTCTTGATTTATTTATTTATGAAATGTTTTCTAAATGCATTGTTCTTATTTATGGAATATTTTCTCAATGTTTTTCGATTATTAGGACTTCTTTGTATTCAGCAACATTTGTGGGAGCGGAAGGGGATGTGTTGTATGTATTGTTATTACATACTTTTCCTAGAATGCTATCTCCCCTGCCATTCCATTAGTTCCATGTTCCGTTCATATTGCGTTTGTATGTGTGTGTTCTACTCACTACTGCTGCCTGCTTTGGTGTACGACGTAATCCCTTCATTTCTCCTCTCTATCTATGCTGTTCCTCAGTACCCCTGCCCTCCGTATTGCTTCTGTCCCCTGTGTTGCATCCCCCCACCCTCAGTGTTGCCCTCCCCACTAGTGCCTAAAAAAAAGGCGGCCGCATCAGTGGCTTTTTTTCTTCTTCACAAAGCCAACAGGTCCCAAAGGCTCCTCCTATTGGCTTTTCCAATGCGTGTTCACATTTGGTAATTATAGTGTGGCATATACCTGCTGCTGTGCTGCCTCTCTACGGCCCAGAAGTTGGGTACGAGCCGGTGGTTGCCGTGCTAGCTCTTGTAGTCTTCTGAGCCAGCGTGGCCTGTGTACAGGCACCCGTTTGACACTGGAGCAGAGCCGGTCGATGCCCTACCTTCCGCCCAAAGCCTGAGGCTGCTTATAATTGCATTCTTCCTCGACGTCACCAGTGGTAGCACAATAAATGAGCTCAGTTGTCATTGCAGTTTTAATTAACTTTGATTACTTTTGGTTGCGTAAACAAATGTACGCACGGAGTGGCACTAGGGACCTTTGAAGTTTTCGTTCCCAGGGCGTAAACTGGACATTTTTATGATTAGAATGTACTACTGCGAAATCCAGAGGAATGTTCTGCGCCTGATTATGTAATTGCTCCTTTTGCAGTTAACCAATTACCGGTGCCATTTAGAGTGCGTTTTAACTACATTACCAAGTAGTTGAAGTGCATTGTATTCTGTAGAACAAAGGCATGTCTAAGATGGTTTTAAGGCAGTGTGTATGAAGCATTTGTTCTACTTGCCGCCCTGTTATGTAGTAACCTCCATTTTATGACCTTTACCTCCCTGTATGAATAATTCTAGCATTACTGACAATTGTAAGTGATATTGTGTTTAGGACTTGGAGCGTACTCTGTACACTTGCATTGTATAGTTTTAATGCTTCTAGTAATAGCAACTCTTGGTCCAGAGTTAATACTACTACCGTTATTGGAATACTGACTGGTTCACCCACAGTGTCAGTTCAGGGTCAGTAGCCGGTCTTGCACATCCATTATTCAAAAGGTGAGAAAGAGGGATATTATTACTTCACCTAGGTCAAAGCTCTGGACTATCCTTCTGACCTATGGGCTGGATGAGCCTTTGGTACATTTCTTAGCGTACCTCCATAAAGATCTCCAGGCACTGGTGAGGATTGGCGTGGGTGGAGAGGTCTCGGGAGCCATTAAGGTAGGAAGGGGGGTCAGACAGGGCTGTGTCTTGGCCCCCCTCCTTTTTATTATCTACATAAATGGGCTGGCTGAATAAATCATTAAAAACCACGACCCAAGATTTTCCCATAATTAATGGGAAAACTCTTCCTGTGTTATTATACGCCGCACCCCGAATTCCCTGCGTATCCTAGTACAGAATTTTGTTAAGCACATGGATAGTTTGGACCTATGCGTTAATTTAAAAAAAATCATTGTTAATGTCCTGTGGCCCTGGGAAACGTCAGCTAAGCTCTATTGTTGTGGGTAGCCAGAAATTGACCCGCACCCGCACATTCCCCTATCTTGGGTTGGCCTTTGCTGCGAACGGCTCCTGAACTGAGCATCTCGCTCACTTCAGGAGAAAGTTCTCAAAGGCCATCAACTCAATCCTTAGCCTTCCTCGCCCAAAGACCACTGGCGCTATTTAGCTATTCAAAACATTTTAAAATTACAATGCGTCCCAGTAGCAACGTACGGGCGGAGATTTGGGGCATTGCGAACAGCTTCTGCATCCAGCAGGAAGAAAACAGGTTTTGCAGGAAACTGTTGGGCATCCCAATTTCCACCTCTCAACATATTTGCCACAGGGAACTTAATCTAAATTACATAACAGACTTTATACGTGCCCGACCAGCTCTTTTTTGGTTATCAGTTTGGAAGAACCAGGCTGCCTCCCTAACTAGAGAGATTGTTACAGATTGTGTTAAGTGTGAGAAAGGGATGGATATCCCTTGGCTGACTGGAGTGCACCTAAGCCTGCTCAGTGTTAATAAAGAATGCATCTTTTTAAACCCTAGCACAGCCGAAACCCTGCACAAAAAAGAGCTTAGAGATGCCCTCTATTCACTATATAATACAGAAAAAATTGGCATGGAATCTAAGAAACCCTCTGTTCTTAGTTACATGTCCATAGAACAGTACTGCCATCCTCTACCTATTTATCTCACCCTACCTATGAGTCATTGGGAAAGGAGCCTTCGTTTTCGTCTAAGAGCAGGAATTGTCAAATTTGCACCGTGTTTCCCTCTTGGTTACCATCCTAACCTTGATTACGTACCATGTCCATGTGATGGGGTGAGTGGCCAATCAATTTTACGTATCTTTTATACCCACTTTTTAGGTCGAAGCACGACCTGCATTCAATGCAAAGCATTGATTGCAGTGCTTCGACAACTATTGTGATCCGTTTTTGGGAATGTGGGACACGACTCAGACGCGCGCTTTTGCAGTCTCAGTTTTGACCGCGGGAGCGCGCGTCTGAGCCGCGCCTGCGCAGATGAACTCCCAGCCCCTGCTTTCGCGTCGCTCTGCTCGCATGCATTAATGGCATACACACAGACACAGCCAGCCCCCACCCCTCTGCATGCACACACATACAGGCGCGCGCACACATAGACAGACAGACACACACAGACAGACACACACACGCAGACACACGCACACACACAGACACACGCACATACGCGCGCGCACCCCCTCCCCCCACACTTACCGGGGTCTTTTCGTGTGTCCCTGTCTCCCTCGGCAGCCTGCGGTTCAGTCTTGACAACAGGCGGGGCTCTCCACGACCACAGGAGCTCCGCTAGTTCACAGGCAAATCTTCCGGCTGACTACAGAAGCGCGGGGCTCCCGTCCGCTTCCTGTTTGCGGCCCCGCCCCCGTCCCAAAACAAGTTGCCTGGCTTCCGTTCTAATCCGGACTGCAGACATAAAGCTCACAGGTAGGTCCCCGGGTTTCCTTTCACGGGTAATACCTTGTTTTTGTGTTGTAATGGTTTATGTGAAACAGACTAACCTCCACCTCGTTGTTCAGTGTAGTAGGCTTGGGCGAGGAGGAGGGCAAGAGAGCAGTAGGCATCATGTAGACGAGTTCAAGTATTTAAAACTTGTTTTCCCCACAGTGGACTTGGTTTTCCTTTTCCGTAGCGATACTGCACATGACTTGTTAGTGTGAAATGGAATTGCATGTGACATGGTGGCTTTGAAGGAGAACTGTTTGCAGTGGTCTCTTGTGAGCGAGGCAGTAAGACCAGTGAGCGCCAGCCTTGTTTCGCTGTGCGGGCCAGAGTCTAATCTTACCTTGCACTTCCTAAGATACTGGGCAGTAATGGTGAAACGCCACGCTTAGAGGGGATGTCCTACTGTTGGGGTCTACTCTGCTTTTGGTCCAGTATTTGTAAATGGCGGCAGGAAAAAAACACATTTATTTAGGTGATATGGCACCATCTTTTAGCAGCTTAGGCGCTTGAGATGCGCAACATCCAGGAATGTAAAAAGGACCCGCGTTCTCAAAATGTCGGCAGGTTCGTACAATGGAGTATGCAAAACACGAAAGATTATCTACATCGAGAGGTGTGCGAGTGCTCGCCTGCGGCATATTCACAAATTGTCTCCGGTGCGAAGTGCGGTGTTGGCGTTGGATTTTACGGCCTATGGACTTTTTCATATCACAGAAGACGGCACGAACACTTCTGTGACCCCTTCTGTAGCATGGATCGCTCTGGACTTACCCCAAGGGAGAGCACTCTTATTTGCATGATTTGGCCCCATGCATTTCACGGAATCCATTTTCCCTGTGCTGTATTACAGACCCGGGCACAAGATGAAATCGGCCTCGGGAGGCGCTCGGAGTGCGCGCCAATACAAGGCGGTGCAGTTTGAGAGTCCTCGGGAACATATCTTAGCCGGAGGGTAAAGGTGTTCCAGGGACCTCTAGACCTTTCTTCCCCGGCCCTCACTGTTCAGAGCCGCCTGTCCCTCGCTGTACTGTTCCAGCGCAAGCACAAGTCTGAACTGCACCGGACACGGCATATCTTTTATGCGTAATTGGGCACAGACTCCCGGTCTGAGATGCACGGCCATAATGAAGGGTTCACAAGGCGTAGATGAGTACAGTGCGTCAATCTGTACTTCTGCACCTGGAGTACAGATGCATAACGACTGCGAAAAAAATTGTACCTTGCTTAATGGGGCTGTATTACCTATTGGGTGCACCGACCTAATCTGTGCTGTGTCCATTACAGCCCAGGACAATGCCTCTAGAAAGCACCGAGAAAATGTGCTCGCGTAGACGCAAACTCCTAAGCTGGGCAGAGCCCATAAGTGAAACCATGCCTCTGTTTTCACTGCTTACAGACATAGAGGGAGCAGCCTCCTCCCCCTACAGCAGATGTAGTGTGTGACTACACCCTCAGGCAGTTGCCTTGTGCCGAGCCCGCGCTGGGCATAAGCTGAGTGGGCTGTTCCCAGGGCCCCACAATCAGCCCATCAACACGTGATCTCACCGGCCCTCTTGTTCCTCCTCCTCCTCCTCAGACAATTAAGTTCGAGGCGGGTCTTGTTGCAACTGGGGAAGGGGAGGAGCCCCCACCCATGGGCCTCACTGCTATGGTGTAGCGCTGCGAGGTCCAGAAGAGGCATTCAACCCCCTGCCCCCCCCCGCGCAATTGGAACGAACGAGACTAACATTGACCTTAATTGGATAGAGAACAAGAAGAGTGGTGTAGCGGGGGGGGGGGGGGGGGTGCATATTCGGAAGGTTTGTCCTGCAGTCAGCATTACTCCAGTACACCCCACCGAGAAGCACAGCGGGATGCCCATTGACATGCATTTGGTGCCCGCCTGCTTTAACTCTTTGAAAGTACTCTCTCGTTTTCTGCCCCTTCTGAGCTATGAAAGTGCCGTGGCTGAGAAAGGGGCTGCAGGACAGGAGGGGACCTGCACAGTGCAGCTTAAGGTGTAGTTCATCGGTTGGGAGGCAAAACCAGCCACATGCTTATAAACTGCCCTAAATATGTGAACGAAAACCGTGCTGGGCACCTGCCTTGGAAGTATACCCTTGGGGGCAGAACTGCTAATAAGTCACACAACGTGCTGCAATGCGTTGCATGAGGAGAGGGCAGGAATGCACAAATATGTACTTGGATATGAGACATTCCTAAATTCTCCCTGCTCTGGCGCACTGAGTGCAGCCTAGCACCAACTCAGGCACTAGTGATCCATGGTGCAAGTTCACCTGCATTGCAGGCAAGCTTGTTTGTGTGCAGCCTAGCACCAACTCAGGCACTAGTGATCCATGGTTCAAGTTCACCTGCCTTGCAGGCAAGCTTGTTTTTGTGCAGGAATCTGTCAAGGTTGCCCGAGCTCGTAAATTAGGCATGGAAGCGGGTTCGGGTTTCTATTTTGGCACTGGGCTCGCGGTGTGAATTAAACAAACGAATAACTGTGCAAACCGATAAGAGAGGAAATGTCAGGGAGAAAGCGGAACTAACATGCCGCGCGCGGTGGATGGAGCAGGTGTGACGACAGAGAACAGCGAGGGAACAGGTCCCAGACAGCACAGTGAGGGGATAAGTTAATACCTCGTCGCAAAAGCCTCAAAGTAGCTAGGACGGGATTGCTGGCAACTGGTTGTGTATTTTACAGAACAGGTTACTTACTCTGTGCTTTCAGTAGGATTGAAAAAGGTGGTGGGTCTCACATGCTAAAAAAGTATATGGAAAAATCTTTTACAAGCTTTGTGGCGTATGTAATGTAGTGCAGGGCCTAAAACATGTGAGCTAGAATCCATTGCAAGATCCAGGGTGCCACCAGAATAATTCAGTTACATCTGGGTGAATTTTCTGCGAGTGCATTAAACTACACCATACAACAAAAGTTTATACCGAAAACAAGCCAGACATTGGACTTACCAATGTTTGTTAGTGGAGATTTTATTCAACAATGGAGAACTGAGTAACGACAATGATACTGTTGTAAATAATTACAATTAAAATGCTTATATTATGAAAATTAGAGATTTTGAAAAATTCTGAAATCATCACACTGAGAGTTAAAAATGACAAAGGTCTAAAAAAGGGGAAGAGTCCTGAGTGACAAGGCATACGCACACGCCCTCCCCATCAGTAAACACTACATTTTCTTTTCCTTAGGCACTGTCAATATTTTGACAGCTGCAAACCTTCTTCACACACTCTACCGTAAAATCATAATTTCATTTTTCACAAATGTGATCATAACTCTGTGCGCTCTGCAGAGAGGCCAAAGATTGGATGAGCATGTAGTGTGAACACCATGTGAAAGTCAGTCTGACAAACTCCTACAACCTTCAGCTTCAAATCTAGAGCTCCCAAACCTACCCATCAGAGAGGCGACTCAATTCGCATCATGTCGCATGAAAAAACTACAGAAACACATCAGGCAAAAGAAAAAACCGTATAAGCAATAGGGACCATGCAAACTGAGGTAATCATGAACTGCCCTGCTGACTTTGATTCCTTATAGGGTTCTCACACTCTTTGGGTAAAAGATCAGAGTATTTTGACTTTAAAGGACATGACTATAGGGCACAGTACGGTCCTGTTCCAATGTCAGTTTGTATTGGTGACAGAAGTTCGCCTCATACAAAGGGGTCTCATGCCAACTCGTGCAGTGTTTTCTGCACCTATTGTAGTGCTACTGGTGGAGAGGTTCTGAAACCAGGGCCAAAATTAATGAAATTGGCTCCGGATCACAACACACCATTGTTCACTTTTTTGTGCCCCAAAGCTATTCGGTATAATGGGAGGGGCAAGGGAAATCTGCATATTCCCTTCTGTAATTCCTCATATGCATAGAGGCGTGGCCCAAGACACATGAGGTGGTGCATTTCCGCACACACCTCAGATTCAAGAGCAGAGACAACAAACACTGGCAACGCCAATAGGTCTGCCTTAGCAAGCATGCAATGTTTTATTTACTTACTTTTTTTGGGAAAAGAGGTGCAATAGGCTTTAACATTTTAAATGAAACTAGTAAAATAAATTACACTTCTTAAAGGTGGCAGGTACATATTGGGAAAAAATAAAGAAAAAAATCCCACAACAAAAGTAATTTAGAAAAAATATGGATTGAGAGCAGAGATTGGACCAACAGGTCTCGGACTGAAGTGGGATACTTTTTAGGTTGAAGTGCACAAGTAAAATATTGTCATTCACTGCGAAACGATCTGACCCATAAGTATATGTATGAATTAATTAAACCAATTTAGAAAGCACACAGCTACTCCAACGGAGTGTCCCGGTGGATGTTATGGTGGCGGAAGCAAAATGTAAATGACACGCACGGTCAATGAGTGAAGGAAGAGGGCTACAGAAAGCCCGTCTGTCCCTCCGGTGGAACATGGCTCCTTGCCTGGTGTCCTTCTAATGTTCCTGCTTTAGGAGCTACTTTTTAGGTCGAGCTAGAATACGCATGCTTGCATGCGTCTAGCTCACCAACTATAACCGTCCGTCTCTGAATCTGAGACAGGGGATGGGCACGAGCGTCGACTTTACCTCGTGGGCGCGCACGCCCAGCCCGGCGCCGTGCACATCCCCTGCCTCAGATTCCAACCTAAATACGCAGGCAGGCACACACACAGACGCAGGCACATACACACACACGTGCACCCCCCCGCTCACGCGCACATACACAGCCACGCACGCACCCCCCACTCATGGGCACACGCGCACACTCATATACACACACACACCCCCCACACTCACCGGGCTCTTCCGCGTGTTCCGTGTCCTTCTTTCCCTCGGCAGCCATTGGGTCAGTCTTGTTTCATTTCGCGCCTGGTACGATCGCTGAAACTCAGCAGCATGCGTGCTTAGAGTTTAACCCTGCCCTCCAGCGCTCCTATTGGCTCCCGGAATGACTCGACATCAGACATCCACAAGTGTCAGGCATCCACAAGCGTCCCTTTCATCAGCTCTCTGCCATCCTCGTTAGCTTCAAATGTTTCTGGTTCCTCACAAGGCCCCTCCAGCTCTCGCCTTGCCCTATTTTACATTGCCACAGTACCGCTCAACGCCACAGCACCACTCAGCATCGCTCCACGCCACAGCATCACTCTGCACCGCTCCACGCCACAGCATCACTCTGCACCGCTCCACGCCACAGCATCACTCTGCACCACTCAACGCCACAGCATCACTTTGCACCACTCAACGCCACAGCATCACTCAATGCCACAGCATCACTCTGCACCACTCAACGCCACAGCATCACTCTGCACCACTCAACGCCACAGCATCACTCTGCACCACTCAACGCCACAGCATCACTCTGCACCACTCAATGCCACAGCATCACTCTGCACCACTCAACGCCACAGCATCACTCTGCACCGCTCCACGCCACAGCATCACTCTGCACCGCTCCACGCCACAGCATCACTCTGCACCGCTCCACGCCACAGCATCACTCTGCACCGCTCCACGCCACAGCATCACTCTGCACCGCTCCACGCCACAGCATCACTCTGCACCGCTCCATGCCACAGCATCACTCTGCACCGCTCCATGCCACAGCATCACTCTGCACCGCTCCACGCCACAGCATCACTCTGCACCGCTCCACGCCACAGCATCACTCTGCACCGCTCCACGCCACAGCATCACTGCACCGCTCCACGCCACAGCATCACTCTGCACCACTCAACGCCACAGCATCACTCTGCACCACTCAACGCCACAGCATCACTCTGTTCAACCATTCAACAACAACTGGTTCAAATATGTTCTCTCAATGTTTCAAGCTTTATTACAAATGTCACAAAAAGATGTTAATATTTCACTTCTGTTCTTGGATTTTCGTCACAATAAAATACACTGAACATAATCTTCATAAAAGTTATTTAAAAAAGTTTAAGCTATTGCCATAAATTACAATAACTTATTTAAGTATTAATTATTAAAACAAATTAAAAGCCATTGTTATTTGTAATATCAATACATGTAAGTCACGTAAATACAACACATATTGCATTACAAATGCTATAGGTGTCACGTTTGCGAAAGTTAAAACTATTGGCATTGTAAATGACAAAGCTATTAATTTCGCTATTTTCAAAACCAACACATAAATAAAAAATGTGTCATTTACAATACCAATAGCTCAAACTTTCCTAATGCGAGACCTATTGCATTGCAAATGCTTGTTAAAAAGAGGAGGCCTATTAGCTTGGATACTGCCTATTCGTGCATACTCACTTTGGCTGATAAAGAGTTGTTTTTTTGCACAAGCACATTCTTGAGAATTGCCACTCGAGCACGCAAGACGATGTCCAATCATTGAGGTTTTAATTCTGCTTGAATACCTCTGGATAAATTGATATATTATACAACAGTAATCTATTTATCACCAATGAATTTCTCTTTTATCTGTTATCTAATCCGTTATGTTTCATATCATTGTAATTCACTCATTTCTTACTCTACCTGCTATTCAATTTGTTATGTTGCTGTGCTTTTATGGGTACCAAGGTATCCAAATAAAGTTTATGAACTGAATTGAACCTAATAGTACTTGTGAGGTGTTCATGTATCCCTCCCCTATCCTTCTCAATTAAAATAAATGACTAATGTCCACCACTCAAATTACTTTCATATTTCACTACACTCAATCACCACTAATCCTTATGGGTTTCCTGTAGTTGCGTGCTACTCACCACAAAAGTGCTTCAACACCCCATTAGGGGTTTCAAGCTATTATATAAATGCAAACCCTTTTTTCCCCTCTTCTATCCCGGCGCTATCCTTCTCAATCCAAAGAACTAACTAATATCCACCACTCAAATTACTTTCATATTTCCCTATACTAATTCACCACTAATCCTTTATAGGTTCAGGAATAGCGTGCTTCTCGCCGAAAAAAGCGCTTCAACACCCCATCAATGGTAAAAAGCGCTATATAAATAAATGCAAACTTTTTTCCCTCTTCTATCCCTCTGCCAGCCTTTTGAATCCAAACAACTGACTAACCTATCCACCACTCAATTTCAAATTTCAATATACTAATTCAACACTATTCCTTTATGGGTTCCGGAGTAGCATGCTACTCACCGGAAACGCGATTCAACGCCTCATCAGGGGTTAGTAAGCACTATATAAATGCAATTACAATACAATACAATGTGATGAGCCCGAAGACGTGGGCACAGTCACTGGTACTGAATAGTTCCCTGATTTATGATTATTAACAATTTAACTCTTGAACGTTCATTTGTTCTTGAAATGTTGCTTCGTGCCCTGATCTTGCTGCTTTGATGACCTGTCAGCGTGTCATGCTGGTACATGACCTCCTGGTGAATGTACTTGTATATAAATGTTGCTTTTACATACGGCAAATGTTTGGTGTGTGTTGGTTCCTCTTCGCAGCTGATGTTTATGCCATGTTGCTTATTTTGCATTGATGCGCCTCGGTACTGTTAATTGCAGGCCCAGGACATGGAAGTATTGGTGTGAGACATGTTCGTTGGTTTACCTCAGTAAAGCATACTTGCTACGGCCAGTGAATGTCATGTTTGTGGCGTTCTGTGCTGATTTATAAAACTTTGCCGAGTATGTTGCAGCATGCAGCGGTCTGTGTGTGGACATTGTATTGCATTGCATAGCAGGTAAATGCATTATTAAGTTACAATTCAGTGCTTTCTGGTATGCAGTAATTTAGTGCTTTCTGGTATACAGTACATGAAGGAATACAGTTGAATTCATCCATTACTCTGTAATGCATACTGGTTATATTATGGCTAATGGACTTTGTCATGTGCATAATGGTGACATTGATGCTAATCACATTACCATCGAGGTGTAAACTTGTTTGCCTATGATTTGGGTCAATAACGTGCAACATTACTGCAGTGGCTCTCAATATAGCACCATAAAAACAGACTTCAACTGTTTAGTGCAATGTAGCTTCAAGCGTTTTCAAGCCAGCAAGAAACTCAGAGGATGCGTTCTGGTCTAGCTAAAGTCAGTGTAAGTGGGACACCAACAATATGACATCCCCATGACAGTTAGGGTTATCAGAATACTTTGGATTCTCTGGGATGAAGGACCGGATGGAAATTGAGGTGGCCGAAGGTCCTCGATCTCTAAGATCATTGGTGCCCCCAGCAAGGTCCTGAAAGGGGAACCGCATAGGTGTTTCAGACAGTACGCTAAATTTGACCTTTAGAAAAGAATCACTGTGCACCAAAACTGACCTTTAGAAAAGAATCACTGGGCCCGGTGTCAATCTGGTCTTTAAGAGCGAGGATTTGAAGGAGACTATACTGGAGGAAAAACAAGGTAAAGACAGTAAAAAAATGTTTTCCTGACAAGTCCAGAGCTGCAGAAGACCGACAAAGGCTGTTCACTAAGACTGGATTGCGTGTGAAAGATTCTTTTCCATACAAGACTGTGCATTGGGGTGGGGGAGGCGTCCATATGATACCTCATCAGGTGCCCTATGGCTGCTAAGAAAATGTTACTCTGGTGAGGCAGCAGAGGCGAGGCCCACTCCGATGGCAAAGTCTCCCAAAAGTCCTCTAATGAAAAACATGCACTGAACTGCCCTTATTGGCACTTTATAAAGCTAATCTTTGAGGGAATAAGTGGCAGGATGTTTGTTTACTGCAGTACTGATTGCGTATATCAAAGCTACACAGAACTAGGAAGTTCTTCTCATAATGTCCTGTCTGAGTGACGACCTACTTGAGTTGCTACTCCGATATCTGGGCCGAAGCCGTCTTCACCACGGACCCTCTTGAGACTGCATGCACATGTCTGGAGCCTTGCAGTGATACAGCACAACATTTACATATGTGCTCTAATGTCCTGATTTCTATTGGCCCTTGTTAGTTGCAGGAAGCAGCTGTAGCCCGTAATTAAAAATGTAAATGGAATTGACTGTGCATCTGATGATTGTATCTATGTACCGTAGTCTTTAACATTTTTAACTTGTTTTAACTTTTATACTGCTTTTTAATCATTTTTTATATGGTTATTTGAGTAGCTTTTATGATTCAAGTGTGAATTCGAATAAAGCTTACCTGACTGACTGATACAGCACTCATTATCGAAACTTGCCCCAAGAATGAACTTCAGAGAGTTGATGAAGGTCAGCTCCCTTCGTTTCCATCTGGTTTCCGCTTCTATTTTCTCACATACCAGTCATGTTTTCTTACCCCCCTTTACTAACTACACCTCCCTGCCCTTAATTTTCCTCCCTAAGTCCATTGCCACTGTACCAAGGATTCTCTCCCCACCTATTCAATGGAGTGTTCACCCATGGTCCTCCCACTCTCTTCTACCTACCAAATCCCCTCAACACCCACTCTATAAAATCTTTTACAATTTTCTACCCCCAGTTAGTCTTTATGGGTCACGGTTCTGCAGTATGTGTTTGACCCACTCCCTTCTTGATCGATCAAGGCACTTAGGGGTCAGCTTTATCAAGACTGTACTCCTCTCCAACACTCCACTTCTTGCAGTGGACTCCGTTTGATTGCTACACAATATCATGTGTGTCTTTTATTTTGCTTTCTGTCAGTCTGAGTCACTATGTGGCAAGTACGTTTGAAAACATGCTGAAAGCCTCAAATTACAAAAAAGAAGCAGGAAACATTGGGACACAGCTGGGTCATATCTGGTGATGTTTCCTAAGGGATCAAGAAGGTATAGTGTCCTGGCATCAACAGCAGATGTACTTATCTCCTCCTGCATGTTAGGTCCTCACCTAGCCTATTGTTGGATTTAGTTTATTATTTGTAGATTTCTTCTGCATTTAAACACACCACCAAAACTTAAAGCCAATTATCGTATTTGGGTTTCATTGGCTCTAGGCCCAAAGAAGCTAGTTTGTTTCATCTTTGCTTCTCCTTGCTATCAGGACCAGCAAGCACTTCTTGAGTCTGTGATTACTATTTACCTAAGGAAGCCATATTTCCTCCCAGAATTCTTAAATTTCAGCATGCACCTAAATTTCTCCAAACTGCGTTTTGGACATTTTGTCCACCTATGTGCGTATATTGTGTTGAGTGTTGTTAGCGTTAAATGCTGTGGAGGATTTGTTTCACTATTCTTAAAGTATGGTTTACTGTAGACCATTCTAAAATGCATGTACGTGCTTCTTGATTCAGTGTCAGTAAGCTGTAAAGATCCTTCTTACTCTCTCCCATCGGAAATGTGAGTTGACAGGTTATCAATTCGGAGTGCCTTATAAATTGAAGACCGAAACCTCCAGCAAGCAGTCAGAGGCTTATTCTTTTTAAATGCATGGGTTTCCTCTTGGACATCTTACAGATGTTCCCAGGCGTCTTATGCAGACCTAGCTAGTTTTGCTGTCTTCTTGAATCGCCGACTACGACGCTAATCAGCCCTAGTCTACCTGAAATGTCAGCACTTTTCCTTTGCTGTATAACTACAATATTTTCACATAAATACTGTCAATCCATATAATTACTGCCATGTCTGTCTGTATCCATTTACGCGAACAACGGTATTCCCCACTGCACCATTTCTTTTGTGAAGGAGAGTTTTTGATAATTTTCTTGAGCCACAAATGTGACACCCATTATGCGAATCGGATGGGTAATTGGTTTATTACCCGCCTTTCCTCACACCAGTTCCTTGCTCCCGCCATTAGTACGCTTTCCAAAGGTGCCTCTCTGTGTTCCTTAAAATATCAGTTTCTTGGTGTAGTTCTGCAGACAAGACTAACAACATGTTGGAGTTTGCCAGCAAGGTGATCTAGTACGAAGTCTGGGCATATTACCCCGTACATTACCTGCTATTCGTGATCAGGTTTATCAGTAGGTGGTCCATCTCTATAAATATCTTAGGAAGGAGTCACATGATTCCTTGAAAAGAATAAAAATACGTGGATATCATAATCCTTTTCCCTGGGTCCCTTCTCCAACAGATCAGGGCAGCGTAACCCAAAATGCAGTATCTTTCAATTAAGCCTTTCCATGATTTCTTGGCTGTTATTATGTGTCATATCTCCTACTTTTTGTGCCGTATATGAATATAGGGCTTTGTACCCCTGAGAATGCACCAAAGTGCATTGGTTAATGGGTAGCAGGTTAGATCATATGCTGTGCTTGTTTGGAAGTATATAGGCGTATTCTGTGCCCTACATGGAAAGTGTTTTGGTGTTGAGTGAATACCAGTTTGTGCGAAGATGCATGCCCCACGTTTTCAGGTGGCTTGCACTATGGATCTTTCTTACAGTCTTGCAATAGAAATGCAGTGACACAGGGTATTTTTAGCCCATTTGTAGTAAGAACTGCTGCAAAAGTGGTTCAGGTAACCCTGAGACATTTTACTCCATAAGTTCTGATGTGCTCTGGAGTCATTCTTGCCCACTAGCTAGCACCCAGGCATTAATGTGGTAACTCCAGGCACCCACTTCAGAAGTCTTTCTGGACAAGCGGAAGATCCGAAGAGGAATGGACCTGCTGTCAATGATCATAGAGGATCATTGGAGGACCAGACCTGCTGTCTATGACATGAGAGGAGCCCTGAAGGACAGGACCTGCCCCCGTTTGTACCCAGGACAATGAAGTGGACTCCAAGAGTCAATTCATTGACTTCCTGTGTGGATACAGAAAGACAACAAGTTGCTAGAGGTCTTTGCCTGTTAATACATAGCTGACCAGTGGCAACTGGATCTGGAGTGGATCCCGTTATTGGTCAACTCCTTCACCTCCTGTGAGTCTCTACGTGCCTCAGAAGTGGTAGTGGAAGCTTTAGAACTTTATTCCTGTGGTCTAATGGGACTTAAAAGCCTTATCCAGAGGGTAAAATCTTTGACCAGACAAACCTGGTTGGTGTATCTGATCTGCGCGCCAGCGCGGTCAGCCTCAACTTGCGCTTCTCATGGTCTACCACGACATTGACGATCATTGACACTGTGTATTTTTTGGTGCTATTTGTACTTAAAGCTTTACAAATTCACCTCTCCTTTCCCATATTGTTGGTTTACTTTTACTCTATTTTTCTAACTTGGGTAAGGATTTTTATTAATTGCTATTTTGACATTTACTATTTTGGTACTGCATAAATACTTCCAACACGAGTTGCCTGCTGTAAAGGAGCCACCTCAAGTCGGTTTCTTTTCGCTATCAATTTATTGCAGGGGAAACAATGTTCAAAACAGCTGAACTGCCTCGCACAAAGTGGTTCCTGCCGACGCGTTTCGTACTGTCTGTACTTCTTCATGGGCTGCAAGCAAGTAGCAGATGAGTGTCGTGGAAGTTTTTGGGGCATCAATTAAATGTTCTAATCCCCGCCCAGTTGGGCGTGGCCACTCTTGTGGCCTTGTGGTAACTGTAGTGCCTCCTGTCTTACTCTAGTGAGTTGCCACGCACTTGCTGTCTAATGTAGAAATGAAATCCCCAGTGGGTTGCGATGACACCTCTCGCTGTTCGTCATGTATATCACCTTCCCACAATCAGCAGACGTGTACTGTATGCTGCAACGCCGGTTGGCGCAGCAGCCAGACCATCTCCGAGGCATGGCGGGGCTTCCCTCGCGGCTCAGGCGGGGCCGCAATAACACATCCAACACGAGTTGCCTGCTGTAAGGGAGCCACCTCAAGTCGGTTTCTTTTCGCTACCAATTTATTGAAGGAAACAATGTTCAAAACAGCTGAACTGCCTCGCAAAAAGTGGTTGCTGCCGACGCGTTTCGTACTGTCCGTACTTCTTCATGGGCTGCAAGCAAGTAGCAGATAAGTGTCTTGGAAGTTTTTGGGGCATCAATTAAATGTTCTAATCCCCGCCCAGTTGGGCGGGGCCACTCTCGTGGCCTTGTGGTAACTAGTGCCTCCTGTCTTACTCTAGTGAGTTGCCACGCACTTGCTGTCTAATGTAGAAATTAAATCCCCAGTGGGTTGCGATGACACCTCTCGCTGTTCGTCATGTATATCACCTTCCCACAATCAGCAGACTTGTACTGTATGCTGCAACGCCGGTTGGCGCAGCAGCCACACCACACCGAGGCATGGCGGGGAGACACAAACCTGCGTAGCCATATAGGACATTGGGACCCAGTTTTTGGAGGAATAAGTAGGCGGTGCGGTTTTTGACAGCGACACACCGCAATCCACTTGGATTTTAAGCAAAATATACGAACCTGATTGAAAGGCAGCTCACTTGAGGAAACCAGGTACTACAAGTACCACAGGCCACTGGGGATGCCACGCCCTGAAGGCGGGTGTTATTAGATCTACAGTGGTGCCATGAACATTGCCGCTCATTTCAGCTTCAAGCCAGCCCCAGATGAAGTGAGTCATCACGAAACGCGTTGGGCACGATGGTTGATGTTCCGTGGGCGTAGCGGACTTCCCGCATTGCTTCCTTCAATAAAGAATGTGGCAGATACTTACCTGATGGTGGGCTTCTCCTTAACAGGCAAACTTTGGTGTTTGTACTGCATAAATACTATACACATTGACTTAACGTAAGCCTGTTTGCTCTGTGCCACAGCTACCAGGGGGTTGAGCTCAGATTATTCCTTGAGGTGGGTAGTCACATAGCCTAAAAAATAATCCAATAACTTAGTCACCCCATATTAGACTGTCTTTAATGTTTGGTGCAGATGCGTACATTTGGTGTCCTGATTTTTTGTTACACCTTTATTGCTGTTACCGAGTGCAGCCAGCACTGAGACAAGTAATGTTACACACAAACAGGCTGACGTTGGCAGGGCTCCGGCTTCAGCAAAGATTAGAACCTAGGTATCCCAAAAACTAAAGTCGGTGAGGATTCAACAAGGTTAGAGTGATTGTTCTTAGAGGGCACATGCTTTACAAGTTCTTTTGATGTAAATCAAATATATTTGTAGTTTGCCTAATTAGCAGCTGCATGTTTGTACTGATACGAGTAATTCTAGTTAATGAAAAATTCCCAGATATAGTAACCGAAAATTTCAATTCTATTAGGGGCACTGAGGCGAGGATTGGGCTTTAACTTTCTCCATTTTATTAACCAGGAGCCTATAAGAGTATGTATCAACTTTAAAACGCATAAATAGTAGAGAGAGACCCCTTAGCACACCAGGGGAATAGGGTACTTGCATACAGTGAAAAAAACAAGAGGGTCCCTTGGCAGACAAAACTAAGATACGTTCATATGCTACCTTGCATATACCATAGTAAGCCCATGTATTAGCAATGGTCTCTAACAATTCCGATACACAAACAAAGACATTTTTATAAAGGTTACTTTTTTATTCTTTATGTAAAAAAAAAAACATATCATGAATGTTACACTTAATAAAAGACACAGATTATAATTTCATTAAAAGCATTAAAAACAAATACAATATCACCACAATATTCATCTAAAAATCGAAAGTCTATTACCAACACACTATTATTCAGACGATAGCTTGTTCTACTTTATCAGATAGATAAAAAGGGAGAAAGAGGGAGACAGACACAGACGTTTCTATTTGTCATAAGGATTGCACATCAAAAAAGACCCAATATGAAACTAATCCTGGACACGCCTAATTTCTCTTGTCGGTACAAAAGGGGGTGGTGGTACAAAAGGGGGTGGTGATGGACGGAGCATCTGAACCAATCAAACACACACCCAGTCAAAAGATCTGGGTTTGATCCATCACCGTTCTTTAGCCCACTCTGCCACCCCAGTTCAGACATGGCTATATGCAAATCAGTCTGACCCTTTGCCTCATGGGAACAGTCCAGCCTCTTGTCTGCAGGATAGACTTGGTCACTTGATTATGCAGACGTAGGCTTACTATGGTATATGCAAGGTAGCATATGAATGCATCTTAGTTTTGTCTGCCAAGGGACCCTCTCAACTTTAAAACTGCATCTTCCAGGAGTCCTTGGGGAAGAAACAAAACAGTTCATCCAATCCGAACTGAGTATGTCCTTCCAATGTTTCTCGGAGACGCTCTAGCCTCCTCTTTCTCCCTATTAATACACAGCTTTTTTTTCCCAAGGTAACTCTTGTTTATTCAAATCCTTCCCTGAGAAGACAAATGAGTGATGTAAGGTTCTAGATGGCACAACTACGTTAAACACAAGGATCATAAACCATGTTAGAAACACATTATGCAAATACGTCTCCAGAATGTACCTCCTATCCGGAGGGTGTAGTAATTTATTTAGAATAGGGTAGGCTAATCCTCGCCTCAAAGTCTTTAATAGAATTGAAACTGTCTGTTATGGTAAGTAGGAAATGTTTCTTTCTATGTCAGGCCCGGAGGTGAGAATTAGGCTAGTTTAAATCTTTTCTACCACCAGAGATGCTAAATTTGTAACCTTTTGAAGGTAGAATCTGAGGGCCAATCCGCTGAATTTAGGATGTCCTCCAATTGAGCTCCCAATACCCCCACCACTCCTCACGGTAGGCACTCCAAACTGTGATATATCGAAGGCCACATTCTGCATAGCCCATCGTACCCATCTCACAATGGTAGGGGAATAAACTGCTTTATGAAGGCTCGTGAGGGTAATGAGTAATTGCCGTACAACCTGAGGACCAAGGTCTTCTGTCATAGACTCATACGCCTTCAATGCTCTTACCACACATAACTGTGAAGAAAGCAGCCAGTTTGTCGCATGAGGGTGGGCTGCCTCCAGAATCATTGTGGTTTGGAGCTACCACTGATTGCTGTTTGACCAGTTCAGAAAGTTTCTTGGGGAGGTTAGCGGCCTGCTCAAGTTGGTATCTAAAGTAATCTGCCATAGCGCTCTTGATTTGTTTGTTGTAGGAGCTCCTAACATCTCTAAGGAGTTTTAGTTGGTCCGAGGAAGGTTTGTATTTCTAGGATAATGCCACTGCCCTAAGGTTATGGCGTTCAGAGTTTAAATTGTCCTTGAACCACGGTTTGGGTATTTTTGTTGGCGCATTTTTTTGTTGAAATGGTGCAATGTCATCCATGATGTTAGAGATGGTAGAGTTGTAAAAGTCCATGAGTATTTGAACCTCAACCAGGTCCGCTTTGGAGGAGAGGGCAGATGTACAGTGGGCTGCTAGTTCATCTGAATTGATAGATCTGAAATCCCTTTTCCAGATCTTTGATTTCGTTGGCTGGGCCTTCCTCATAGAAACCTCCCTGTTAATATAAAAGAGGATGCAGTGGTGTTCAGACCAATCACAAGGGGTAATGGTATCCAATTTGATGGATTGACCATTGGAGATGATGAGGTCTAGAATTTCGCCTTTATTATGAGTTGGCCGGTCACAATGCTGAATCAGTGTGTACTAATTTGTATGTTGAAGGGTATTCACAAACTTCTTTCCAATCTCATCCCAAGCTAAGACAGATTGGAAGTTTTCTCCTGACAAGTGCAAGAGTAGAACATTTTCCAGGAAAGGGGAAAATAGGGGGCAGAAAAAAGTGAATTTGTAGTAATTTTGCGTATTTTAGCAAGAGCAAATGTAACCTATAACATGTCTATTTGTATAGCACATTTTTGCCCTAGGGTTTCTTGTCTGTAAAACAGGTGTTTGTTACTGAACTCAGTGGTTAGCATTTTATCGATCTTAGAAGGATTAAATGTTGAGGGGACCTGCCAGGATGGAAAGTTACCATGTATATTTTATCATTCAAAAATGTAGTTCACAACAGTTTGCTTGATTTACGGTTTTCAGCCATGCTTTGGTAAACTTCTGTGGATTCCTCAAAGTCTTAAACCTGCATCACATGAAAGACTTCTACCTATGGGTGAACGTTTTTGTCTTACTTTAGAATTGGGCCCCTGATCTATTTTCATGTTACCTGTTGGACTTGGCCCTTTTTGCGGGGTCATCCCTGAACTTTTTGCCTTCCTCCTGTATTTTGTCTGACATGTTTTAGTTGGTTGTATGACTCTGGGCACTTTACCACTGCTGATCAGTGCTAAAGTGCACATGCTCTCCCTATTGTAAATTGATGTATGGATTAGTGATTTCATGATTGGCTGATTTGGTTTACTGGTCAGACCCTAGTACAGTGCACTGAGTGTGCCCAGGGCTTGTAAACCAAATGTTGCTGGTTGGCGTGTAGCACAGAAGCAGCCTGTAAAAGTGTGTCTCAGGTCTGCCATTGCAGAGCCTGTGTGCAGTCTGGGACTGCCATCTTGACTGGGCATGTGCACCCACTTGCCAGTCCCTAAACCTTCCCTTTTCTTCATATCAGACACCCCTATGGTAAACCCAAGGGCAGGGTGATTTGTAAGTATAAGGTAGGACATGCCCTGGTGTGTGTGGGGCATGTCCTAATAGTGAATTACAGCCGTTTTCGTTTTTCACTATTGCAACGCTACCTATTATCCATAGGCCAGAATGAGCAGTTAAATTATTGCATTTTATAATCCTAACTGACTCAGGGAACATGGTAGAAATTCGAGTTTAGTATGCCTGAACTCAGAATGATAAAATACATCTTTTAGTGAAGTTTATTTTAACATCCTGTGTTTGAAAATACCACTTTTAGAAAGTAGGTATTTTCTTGTCTAACTATCCAAGCCTGCCTCTGCTAGGTTGTGTATTCCTTTTCAGGAGTTTGAGTGACAGGGCTGGGAGATTCCAGGAGACCGGGTGAGTCAGCCCAGTGGTGAATAGAGAGATCTGCATCTAGATGGGAGGGAGGAGTTGCACCTGGGACCTGAATAGGGCTGTGCCTTCCCTCCACAATGCTGGCTCCACCTCCTGTAGTGTGTCTATTGTCTCTGCCCTGCACTGTGAAAAGAAAGGAGGAGTCATGTCAACAGAGTGCTCCAGAACTGGTTTGGACTGGGCAAAGGCCCCTCTGCCCTCAAAGGACAAAGGATTTTGGGGTATAAGTATTGGGACCCTGATCCCAAGAATTTAGATCACTTTTGGACAACAAGAAGAAACCTTTGCTGAGGAGAGGAACCTGAAGAAACTGAGGAGAGACTATCCCTAAGCTGAAGTGCTGCTCGGGGGATTGGCCTGCAGTGGTTGCCTGACTGCCAAAGAAAGGAGAAAGGACTTTGTGTGCACTTTATTCAACTTGTGACGGATCTCCAAAGGCATAAGAGAATCGCTTGCCTCCTGCTGAATTCTCATGGACAACAGACTTCAACCCCCAGCTCCCCAAGAGTTCTTTGGAAGTGCCTGCTGCTGTTTAAGGCCTTCTGAGGGACTGCGTGTCGCAAGGAGCTGGAAGCGAGACTCAAGAGGGAGAAGCGTGTCGCCGTCGCATCGTGGATGACGCTGCTGTAGCTGTCGCATTGCACCGCATCTCAAGAAACGTCCCACAACCCCGAAGAAGCGTGTTGCTGAAGCAGCTGCTGCCGTCGCATTGTGGATGTTGCACCGTATCTAGAGAAGCGTCTCTCAACAAGGAAGAAACGTGTCGCCCTAACAGCCGCTGCCATCGTATCATGGGTGTCGCCGTCATAGCTGTCGCATTGCACCGTATCAAGAGAAGAGCCTCGCATCCACGAAGAAGCGTGCCACTGTCGGAGCTGCTGTCGTCGCATCACTGAACAAGGGTGTCGCCCCTGCAGTTGTCGCATCGAGCGGAAGCGTCTCGCATCGTCCGAAAAGAGTGTCACCGCCAAAGCTGCTTTCGTGCATCACGGAACAAGGGTGTCGCTGCTGCAGCTGACGCATCGACTCGAGACTTCTCACAATATCGGAGAAGCGAGCCGCATCAGGAAGAACTTGATGTCTTTATTTCTTTGTACCGGATCTTTGCCGTATTTCCATTTCTGCAACACTTTTCGTTGTGGAAGTGTGCCGCATCATAAGGTACATTGACTCAGTGTCTCATTTTAAGATTCGAAGAGAACTAAGCTAAACCTACCATTTCAAGTACAATATTGTGGATTTTTGTCATTTGTGGTCTTGTGTTAAATCTATATAAAAGAAGACTTAATTTTAATATAAAACCTGTGTGGTGTCCATTTGTAGTGTTGTCACTGGATTACTGTCTTGTGTTCACAAATGCTTTACACACTGCCTCTGAGATAAGCCGGTCTGCTTGTGCCAAGCTACCGAGGGGGTGAGCAGGAGTTATTTTAGGAGTGTACCCCCTTACACTGACTAGAGGCAAGGGTCCCTATTTGCCACAAGTACCTACCTGTGCCAACTTGAGACCCACAAATCTAACATTACCTATTATGATTTTACAATGATTCTCCCTCTATTTCTTTTACATATTGGCATGCATGCCACACATTTACTGAAACGTCGAAGGTTGAGCAACAGTTTATCAAAACGCGTTTTCAAGTTGCAATTGTTTTATGTATATGTTTTATTTTTAAAGCAAAAACAAATCACTATTCTTGCTTTCAGACATATGCCTCTATAACCAGTGAGAAATTTTATGAGCATAGAAAGTAGCCTCAGATTGTAAAACACTGCAACTGAGTGCATGTTTTTGTACTGGAACCACTGTCAGTAATGCAAGCTGAGCTCGCTGCACTTCCTTGTAGTGCTGGCCCTAATAGTAAAGGCTTTGCATTAAAGAATCATATATACAAGTTTGATTCATTTACACATATAAAAACATCTTGCTTTAGTGGCCGAAAATCCTTTCGCAGATCAGTACTGTGAACTGGCAGACAAATGGTTTGTGGTTCAGGAGATTAGGCTTACTTGTCCTTCGGACAAAGTAAATATGAAGACATGTTGCCCTTGACCCCAGAAAATATGCCCTGGGCATCGGGCGGTAGTAATTCCACACTCCTGTATTCGCTGCTTGCTTCAATTCCTTTTTAGGTTTCGCCCTGGCCGTAGCAACTGCGTAGCAGTTGCTCCGCCCAGGGCGAAATCTTATGTCCTAGATATGGGGCTTTGGTTCCGCCTCTGTCTTTCATTGGCTAGCTCCATAAATGGAGGCTAGCCATTGGAAGAGATTGGCTGTCAATCACGCTTTCCCCGTGAAAACGCGATTTGGGGGTTTCTGTGTGGTTTTTTAAGTCCCGCCCTCTCCTCTTCCCATTGGCTGGAATTTTACCTTCCAGCCAATGGGAAGGGGAGAGCACGAAAAACACGCCCCCGAATCTGCCGGCCGAGACACCCCCGTGACGTCATTCCCCGGGCCGCGCTGTGATTGGCTGCCGGCCCGGGACCTGACTTGTTTTTTCTTTCGAAGGCTCTTTCCGTGGTTGTATCTTTTATGTAATCCTAAGTCCAGGATACAAAGTAAACCCCTTTGGCTGGATGAGCGCTCACGCCTGGTTATTGGACCTCGAAACTTGAGATCGTTCCTTCTCACTCGTTCTGAAGGGTGCGGACAGATATGGGTGACTGGGTGCAATGCACATCACCTCAATTAGTTCCGCTGTGGCTGCTAACAGTGTATTCCGTACTCGTGCCATCATCGCTTTAGTTCTGTTTTGCTCCCATCTTTTTGCATAGCGTGAAACAGCTGCCTAGGAGGGGTAGCTCGCGCATGCCCGGTGCGTCCCCTGTGCTCCGGCCAGACTCCTGCAATCCGAGGCTGGAGGGAAGCTGAGCCACCGAGGTAAAGAAGAGGGAGAGAACGAATGATCGCAGGCTCCGAGGGCGCGGGAAGGAGGAAGCCGGACACCCACGCACAGACATCCAGCCTCGCCTCCCCCGGAGGCCCCCGCGTCATGCAGCAGCAGCAGCCGCCCCATCCCCGGTGAGTACCGAGGAGGAAGCCTGGTGTCTGCGGGGGGTCCTGTGGAGATGGAAGGAGAGGGAGCCCACAGCCCCTTCTCTTGTTGGTGTGGTTGTGCGCACACTCTCTGTTGTGATTCTGAGGTTAAATGAGTTACCGCGGCGTGCATTCATTTCTGTCTGTGAGCATCGCACTGTCGCGAGCACTGCGGCGGAAACATCCCCAATTGTGTAAAGTTTGGGATGATGGCAGCTCGCAGACAGGACCCTAAGCCACTTGGACATTTTTGCAGGGAGAAACTCTTTGGTTGGGGGGGTGGGAAGAGAAAGTTGAATTCACAGCGATCCTTTATATTTACAGATCAGACGGTTTAAAACAATGCCATCTGCAGATTGTCTCATTAAAATGCTTTGTGCAATAGATTTATCGAAGGGCGATTGCATAAAAATGACTCCCTAAAGTAGCTGGCAAAATGAGGATTGCCACTTTAGGGTTAGGCTGCCAGTGTTTTGTGTGTGGGGGTGTTTTTTCTTTTTTTCTTACCGCCAGTCTCGCAAGTCATTTACTTTCTCACCTCGCACGAGAGAAAATAGCGTGGGATGCGCTGTCCACATAGTTTCCCTTCCTTTCTTAGTCTCACTTGGAGCCGTTCCTTTGCTTCCACTCGAACGTGCATTAACTGTACAGTGAGGGAGGTACTGTTGATCTGTGTATGTATTCCCTGCATTCAGCTGTGAAGCCGAGAGAGAGGCACGTTGGACTGGCTCAGTGGAAAGGTACTTCTGCATGCAGATAGTGAAGGCATTATTTGCATCATTGCATGCCTCTCTTGCAGTAACCACTTTCAATTGACAGGAGAGCGCAGTTTGTAATTCTGGCATCCACGCTAAAAGATCTTATGTTGCTCCTTGTCAGCTCTAAATAACGCAACATGTTCTGGTGTTGGCTGTGCATTCTGGTACATGTCGTCTTGATGTTTCCTTTAGGAATCTAGGACTACATTTGAACCCGGGACTGACTGAACTCCTCACACTTGACACAGGGTTGTTCGAGATCTCTGTGTTAGTCTTGACCTCTAAATAAAGGTCAGTCAATGTCTTACTGCTACAGAGCACATCGCTAGATAGACCCTTTATTGTAGCGTTAAATTAAGACCGAGTTAATTCGGAATGTTGAAGGAAGCACACCTTTAGGAAGTTGCAGGTGGCGTTTTCCAACTGGCATGTGGTATTTTTCTAACAGATGAACAATTCTAAAAAAGAATTACTTGCAGATAATTAGAAACGTGAAGGGCTGGGAGGAATCGCTGCAAGGCAGGTTTTGGAGGGAGAGGCAGGAGTGGTAACAGGTAACCTTCCAAGCTGCTGAACTAAGTGACACCAGTGTCATTGCGATGTTCGTCGTGGCCTTGGCACAGAGAATGCTGGTACAGCCACCCTTCAGTATGCAACTTTCAGAAGTCCACACAGAGGGGACCAGTTTGAATGTTGTAGCATTAATTGGATTTGAAAATGTTCAGGTTTTTAGCGCATTGGCAATCTACCTAAATAGCAGATTGTGCCTTCTTTACTCGTTCAGATTCAAAATTAATGGCAAAATCGTAGCATTGATAAGGGTTTGGATAACCGATTCTTTTACAAAATGTGTGCATAATGACTGACAAAATGCACCATTCACCGCCCTTGTTTTGCCCCCCACTCCACGGCTCCATTGTCTTTATGCCCGAAATCACCCTAGTAGTGTCTCTTGCGCAGAGGTCTTCAAATGTTTTTGTAGGGCGCACCCCAAAGCAAAGAGTTTTCAGGTTCTGGCATCATTTCAGGGGCCCTCTTTCTGTAGCTCATAATCCGCACTAAATCACTTTAAATGTGAGAATTATAAAAGAGCAAATATAGCAAACAAAAACAGAAATCGACCAAAAACACTACTTATCATTCTTTTGGTGTTGTGGGCCCCAGTGCACCTGCATCTGCCGCACTGATAGCTGCAGACCTGAGCCTTCGTACCTTCTCCGCTATTGGCATTGTAAATGACAATGCCATTTATTTATCTGTTTTCAAATCCAACACATTAATAAAAATGTTGTCATTTACAATGCCAATAGCTCTAACTTTTGCAAAGGTGAGACCGTTGCATTGTAAATGCTTGTTTTTCTGTGCCTTCCAGTGTGGACCCAGAGTTTCGCTCCCAGTTTTTTTTGCCTTCTGACTCCTCCTAAAACTGTGAAAAAAACGAGCCCAACCCGCCACTCTCTAGCTAAAGTAAAGGCCCTGCAGCAGATCAGAGCTTTTGAAGGAGACCACGTTGCAGATATTAGGCGCTCCTCGAGCTCTCTAGTGCACCTTTAGTTCCTAGGATCTGTGGGGGCCCTCGGTCAGGCTACCGCTGACAGATCTGTCCTCTGCACCTTTGGACCCGATTGGACTCTTCACGGATTCCATACCAGCTCTAGTACAGACTTCTACCTGGCTCTACAGCCTGCATCGGTCCCAACCGTTGTCGCGCTTCAAAATGACCAAAGTGCAACTACTCACCATACAGCCTGATTCTTATCCTATGCCCCTAAAAGACCAGACAGGGAGGATTATTTTACCTCCTCATGATGATGACGACAATTTTTATATGTAGTTACAAGAGGCTAGTAGTCTTGATATTTCCCCTTATTTAGGGAGGAACTCGCAATTCAGATTACCAAAGAAAAGTGTTCTTCATTTTCAGTGGTAATTCGACGAGCAGCTGAGGTTTTGAACCTACAACTGCCCTCTGAGGTAAAGACAAATATCCTTACGGAAATCTTACAGCCAGGGCCTGCCACATCTGAGTCCTTGGCTCCTGTTTACTGAAACCCTCACTGACACCTTTACGTACACCCGGTCAAGACCCTGTACTGGCCCACCAGTGAATAGCCAATTACAGACGTCACAGGCTGACACCTGGCAACTGGGATTTTCTCACTAAACATCCTTTTCCAGCGAGACTTGTTGTTCAGGCTTCAACCAGCAATGTGAACCCCAATTCATTCCCCATGACTTCCCCAGATAGAGAGTCTAATAGGACAAAGGTTTTTGGAAGTGGAATGTTCTCTTTGACTAGCCTAGCATTGAGGTCAGTCAATGCTGTTTGTTTATTAGGTCGGTGTACACATGTACTCTGGGAGTTGACCAACGAGATCTTACCGGCAGTCCAGGAAGAATGTAGCACCTCTGTAGCAGAGGCCATTAAGGATGGTCAAGATGCGCCCAAATATGTGCTGGCCTTTATACTACTGATAATTTAGGAATTGCAGTTGGCACCAATGTAATGCTCCACTGGCATGCATTAATGTGCTCCACAGAATTCTGTGGCGATGTACAGGTCTCTCTCATGCTCTCGTTGATAGGCCTTTAGATGGCAGGCCTTAAAAACCTGGCTTTTTCCTGATACCTTTGCTTAAGCTCTATTTTCCTGTGTCCGGATGCCCTTGGGCTAAGTCTGCGCTTTACAAGACTACATTCAATTCAATTCTGCCTTGGAAGCGAGTAGAGCCCAGGGCCACGGCACACACACTGGGCCTTTTGACCCCTGCAAACAGTTGCCTCACCAGTTTAGGAAATTACGAAGCACCCTCCACCAGCAGCTTCTGCGGTATTACACCCAGGGTAGGGAACTAACTCCCAACTCCCCCCCCCCAACCACAATTCATAAGCACCTATCCCTCCTGCATTCAGACTGATGATGGAGCTTACCTTTTCAAAAGCATTGCCACATTGAAACTTCTCAAACAATTATGTTGCATTCTTTTGTTTCTACGAAAAACAAAGCCATCTATAATACTCATGGACGTATTACTTCTCTTGTAAACATGCCTGCTATGTTGTTGCTGTTACACCGTGTCCTGTACTTATGCTCTTGTCTGTACACGTTTATTTTTGTTGTAACTGTTTCACCTTTTGTATCTATATTTAGCACTCGCCTCTATCGTGGTTCCTCTAGAGACCCAGGTACATTAAATGGGATAGTCTGCGGTAGTAACAGTGGTATAGTGTGGCAGGTTTGCTGAAGTACACTTCAGAAGCAGGGGTGTGTTGGAACTATATATACTGTTGCAGAAAGGACGATTCAAGACATTAAGATGCGGTCAGCAACACAGTGTGAACAGCAGTTCTGAAGTGGCAGTGGGTGCTTTATGTCACACTTGTGGTGCAGAGCTGTGTGGGATGTGGTGTGGTAACTGACACTGCGTCATTTGCTTCGAGGGACCACTGAGATGCATTGGCCGCGCTATGTTGAACCCAGCACTGAAATTTGCAGGGAGAGTTATGGTCTTGACCACGGTGTGTTAGCTGAACAGTGCAGGGGCGGAGGCTCAGTATTTGTATTGCGGGGCAGAGTGTCGCAGTATTAGAGTTACGTGCCAACACTGCCCCGCGTGAGCTAATCCTTCACCTGTGTTGACCATTCATTTGTGCCAAGTACAGCACATTATTTTTAAAGATTGCTTGCTGTCAAGATTGGAGACATCCCCTGAAGAGACAGCGTTCCTCCTCCCGCCTCTGTGTTCTTCTTGGCGAACACTGAGGCATTCAAAGGCCTCCAATGCACCGGAGGGACAAAGGCCCTTTTCAGGCCTAGGAGTTTGGCTCAGTCACTGTGCTGAGTTTCTGTGAACGCACTTGTTTCTCTGCCTGCCGTCCGTTCCTCCACACCCGCCCTTCCTGCCTGTGCATACATTTCCATTGTAATGAACGCTTAGCTGGGCTGAGATTGGCTGTATATTTTACCATTTTAATGTATCTGATGCATTGTGACAAAAACACATTTTTTGTGGTCTTTTCCTGATGCTCCTGCAGTGATTTTGTGGAGCGCAATCATACTGTATATAACTATACATTGCAAACCGTATAACATTTGAATTAATTTGAAGACACACTTCTTCTATGGGCATAGGTGTAATGGACCTGTTTGTGAGAGTAATAGAACTTACGATTTCCAGTAGAAATGTCTTCAATCACCAGGTGACTGGTTTTGGGTCAGAATAGGAGAAAGGTGATGTTAACTACAGAAGGTTGTACTGAAGGGGAGATAGTTGACCTCGCCATAACGAGTTTGGGTTTGGGGGAAGAGAACGAGTCTGTGCTTGTGTGTGTGTATCTGTGGAACTGATTTAAAAAAAAAAAGGAATATTTACCATGCTCGCATATTTGCACTAAAGAGGCGTTGTGGTAATTGTACATCGAAATGCATGACATGATAAATTTGTACAAGGGCTAGAGGGCATAAGGGAATTCTGAGGACAGGTGGATGGCTGCAAACTCCTTAATCGCAAAGTGGAAAAAGTATCATTTTATAAGAATATTTGTTAACAGTGAGGAATTTAAAGTTAGTTTTCAGAATTTTTTTACCCCATAAGGAAAAGTTGTAAGATTCATCACTGGGAAACATTTAATTGTTGGATCTCTTTGCGTGTGCATGTATATGGTGTGTATGTATATGGTGTGTCTATAGCGCAAACCTAGCTAAAAGGCAGCGGAGCACTATACTTGCTCAAACACATGCATAAAGGCAACGAGTAATATGAGAAAGCGGGCTGTGAATCATTAATGCATTGTGATGTAGTGTTCTTTAAAGAGGTGAGTCTTCAACTCGTTCCTAAATTGGAGCATTGTTGGTGTGGTGCTGATGAAGACAGTGATGTTGTTCCACATCCTTGGTGGATAGATCGAAAAGCCAAAATGTTTTTTTTTTTTTACATTTCTTATTGGACAGTCTGGCGGTGTCCTGGCTGCGGGTGTGACAAGCACCACCAGAGATGAACTTGTCTATAGCATACGCAGTGGTGCAGGTAGTGACTGCTTTGTAAATGTACTCTGCTTAATTCAGAGACTCTGTCCATCACCACCCCTTGTTGTAAATAATTGCTTTGTAAATGATGCAGCTGGTTTTAAAGATGGTGCTGCAGACCGGCAAAGGGCGCCATTAGAGTTACATTAGGATAGGAGTGATGTGCTGCTATTTCTTCTGTCCCTGGATGAGATGTGCTGGGGTGTGTAGGATGCTCGTAAAGGCACCTATGTGGAGTTCCGGGGGGCATAGATAGAGTAGGGCATTATCACCACTGAGATGCGGGAGTTTGTGGGCATGACCACCAGTTCTCAAGATGTTTTCTGGAAGAAACAGTTCGATTTTTCTTTTGATGAGAGACCTGGTACTAGGCCTCTTGTTTTTTTGGCAATGTGTTTTTTGAGGGTGGGGTTGGTGTCCAGGATGAATCCAAATGACTTGGCGTTTAGTGAATGATTGTGTTGGAAGCTGTCAAGGTTTGTCACTAAGCCCAGTTTGTACTTCATCTGGATAGCTTTCTTTTGCACTGTAGCATAGCAGGGTGCACATATTCTGCTTAGCTGCAGAAAACTTTAGTGAATCTTTAACAGCGCTTTTTTAAGTCCAGACATCACATAGCTTCTCCAACAGCTTGTCCCCCCACTGTCAAAATGTTGCCCGATCTCTAGGCAGTATTATGGCATCGTTTAGGATAGAGTTTAAAGATGAAGTTGTCAATGATTTTTGCAGTTTGAGTTTAGTTCGAGCAAGTTCTATCATAACACAGCAGAATACAGTAAAGCTTTAACACGATTTTCAGGCAAGTTCGTCAGCCAGTAGTTTGGATTGTAGCCTTTGGAGTGTAATATTTGGGAGGTGAGACATATAAATGTTGGAGTCAGAAGGATTGCTTCTTAGTCTTCTGCTGATTTATGTCAGTTTGTTTAATAATTCTCCTTCTGCCGGAAGCAGCACTCTCTTGGCCTGTTATCTTCTCTTCAAAGCAGATAAATGGTAAATGTTTCAGGTGAAGCTTGTCGCCCTTCGTTCACTTCCATTGGCGCTGGCTCCCGAGCAGTTCACCATCTCACGATATGCCTCCTTCATCACACTGCTAACATTGAGCTGACAATCACTGTGTTTCACACTATCCCACTCTTCCAAGGATCGTTGCTGACGGGCTTGATCTCTATCAACAAATCTGTGCCTGTGAGGGTAATGGTGTTATCTGTTGACTTTGCAGTTTCCTTTCTTTCTCATAGATCACACGGTTTCAAAAGATTCGCGTCCTTGGGGTATCCGAGGTAAATCAATAGCAACTTCACAGCAGTCTTTTGACTCGAGTGAATTATCGGTTACCTACTCGTGTATGGTCGTTAGTAGACTGTTGGTGAATCGCGCTGGCTATTTTTTGTAGCAGCCAATGCAGATTTGTGGCTTGGTAATTCAGCTTTTAGCCAGTCTGGACTCTTGATTCACATTTTTATGTGAACTACTGTGTGCGGACTATTGTCAGGGGTGAGTCTTGCAAAGGCCGCTTTCTCTTCGTTGTTCTCCTCTGCTAGAACACGATCGATGGCTCGTGGTGATGCTTGCATCTCTCCATTCGCATGCAGTGCAGGGAGTTGGTGTACTCGGGGGTTCCCTCTCTGCATCGCGAAATGCGTTCTGGTTCCTCTTCCCACGCGCTTTCCAGTGCCCCTTCTTCGCCTGTCTGTGCCCTCTTGTTTCTGCTGTATATAGCCTCCCATTTGCAGCACTGCGTGCAGGCAGCTTACTGCTCTGTGCGTGAGCTGGCACAGTGGGTCTTCTGCTCCATTATTGTGGGCTACCACTCCTCCGTGCGTGCCAGGCTGGTCCTCGCGTTTCCCTGGAGAGCTGGCCTGGCAGCAGTAACCTCGAGTACCCTTCGGCATACCTGTCTGTTTTTGTTTACAGTCTAGAAGTGAACGTACTGTGTCTGCTGGTGCACGTGCTCTCAAGCCCGGCCCCTCTAGTTCCTGCAACGCTGGAGCAGCGCAGGAGCTTGTTTTCGTGAGCTCACATGGGCTGCCCACTCATGGTCACGTGACTCCGCACTGCAGCGGGCACCTCGGGTCTGTGCGCTCAGACACATCAGAACCTCCCTTCCTCACAGCCGGATCTGAGCGAGGCAAGGAAATCCGGGCATCGACGCAGCACTGCTGGATTCACCGCAGCTGGAACAGGCCCAGCAGAACCCATCTGGAAACCCGTGCAGAAACGGAAAAAGACGGAGGTATTTGCATTGCTTTCAATGTCTGTCAGAAGCTCCAGTCGCAGGAGCTGCCCCGGAATTTAAATGGTTCAGTTCCAGTATCTGATTCCACCACTGGCAGAGCAACTGTATCCTTCGAGCTGTTGTTAATCCAGCCGTGCCATGCTTAAAGTGTTTGTGTTCAGTTTTTCAACGTGTGGCTGCCTGGGCATAAATACATGTGCTGAAGTGCTCTCGAAATCCCCTGAAGGAGGCATTATATTGCGTCCGGGCTGAATGTAGTCTGTGTGTCTGTTTAGCACAAAGTGAAGAGACGTATAGTTTATGTTTAGAGCTTACTTCTGTCTGAGAAAGCGCGTCCTTTGTTGTTTAGCCTGCCTTTCAGAGGATATCTGTTTTTGCATGTGGGCCTTTTCAGTAGTCGACAGAGCCTGTTTGCGCCCAGGAATATTGGTTAGTCGAACTCTTTGCGCCGGTTAGCAGCTCTTATCAGATAGCTGCTTGTTCACATGCCTTAACAGGTAGTTTTTTTTCTAATGCGAACTCTTGTGGTACTGTCTATAGGCATTTGTTAACCTGCCATTCTTCATTTACTTCTTGACCATTTCTTTCACGCCATCTGAAGGTTGTGAGGGACTTTCAGGCAGTGAATTCTGCTCTTTCTGAATGCCAGTCTCCTACTCGCGACATTTTTGTGGACATAAACTCTATGCACTAAATACTGTTCCCTAGGGAGCATTCTTGCTATGCCACCCACAGGTTGTGCATTTGTTTGCATGCGATTCTTATGGTGGTTCCTGCTATGGTGCCTAGAGGCTACTTGTATAGAAGAGCATCTTATGCACTGGGAACTACTATAATATACATGTTATCGGTAAGTATTTCCAAGTAGTCTGCAACGTTATATGGGAACGTATCTTATGATCGGTAGAGATTGTGTACATGCAATTACATTTTGGACAAGTCCCGCATTGACGTTTATGGCGTGTATTGTGAATGCTATTGCTGTACATAAACCTCTATTACAGGAGGGGATGTGGTCACATTGCTTAATTATGGACCATGTTACTGACAGATACTTTACGGCTGAGCAGGTCTTTAACCAATATTATGTGAACTCCACTTAGTTTGCTTTAGCTGTTTCAAACCTGGAAGTATAGAGCCTTGTCTTTTGGCAGGACATTCGGACAGAGACGTTTGTATGACATTGTGCAATTAGAAGAGCTGTTCTCTCATGAAAATGTCGCACACACAAATTTGTTACAGCAGTCTGCTGAAGCGATGTAAGTAAAGTTTATTGTATACTTAAAACCTTTACAAAATCATTACACATCAAGGGACCATCTTACTCCTCTTGGATGTACACTCTTCTAATAGTATTTTACATATACATTCTGCATGTTAAAAATATCCAGATTTCAAACAATTGCCTTATTCCTTAAGAGTTGATTACTTACATTACTGTACCTAATAAAATCTACTTGTAGCTAAGCCTGATATATCAAACTGCGTGTCCTGCCTGACAAACAACCGGTTTCACTGGGTCATAGTATCTGTTGTTTAGTTCATTCCCTCACTCCGGGATCTTTGACTATGCCTCTCCTAGTAAAATCTTCGCCTGGTTCAGGAATTTTGTACCCCGTCAAGCTAGAGGGATTGAAGTTCCGCTTAGCCAGGCAATAACGGGCAATTTACAGGTCCGAATTTGCAGTTGTCAGAGGGAAACATTATTAACAACGAAGGCATTACTACGCGTAACGTTTACAGCGAAGCACTTACCACGTAAACGTCTTTTCAACGCGTATGCCTTCAACGATCGTCTTTACCACGCATAAACCCCCCCCGTAGGATTATAAAAGGGGGTTGGGTCTCCCCCCCCCCCCCCCCCCCATAAAAAAACGAACCCGCCGTGCCGAAGAAATATACGTCGTTAGTGTTGACAGTATTGACAGTATTTACCGTTTCAGTCTGGTCCTTCAATTGGCCATTACTCGGCTCATTACTCGGCTCACAGATGCTGGCGCTGGCGCTGGTACTACTCGCCGTCTCTCTGACAGCTCCTCTGCCTGCATTATCGCTCTGACAACTGTTGTTGGCGTTCTCGCCAGTCTTCTCAACTCCTTGCGCGGCTCCCGCCTGGATGGTAGGCGTCTCAGGTCCTGGTTGCCTAGCAACCGCCGTACTTGCGTCCTCGCGGTCGGCGCGCACGGTTTCCGCATTCAGTGCTAGGATTGAACCTGGAGCCCCTCCGGCGGCCGATGTTACTTGCTGATTTCTGCCTGCAAATGCCTCAGTCACGGTGGATTGCCGCAAGTCTCTGCCTGAGGTAGGTGTAGCGATCGGAGCGAGCAAATGTTTCACCGCTCCACTTTCCAAGTGAGGGCGCCTCTGCTGTGCGTGCCCTTTGCTTGCAGGAGTCTCCGTTGTTGTTACATCAGTAGGTGCTTTAGGCGCAGCCTTAGAGTCGGCTTTTGCCTTATCCTTCACAGATTTTTCGCTTCTCTTGGCCTGTATCTTTTGCGTAGCGCCATTTGCTGCAGTGGTTGCTGTTGCTGCACGTTTGCTCTGCATGGATTTGGGAATCGTGCCTGTGCGCTGTGCCATTCTCAAGGCTGCAGTGAAACCATAAACCAGCGTTTTCTTTAAGTGCCCACAGCAAAAAAGTCTCAAGGTTGTGATCACCTTTTGTAATGCGTTGGTGCCTGTATCTGTAGCTCCTTTAGTAACTCCTTTGACGCCCAGAACACCTTGAAGAATCAGCATATTTTTCTCCTACATCCAGTCATTTAATCCCAGGGACAGGGAGAGGGGGTTAGTGCGACTGCTCTCTACCACAGCATGGCGGCCATCTTGCCTCGTTTATTTTTAAAACTTAATAATGCTCAAATGCTTGAGGCTTTACTGGAAGTGAAACTAGCGCCAACACCTGTGGACAGGGGTATAATGGCACAATCAAACTGGGGGAGTATGAGAAGCATACAGAGTGACCAGAGCTACGCAAAGGGGGCTAAAGGGAGGAGAGTACGCTCCCCAGAGGGGGAACAATTCTATTCAGTGACTGAGGGGTCGGATTCTTCACTGTTGGGGTCAGATGAGGAACCCTCGACCACAGATCTCTCATCAGGGGCAGAGTCAGACTCAGGAAGATCTCTCTCTAGCGAACACATAGATAAGGAAACACAAAAGAAAAGAAGAAGAACTATGATAAGGCGTGATAGAGAGATGGATAGTGCAGCGACAAGTACAAACCGGAAACTATTATGGGATTATGGTAGTGCTTCCAGAATGTATCAGGAACAAGATATGGGCACCGCACCTGAAAGCTATCCTTCAGATGACTTGAATGAAGCCCCGCCACAAGCAACTCTGGATGGCATGTTTTCTATGCTGAAGCAGATGCACTTAGAGGCCCGCCTAGAAAGCAGACGAGCAAGGCAGGACACCAAGAAAATACAAACAAGCATTAGGAAAATGAACAAGAAATATGTGGAAGTGGAGGGTAGAGTGGAACAAGTGGAGGAAAGAACTGGAAGACTCGAGGATGAAGTCACGGACTGGCAGAGCGCGAGAACTGAGCAAGGGAAGGTGATCGAGGACTTGCAGTGGAAACTGGAAGGTTTCGAGAATCGCCAAAGGCGGAATAATCTACGCTTCCTGGGCTTAGAGGAAGGACTTGAAGGGAGGGACCCGAGGGGGTTTATGATTAAGCTACTAAAAGAGGCATACCCGGAGACACAGTGGCAGTGGGAACTGGAAGTGCAGCGAGCGCACAGATTCCCTCTGACACAGAAGGGAGGAAGAGGCAGCAGTCAAAATGGTCTACCCAGGGCAATGCTTGTCTTTTTTGGGAATTTCTTGGCTAGACAGGAGGTTATGGAGACTGCGAGACCAGACAGAAAAAAGTCAGTCGAGGGGATTACATTTTTTACGAGACCAGACTTTTGCCACACGACCGTGGAAAGGCGGTGGAAACTTAGGCAGCTTATCACCCCCTTCCAACGTCTGGGCTCCGAAGCTTACTTGATGTATCCATCAAAGTTAAAAGTTGTTACAAAAGGGCGCACCAGAATGTTCTTCTCCGAAGTAAAGGCGGGCGAGTATCTTGCTGAGATTACAGAGTCTCAGAAAGATAGGAAGGGCAGGGAATCAGAACCAGCATAAGACGCACAGGGAGATCAATAGGCGCACTGGATATACTGACCATAGATTACCAGGGCGGGGGAGGGGAAGCGACGCTACTGCAGCAAGCAGTCACATATAGGTCAGTATTGACCTATTTGCCTGTAACAGGGGGGGGGTAGCAAGGGGTGGGGGGGCAGAGGGGGGGGTGGGGGAGGGGGGGGCAGCACGGTGGTGGGAAAAAGGTATGGATATATTCAGCACAAAACAAGAAGCTATTCAGACATTTAAGACATTTAAAGGTGGCAGTAAAAAAACTAGTGGGAGTTATTCGTGGGCTTTTTTTATAAAAACAGATGGCAATAAGAATTGCTACGATTAACATTTGTGGTTTGAATAACGGGGGGAAAAGACAGAAAGTAGCGGCCATGTGTAGAGCATTAAAATTAGATCTTATATGTCTCCAGGAGACACACGTGAGGGGGAAGGATAGGTATCTTATAGATCAGTTAGGGTTTGAAGTTCTAGCACACACTCTGCAAGATGCAAAAACAAAAGGAGTGGCGATACTGGCAAGAAAAGGGCTAATGGTAGTAAAGAGAAAAAAGGAAGATGTTGGCGGCAGATGGGTAATGATAGAAGGAGAGATAGGTGAATGCTGTTACACAATTGTTTCTGTATATGGCTCCAATGAAGACGAACCTGATATATTTGAGTTCTTAGATACTGAATTGGCATTATGGCCAGAACCAATAATTTTCTGTGGAGATTTTAATGTCAATGGGTTAACAGGGTTGGGTATGATGGGAGGGGGGACGAAGGGAGTTCGCAAGAAGAGAACAAGAAAGGCTATTGTAAACTTAATGAATAATAATGCATTAGTAGATGTATGGTCGGCATATAATCCCGCAGGGACAGGTAGCACTTTCTATTCTGCCCCTCACAAAAGCATAGCCAGACTAGATTACTTTTTAGTTACTAGCCCCCTAGTACCAGAACTGAAGATAGAAAGGATACCACGGGTCTCCTCAGACCATAATCCATTGGTGTTGACTATCTATAAGAATCATAGTTCTAGCCGCAAAGAGTACAACTGGACATTCGAAAGGGGACTGCTCAAGGAGGAGGACTATATCAGTAGAATGAAGTCATGGATTACACAGTTCTGGGAGGTAAACAGGGGCACGGCAGCCACTGGCATGGTTTGGGATGCATTCAAAGCAGGGGTAAGGGGGGAAACGCTGGCTTACACCTTACATAGGAGTAAAAAAGAGAAAATGGAATTAGCTAGTAGGCTACGGGAGCTAGAGAATCTAGAACAAAAACTCATCCACTTGGTTACGAATCAGGAATCTCTCGAGCAGACTCTATTAGAAATAGAAGTGAAAAAGGCAGAGACTGGGGAGAGATTGGCTAATAAAGCAGCTGCTAATTATTTAGCGAAAAGGGAAAAGCTTTACGAATTCAATGAGAGGGTTGGGCATATGCTGGCACTACGCACCAGACAAAATCTGGCAGCTGGGGAAATCAAAGAAATCAAAGATAAAAGGGGGAAGGTAGTAACCAAGGTGGAAGATGTGAGGGAAGTGTTTAGAGAATTTTATTCAGAACTCTATGACCAGGATGCGGAAAATAAGGAAGAGGAAATAGATGAGTACTTGGCTGGAATCCCTCACAAGGAATTGACTCTGGAGGATAAAGAGGCTATGGAGTTACCATTAACATTGGGAGAAATATATTATGCAGTATCAAAACTTCCCTCGGGTAAGGCCGCAGGGCCTGACCAGATACCGGCAGAATTTTATAAAACATTCTGGGACACATTAGGGATAGATATGCTAGAAATTTTAAAGCACGCACAGATAGGGGAAAATACACCACAATCATGGGCCGGTGCTAGTATAGTAGTTATTTTGAAAAAGAATAAACCGCATTTAGATCCTGGCTCTTACAGACCAATCACCCTTATGAATGCGGGCGCAAAAATATACTCTAAGGCACTCTCACAAAGGCTTAGCAGGGTAATCGAGGGGTTGGTGTATACAACACAACACGGTTTCATCCCGGGTAAAGGGACTACGGAACACACAAGGAGGATGATTACCATTTTGGATGTCACGGGAGCCACAGGGGATCCTGCCTCAGCCATCTTCCTGGACGCTGAGAAGGCTTTTGACAGGGTCTCCTGGGGCTACCTGTGGAAAGCCTTGGAGTGGTTCGGGATAGGAGCAGGTTATGTGGGAGCCATAAAAGCGCTATACATAGCTCCAACAGCAAGGGTGAGGATTAATAGAGGGTATACAGAGGACATATGTATAAAGCGCGGTACAAGACAGGGTTGCCCGGCCTCACCATTGTTATTCGCTTTATATTTAGATTCTTTTCTGCGAAGACTAGAAGGGAATCCTAAAATACTCCCGATTGAAGTACATGGTCAGGCATATAAGACGCTTGCATATGCAGACGATGTGGCAGTGGTTACACCAGACCCTGGGTCAGCTATAATAGAAATCGAACAGGAGGCTGTTCTGTTTGGCTCATTTTCAGGTTATTCTTTGAATAAAGGAAAAACACAAATAATACAAAACAACCGGGTAAATTTTCAAGATATAAGAATAACATCTGAAGTTACATATTTAGGGGTGAAGATCACAACGGAATTAGATAGATTAGTAGAAATTAATATGAGCCCGTTGCTGGGAAAAATTAAAATAAACACAGAAAGAATGAACAACCTACACCTGACCTTAATGGGTCGAATCAACGTCATCAAGATGATAACATTCCCCAAAGTTTTGTATTTATTTAGATCCATCCCTTTATTTTTTGAAAACATCTGGTTTAGTAAGTTAGAATCAATTTTGAACAAATTCATTTGGGTTAAAGGAAAAACAAGAAGAGCCTATACAGGGGTGTGGAATTTTAAAAAAAATGTACTTGTCCAGTGGACAAAATTGTGCAGAAAACTACTTGTCCTGCAAAGAAATCTACTTGTCTAACCTATTTCCTAAATCAATTAAACTGACCGCCAAAAGTGTACCTTTGGTGTTAGAGGCATTTTAGACATCCTAGTGCTGAAGTATTGGGAGAACAATGTCAACAAAGAGGGAGCATACACGATTCAGAAATTATACTTTACCCAGTGTATGCTATACTGCTAAATCAATATTACATATTAACATTACGTATGTTTTTGTACAAGATATTTACAATGAATATAAAAGATTGTCACAAATCAGCTGGAACCAAACCTTGCATTTTTTTAAATAAAGAACATTGTGGTATAAGCAGACATCGAGGGAGAACCATGAATAATGTGACAGGCAGGACAAATCTAGCAAATAAAGAACTTGGGGGCCTGATGACAAAAGCCAAAAGGATTAACTTGTTTGTTTTCAAAACGTTCCCCATCTTTTCAGATGGAGGCTAGAGAGTACTCTAGCAAATTGTGGGGGCATTTTGAAAGGACTTGGTTGCAGACACAGAGGATTTTGACCAGAAACAACAATTTACGAATAGTTTTGACTTAGTGCTATTGAGATGTGCTCAACCATCATTTTGTCCCGGAAAGCCAACTCACAAGTCTGAAGATAGACAGAAAGGAATGATAGGTTATGGAATAGGGTCAAAAATCAATGGCAACTTAAAGAAAGGGTGACCTAGTTGGTTGTTAGAAAGACAACATAAAAAGTCAGAGAGAGACGGGAAGAGTGGAGATTTAAGGACATTTGCAAAAGAAGAAAGAGGAATGGAAAAATAGGATGAAAATGATGAAGTTACAGTAAACGTGGCAGTCACCTTGGTCATGAGGTTAATATGGCGGTGGCTGCGCCAGGATTCAGCCTCCAAAAATTGATAATGTTCCCAGTATGTGATTAATACTTCACAAATCCGTAGGTGTCTCCCTCAGGACAGCAGCCAGAGAACAAGTCAATAGTGACCAGTGAGGCAAGTGTTGCACCTGTGCACTGTGCACTGTACACAAGACGTTTAAAATGAAGCACCTGTCAGTCCTCCAGGTGTAATATGTTCTAGGCATGCCCTGACACCAGAACATGGAAAACCCTCCATCACATGTATGACAGAGGTAACAACATTTACAAACATTCACATCAGCATTACTTGGGCTCGTTCTAGAGATGAAAATGTGTTACAGTGGGAGTCAGTGATGACCAAGAGGTTACATGAGAGCCTGTGATGTATGGGGGGTGCAGGTGAGTTACAGAGGGATGCAGTGATGTCCTGAGGGAGGAGTTACACAGGTTGGCAGTGATGTAACGGGGTGGGCAGGTGGAAGTAGGATTTGCAGAGGAAGGCAGTGATGCCCTTAGGCAGGGGTTAAAGTGGGAACCACTGATGGACCATTAGTTCACAGCGAAATATAGGAGAGGTCTTAACCCCTTACATGCTGCCATTGGCCGACGGCAGCACTACCTGCCCAGTTTACGGCCCGCCCGTTTTGTGGAAGTGCTGCACTTCCGCAAAATCCGCGGGGCATGAAACGGGTTAAAGAAGGAACCACTTATGGCTTCAGGGGAGGGAATACAACAAAGCTAGGGCTATGTTGATTTTTAAAGAAAGGAGATGGTTTGTCTTTTAAAAGAAAAGGCAGATGAGTATCACAGGGAACTAGATGGTTGGTAGAGGGCAGAAAGAAGGGAGGGCAGCAAGAAAAGAAAGGGGACTTTGATTGGGTAAGAAATACAGCATGGGGGTTAGACTGGATCACAATGGTAAACTGTACCAATGGCAGAGACTTGAGACACAGCAAGAGAAAGGAGATGAGTTGAGCAGGGAATTAGAAAAAAGACAGAGATCTGAGACTGCAAACAGGAGAAGGAAAGGGTGGTAGACATAGCTCGAGGTGGTTAGGGTGTTAAATAGCAAGTAGAGGATGTTCTATAGTTTGTACTTTTGTAATTTATGCCGGCTGGCACACAGCATAAGTACACATTCAATTGGTTATGCTGCCACTCCTGAGAGGTTTTTTAAAGTTAGCTGTTTCTGCTTTAAGAAGCTTCTACCTGGAACTTTTCCATGTGGTGTATTTATTTGTTTTGCATACGATTACTTTCCAGAAGAAAAAAAACTTCCTTCCTGACTGCCTGAGAGTAAAAGCCTTGGATCTGTGGCGGCATTTCATGTTCATTGCAAGATGTAGCTGTGAAAGAGAATCCGGGGCTCTAGAGGCAGATTTCTTTGGAAACACTTACATTACCTTCTCAACCCAGTTTACTTTCCTATCTATTTGTAAGAAGCATGTTTCTGTTCACTGCATAAACACACTGTCCTACCGTACATGCTGCTTTATTTACCTCTCCCAGTACATTTGAAGTACATTCTGCCTTATGCAGGCACAAAAAGGAACCAGGCTCTTATGGAAATGTGACTTTATTATCGGCTGCCACACGGGGGCGCGGAGCCACATTGTGTGATCCTGGGCAAGTGTTAAATTGAAGAGATCACCCTTAGTTTAGCGCCCCAGTGCATCCCTAAAGTCAGCCTTACTGCTGCACAGAAAAGCACGTTAAGTCCCTGACAATTTAAACTGCAAGATTTTGGTAACGTTATTTAATTGAAATTAAGGCTCAAAGGGCCAGATAAGCCATGAGGAGAGATAAAGGCATAGTGCAGGTACCGTGTGAAACGTGAGAGGCTCATGGAAAGGGAAGTACTGGCCGGAGCTTTATTGCACACTCTGGTTGTAACATGAGAGGTCCAGGGGCGGGGAGCAGGGGATGCAGGTGAGGCCAGGGGGGAGCACAGGCACCAGATAAGTGCAGAGGGAAAGCAATGTGCGAAGGGAGGGGCCCGTGAATTACTGCACTGCAGGAGTCAAATGCAAGTGAGAGGGGAGCGACCTGGGTGCTGAATCTGAGAGGCCCAAAGGCAGCACATCAAAAGGGTGAACAAAGAGTCCAGGTGAGAGCAGGGTCCGCCAGGCTCTTACCCTCCAATGCGGGCTGTTCTCGGACTGCAGAAGCTGCATCATGTTTCCCTCTTGCTCTAAGGATTGAAAGAGCCAGAAGAGGCGCCTGGAAGCTGCATGAAGGCTTCGTGGAGAAAGACAAAAACCTCTTAGCTGACAGCGCTGTGCAATTTCTGTTTGAACCTGCCAATTTGAACTTAAACATGCTCGTATTCAATGGAGACGATGCTGCCTAAGCCGCAGCGGCCGACTTGGGAGCTGGGGAACCAGGTTCGGTTCTCCGTGTCTGTTCAACATCCTGTGAGTCTGGGCATAGCTTTTAATCTCCCCGTGCCTACAGCAATACAATATGAATCCTTGTGTAATGTAACTACCTCTCATATAAAGCACTTTGTTTCCGTCTGTCTTGATTTACTACAGTGCACAGTCTTCTTGTCCTTTGGACAAAACAGACATTAAAACTTCTTGCCCTTGCAAGAAATCTAGATGTCTCGGGCGTCGGGCGATACGAATTCCCCTCCCCTGGGCCTATAGACACTTAACAATGGATAGAGAGAAAGGGGGTTGGGGAGCACCGGACTTCAGGCTCTATTACTGGGCTGCAGTACTTCAGTATAGTAGGGTGTTAATAGGCGGGGGAGGCTTGGATCATTTGTCAGACACTCATCCAGGATTACCCAATACCTATGCGTTAGTATTAGGGGAAGAAGTAGAGAATGGATTTCTAAATACAACTGAATTCACGTATTTTAAGCATACAAGATTTAAGACTTTGAAAGCAGTATATAGGGTGTGGAAAGGGGTGGCTAAGAAACTCGGGCTAGGTAGATTTAATCACTATACAAGATTATACACAAATAGCTCACTCCCAAGGGAGATTTTTAAAGATGCCATTATGTATGACTGGGATAATAAAGGTATAGTTCAAATAGGGAACTTATTGGATAGACAGGGTAATATTGATCAGTTCGGGGCACTCAAAGCTAAATTTGGATTAGAACAAAACAGCTTCTATAAATATCTCCAAGTGAGGAGCTTTCTAGCACAAAAACAAGGTGGCCCGGCAGGGATGGGACAATGTAAAATCATGGATTATATAGCAACAACTACCAAATGTACAATAAGACACCTGTATACAGAATTGAAAGAAAACAAAACAGATGATAGGGCAAAATTTTCGCAGAAATGGATGGAAAAGTTGGGGTCAGGCTCAGAATCTTTCCAGGAATCACTTGATTTGGGTAGAACAGTGCTACGCTCAGCAACCCTCCAGTCACAGCATTTTAAAACAGTGTTCTCACTCTATCATACACCGGATAGAATTGCCCAGTGGGGAGGGACAACAGGAATAACATGCCCTCGATGTAATGCGAGTGGCGCAGATATTGTACACATGTTCTCACAGTGCCCACAACTGTTTACCTTGAAGCTAGCTATAGAAGAGTTTCTCGATAAAACACTCAATATTAAGATCAACCTGGTAGATGAATTAATTATTTTGGGGGTAGTAAGTATGGAAGAGGCAATCCCAGTTGAATTTATTTTTGTTACAATTGCAGTGTTTCGTTTATGTATTGCAAGGAATTGGCTGAGTAAGGCTCCCCCATTATTCTCAGAATGGATGGCCAGCCTTCTTAACATCTATAATCTAGAAAAGGCAATATACGATAGGAAAGGCAGAAGGGCCAAGGCATTAGGTAAAATAATATGGCAACCCATTACGACATGGAAATCCAGCAGGATAAACTTAGAATATGTGGGTTAGGGGATAGGTTGTGTTTTATCTTATTACATCTGTTTGTGATATAAAAAATTGCATAAACAATGAATTGTATATATAACCACCTGAGAAATCGGAATGTGCTGTAAACATACTAAATTGGAAGGTGCTGTAAACCTAAGTTGGAATGTATGGAAAAATTTTATGAAAAATTTAATAAATATTAAAAAAAAAAAAAAAGAAATATACGTCGTTAGAGAGGAAGCGGAATAAACTTCCGCTTCCTCTTTACGACGTAAGAGCGACATGGTAAAGGTGATGCGGGGAAAACTTATTCCGTGGTAACGCATGCGTGGAAAAGGCATGCGTTGCAACGGAATTCGTATTAACGACATATAACCTTGTCAGAGAGGTGGCCTAAGGAGATTTGGTCTTTGTTCTGGTGAGGCCGGACAGGTGCAGAATATATGGGTGATTCATTCTTGATTATATTCACATAAGCAGCAATTTGGAGTGGTAGAGCAGTTTTTCTAGGAAGTTATCAAATCCTTTGTAATGAATTGTCCAAAGTGATACATCATGAAGTGATGTTTTAGTGTTGATGGGAAGTGAGCTGTCAGATAAGCTTGAGGCTCAAGTTTCTGAAAAGTCTTGATGACAGTCCAAGCGTGTCGTTTCTTTGCGAGTGAAGACTTGTCCAATAATAGTGACCTGGATTTTGTCGCCGCATTGCTTATCCTGCAAAACGCAAATCTTTCATGGGCTCTGACCATGCTTAACGGATACCAAGGCCTTCTATTGCCATTTGTAATCGGTATCCCTTTGTTCCTATTTACGTCTCTATCTCTGACCACATAGTTTATGCAACAACCTGCTCACTGCTGTGCGAAATGACCAACAGAGGTTGAAAAAAATCATTCCAATTTTGTATTTGCAGTTTTTTTAGCCCAAATTCCAAACGTATTTGATGCGGGGAGCTTGACTTGGGCAAGCGAAAGATGGTTTTGTACACTTTTGTTTTGTAGCAAAAACGACTTGTTCTTTCCCGTGCATGATTTCTGTTCCATATGCCTAAGCAGGAACAGTGGCTTCCACTACTTTTGAAGATGTTTGCGACGAGCAGTTGTGTTTTTTTAGAGCAACTTAAATGCATAGATTAAATACGGCTGCTTGGCATGCAGGGAAGCAGTGTTTTTTTTTTTTACTGCCATTTTACGTGAATCCCAAAATATTTTTAAGCTGTTGCTACTTCTAAGATTTTGGCCAATGCTCTCCATGAGAATGACTTTAGTTTTTTGTCTTATATGCAAACTATTTTTGTCTTGTGCAAATTGATCTCTAACCTCTCAAGTTCTATATATGTGACCAATGCATTTATTGTCCTTTGAGGCGCAATGGGTGTCTGACTTAGTATGAATGCACATTGTAGGTACCCAAATTACTTCTGTAGCTAATCTTGGTCAAAACCCCTCAACCGTTGCTGGATTTGTCCAGATCGTCTATGTAGGAATTGAACTAGGACACACCACTGTTTTAGTCCACGGCTTGTAGGTATTTTGGCTGTTTGTTACTGTACTCCTATTTCTGATCTTAACTTGTGCCCATGTTTCACTGTACAGGGTAATAATTGCAATAAGTAATTTGCCAGGGAGACCACATCCTGTCTGTTTTGTCCAGAGGCATCCACGAGGCACTCTATCAAAGGTGGCTTTGAGATCAACAAAGCAGGCAAATAGGTGACTTTTCTGTTGCTATACTTAATATTGATAAGTTTGTGGTTGTCACCATACCTGCTTTGGTACTTGATTGATTTTTTGGAATTGTCTTCTCGTCAGCCCATGCTTGGAGATCTTCAAATAGACATGAGGCATACAATTGGAGATCTTCAAATAGACATGAGGCATACAATTTGGCTTGAAAGTTGGTCTGTACGATTAGCTTGTAGTTCAAAGGTGAAAGTTGGTTGCCATTTTTGTAAATGGCGTGAAAGATTCTTCCTTTTTATGCTCGGGTGATCTTATTTGGCCTAGAATTCTATGAACAGTTGTGTTCAATATTTGTCCCAGAATTCTATGTCGCATTTAAAGAGAGCGTTTGGAAGGCCAAATTGGCCTTCCAAACGCTCTCTTTAAATACGACATAGAATTCTGGGCCAGACACCCCATCTGCTTTCAGCTTCAGTATTTTTTCCAAACGTTGGTCATCAATTAGGTGTGTGACATTACTTTTAAATCGTGCCGTCTGTACATTTGCGTGGTCCGCAACCTTTCTGTAGTTTGCTGTACCTCCTATGTCCTCCTGAGGACTGGTTTCCACTCCACTCCTTTTTATAGGTCTCGCATGCGCTGCATAGGAGACCTGTAGCCGTCGTGCAGCTCTCTTTTTAAGCACATACTCGCGCTTTTGGCGGCATACGCCTTGCGGGAGTGCGCAGAGGCACGGCACGGGCACGAGTATGTGCTTTGAAAAAGAGTAGACTGCTCTCCCCAGCGTGCGCAAACCTCTCGCGGGTGCACCCCTCCGCCCCTCTCTCCAACTGCAGCCTGCATGCCTTTTTTTTTTTAAACTTTCAGCGCGAGGCGCCCGCTTGTAGATTGTAGGTTTCGTAAAGTTTTTATGTTTCAACGCCCATTGTGCGGTCGCCACTATAATACTTCAGTCGCCATTGCTGTTGCAGTGCGGCTCACTGTGATTAGCTGCCTATCGTAGGACATGGACAGAAGACGTGTACATTGATATGTAGCAATGTTCAGTTTCTTGCAATACTGTGTGGCATTTGCTCGTTACTTTGTTATCAAAAGTAATAAAGAATTTTTTTTTAAGTATAAATGGGATGTATGTTAAATTATTGCTCAGTATAAATTTGTTTATAAACTGTTGTACTTTACAATTATTTTCACAAAACATCTGCAATTGGGAGTTTGCATGCGTGTGCCTATGTGCATGCTAGCTGGTAAGGGCTGCTGCAACCCAAAACTGCCTTCCCGTGCCCCTAATAACTCATCCCACACACCGACTTCCCGTTTGCCTAATGTGTCATCCTGTGTCCATAGGTAAAATGCTTCCTGTGTGCTATTTTCACCCCCACAACATATACATGGTCTTCTGATTTACTCTGTTTTAAATTAATGTAGATTTTTTTGTCCCTGACACTTTGACGGAGATGCTTTATTCATTTAGTGAAAAATAGTTGTTAGCCTCCTTCTCGTGTTTCTTCTAAACCCCACTTGTGCTGTAGTTCCCTTCCACTTAAAGATGGCTGCCACTTGGTAGCCATCTTATGACAAGCTCTTGTGCCTGTATATCTGTTTGAATGTATGCCGCTCATCTGTGATCAATGGTCCAGGTAAGGCATTTTTGATAGGTCACATCTCTACGCCCCCTACCCTCAAATGTTCCAAGTATTTCCCTTATGACATGCCATCATGTATTTATATGAGTCTGGTGTTCTGATATGTTAAAGTTAACATGAGGGGCCTTTATGGCATTTTGGTCGGATTAGTGGTGCTTGTGATAATTAACCTATCTGGTACTATTCTATTAAAGGTACCAAGTTAAAGCAATGTAGACAAACAAAAGTGATGGATGGAATGCTTGAATTTTTCTCATATACTAGTAATTACTCTGGGTCACAATCCATCCAGTTGTTATGTTGCTCACTGTGTCATTCTGGACCGGAACCAACCTTAACCAAGCCAGAGGGCAGTCCTGCCCAAACTGCCTGAGCACATTTGTTCAGTGTGTGAACAGGAGGGTCTAATCAGTGATGTGCAACTTGAGAAACCTTTTGGTACGCTGAGCAAGGGGGACACCCAAGTCACCATGGGCGGCTCACTGACAAAACAACAAGCATTGGCATAGCCAATAGGTCTCGCCTTTGGGACCTTATAAGTGTTTACCCATGCAACTGTTAATGTTGTTGCACCAATGACATTGTGCTACATATCTAAATAATTATAAGGTCCAAAATGCGAGACCTATTGGCAATGCCAATGCTTGTTCTTTCTTTTTTTGTATCTGTATGTTTTTCTTCTTCCCCCTGGGACTGTAGCAAGTGGTGTGTACATTTTGAGAATATGCGACATCCAGTCTTCCTCTGAGATCCCTGCATTGTAATGACAGTCTGCGCTTCGGCTGAGCCTGTTTATCGGCATCCGAATTCTCTGCTGTTTTTGGATTTGCTAGACTGTAACAACTTATTTCATGTATCCTCTTGCCTTGCTGTTTTTGCTTTTCCAAAATTTTTTTTGTATAAGGCCCTCTTCTGACGAAGTTCAGATTTATCACTCATGTCCTTGCTTCGCGTGACTTGTCACTGGAATCTTTTTTCCTTATCTGGGAAATTATTAATTTGTGATTTTTTTTTTTCCAAGACACCTAACTGATTTTTCTGCTGTTTTCAACTGTCCCTTTTGCTGCCTTTAACTTGTGCAAATGCCCTTGTTGGAAACGAGTCCCAAGGTAGCAGCAGTGCTGTAGAACATTATTTGGTTCGTTCATTTATCTGGGAAATGGCAGGGACTGGTGTGTGGCGTAATCTATAAAATGATAGTTGATGTAAAATGGGTTAATTCTAATGGCCCGAGTTGAAGTGAATTCTCGTGGAAGATTCTTGTGGTTGAAGAATGGAGTGGAGTGAGGAGTACTACTCTTAAACGTGATGGTGTGAGCAGATGGATGTGGAGCATTCTTGCCTGTGATGTTGTTTTAATGTGATCTGAACTTAAAGATGAGGTTTGTAGTGGTTTTCTGTGGAGTTTTATACAGATAGGGAATGGAGTGAATTGATGAACATTGCTTGTAAAGGTGTGGATTGTAATTCATATAGCCTATTCTTAAAGATGATATAGGACAGGAGTTGTCTCCCTTCTCTGAACTGAACCAAGATGCCCAAAAATCTAGTCAGCTAATTGTTTTCACATCATATGTATTTTGTGATAAACTATCCCATCATCATCATGCATTTTGGGTGAAAATCTAGGATTTTTCGCTAAACCTCTTGTGTTCTAAAGAAACAGATAAAGATAGTATCTAAAAGCTGCAGCTTCTTTCAGAGGTCTCAGCACAGTGTGTAACAAGCATACAAGGCAACCCTTTCAAGAGCATTCTTTCTACATTTGTAATGTTTTCTGCTTGGGAATTCCTGAAAGATTTGTGGCCTTATTAAAGAAAAAAAAAAGATCGCACCCGCTTTGTTTCAATCTTTTATCAAACCCCACCCATATCCACCACTGTGTAGAATAATTTGGGTAGAAGTTACTTCTCTATCCTCTTACTACTTCCTGTTTTTAGTATTTGAGGTAATTTGACACCACATTAGATGACTGGCATTAGGCTACTTTCTGACGCTGCAAGTGGAACCCGACCCAAAAATATTTGCAAGGACAAAGGTGGTCATTATGGTTCTCTTCACCCTAACCACCACCCCCTCCCTTGTTTTATGTCCTACGGGACAAATGCTCTGAAAGGCTCTCAAGAGGATTGTTTTACATTTAAAAAAAAATTGTTGGAGTACAGATTCTTTAGGTTTACTGAGCCTGCTGCATTGGGTGATTTACCGGTCAACTCTGCCTAGATTAGTTCCATCGAATGGATTTCACAGCACATCTAATAGGCATGGTGGCATAAAGAGCTCAAAGCTTATGTGGTCTAAAGGCAAACAGTAACAGGACGTTTTTACCCTTAGAGTGTGCTGCATTTGCTTCAGGGAGTTGTCACATATTAGTTTCACAATGATCTTCACTGGTTCATGTATGTGCCAAACTTTTCCTTTGGGTTCGGCGAAGGTTGTCTCTACATTGGGACATATGTTTAACAGATGTGGGATTCACAATACCTTGATGGATCTTCTTGGCCCAGCTTGAAGTAGATGACTCAAGGCAGGGCCATGTCTTTTATTGACTTAGAAATGATGGAGCGAGCCATGCAGTCAGGAGATTGTGCCTTAACAAAAGTGGCACATAGGTGGTGGAAGGCATAGGCACTTAATTGATTCACTATGTCCAGAAGCTCTTAAGGTAGGTATATGAGGCTCCCTAGACAATTAGTCAGTGTGATCATTTCTCTTTTGCCTGTTGGGTGGAGCTCAAGAGCACCTTGCAGATATTCAGTTGTAGACTCACCGCCTTCCTATTAAATTAACCAGACGCCATCCTTTGAGCAGTCTTTTGCGAGAGCCATTTTAGGACATTGTCTAGGCTGTCGTCTCAGTTTTGTAGCCTGCAGTCATGGTTGGCCTAAGGGCGAGGTAGTGAGACTCCTTTGAAAGTGTCATCAGGGCTTTCAGTTTCCCTTGCCTCCTCATAGTCACAGGAACTTGAAGAGGATAAGACGTAGAAAGACACTGAGCTAATGCACAATGTGAGGTCTGAACGAACTGCGATCTGGCTGGGCTCCAGAATGATTTATATCTTTGATTTATGACTGTGTAATTTGAAAATAACAAATCTGTATTTTCTCCAAATTCAGCTTGTCGACTCACCATGGTGGCTGTGTTTGAAAAGATCTCTTTAGTTATGGAAGAGGCCACCCCCACAGATCGTATTGACAAAAAAGGCTGAAGCTGCGTCAAAGAATTATAGTATGGCTGGCAATGTGTTCTGTTTGTCAGCGGTTACTCCATGCATGCTGCCAAATCCTCGATGCAAGATATCCAGGACCTACCTACAGAGATGCTGAAAGTCAGAACTACATCCCTGCACAGATATAGACACAAATCAGAGTAATTTCGCTTTTGATGGGTTAAAGGTTGCTCCCAGATGGCAGGAGCACCCTGGAGAATCGCAGGTAGTTCTACCTTTGGTATTAAAAGATGGACACTGGGTAGAGGGAATCTCTTCTGAAAATGTAATTTCAGGGTCATTAACTTCTTGGGACAGTTTAGGACATGGTCCATGTTGCCTTTCATACCAGAACACAGTAGTGTGTTTCAGGGTAAGCAAAAGCTGAAGCTATCTGCCAAGCTCTTTTTAGGTATGTGAACAAGACATTCCTTTCCTAACTAAAAACAGATTTGATGGGGAAAACCAAATGCAGAGCAAGTATAACGATCAGCCTTTCACGAGCAGACCTAACTGTGCAAGGATCAGGTCTTAGACCTGCCAAACTCGAGATACATTGACTAAAGGTTGCACCTTGATGTGCTGCCTCTAGATCTGTGGTCTTCAAACCTTTAAAAGCCGCGCCCCTCGCAGTGGGGGAAATAAATCACCAGGGTCCCCCTCAATTTTCTAGCAATTCTATTAAACTGGCAATGTTTAAATATGTATAGACTTATTTAAACATTTCAGTTATGTTCTGTGACGGTTTTACAAATGTACTCAAATACATGATTGCCAAACATACCATACTTGTCAAGCAGGCCTTTCTAATGTGTAAAAGTATCCATAGTGTGATTATTAGAAATTGGAGTGGGGAGTTTGAAGAATATTTTGAGTCCCTTTCCTTTTGACACCTTCTCCCAGACAGAATATAAATGACAAAAGTTGTTAGTGACGGCCCATTACAGCCTCTAGGTTTGCCAGATAAAGAAGAGCAAATGGGATCATGATATTCTTGGCTCAGAAGACATGTTTGAATTGGAGGATCAGAGTATGGGGGGAGAGAGATCGAGAGAGCTATGTAGGCAGAGGACTTCCAGACCTCTTAGAACGGCCCCTTGAATTTTTAGATTTAAAGGTGGGCCGCTATTGGCAATGGACGAGACTGAGATGTATCCTTCACCTCTGAATGCAAGGAACAAGTATCTTCTGTATCCACAACATAACCATCAGATTTTCAAAAACAGGATTACTGCACCATACTTATGTTGATGTGCATTAATGCATTATGCACAGGATTGGATGTGCTCGCTTCCACTGCTCATGAAACGAGGCACGGAAATGTGATGTGGAATTTCACTTCCTACCCCAGATGCTATTTTATTGTATTGCCGAAGCTGCTTTTCAGTCCTAGTTACACTATATTCCACAGTGCGATAATTAAGTGACCACAGTGAACTAATGGTTCTCGATGCGGAGAAGCCAGAAAAAAAGATTTGAAGACATCTCCTTTGAACAGAATGCTTAGCTCGAATAGTAATGAGATAAAACTGAAAACAGATAAGGCTAAGAATCTAAGCTTCATAGCCTGTTCCGTTATGCTCCGATATTCTCACTTATATTTTGTTTTAAGTCTTGAAGCACCATCGGTAATTAAACACCTACTAGCTGAAAAATTGTCTGTCTACTATCAATGGTTCTTTGGGGTTAATCCTAATGAACACAGTCATTTGGGTCGGGATAACCACCAATACCCAAAACATAAAATATATATATTTTTTATTTTTTTACATTGGAGACCTCCGTCCTTTCCTTTTTTTTGGAATTCTGTTTTCTAGTTAGCACATAAGATTATGCCACAGAAACGTTTACCATGCATATTGTCATTGTATTAATTGTAATTGCATGAAAAACTGATGTCCGCTTCTGTAAAATAGGTTCCTTGCTAAAAGGGAGCTTGATCCCATAACCACATACATTACAAAAGTAAGTAATTTTATTCATGTACGATTAATAAAAATCATTGCATGTCTGGAGCATTGCGTTACTTAGCACACAAAAACAGCAATAAATACAACCAGCAAATTATTAATAAGGTGTTCGCAAGAATTCAATCAATAATATTTATTGGATAGCAATGTTAAAATTGATTAAAAGAAGGTAAAAGTTAGGTCAGATAGTTTTAGCAGGTTCGAGCCTGGGGAAAAGCGTTTAGGATTGAGGAAAGAGGGGATAACGTACAGAGTGCAAACTAGTAGGACCAAGTGCTGTTTCTGGCTAAGGTTATTTAACAAATGGGCACATCAGGATGTTTTAATCTTGACTGGTTCAACACCCAGGACCCCACTGGGTGATGCTCGCATAGATGGTGCATAAGGCAGGGAGGTGCGAGGCTGACAACCTGCAGAGCACAAGGCCTCTTGACCATGGGGAGCATTGTGTATAGACCTTGCAGTTGACAATGCGGGCTAACTGCGTCTCCTGGGAGGTTGATGCAGAGCATGTGGTGTGCAGCCTCGAGCTAGTGTCATCCTGTGGCGACGTTTGTGAGTGCAAGCCGGATAGAATTCATGAATTTACCCAGTCTGACTTTGGTATTTGGTGTGTTTTCAGAGAAGCACAGATATGAGGCCTTCCTTCAGCATCTGACGCCATTAGTCTGAAGCAAAGGTAGAAGCAGGCGGGGTCGCTTGTCTCCTAGTTTGGGGCAGTACTACAGCAAGTGAAGCCAGGGTTCTTTGCTGTAGTTGCATACCTGCATGCGATTGCCTCCTCTGGAGGCCTAGAAGGGATTAAAGTCCGAGATTGGCAAAGCAATGAGCCTCATGCAGGGTATTTTCCTGCATGCCTGGGCTGAGAGTGCGTGTTGGAAAGAAGATTGGGCCTTCCCAAGGATGCGAGGTACATCCAGCATCTCGTTGGTGGGGCTGGCACGTAGTCTTTAAGTGTCCTGTTCAAACGAGGTTATCACCTGCCTATTCACAGCTTTTTTCCAGGCTTAGAATGGAAATATTTGGGTATGCAGGCTGTCTGCCATGATGCTCAATCTGATAATTGCCGTTGCTAACTGTGTTTGACGAGGAGAGCCCTCCTCTTCAAAGATTGTTTTTAGGTCTTATTTGAGGGAGGTCTCTGGGGCCTGCAGCACCCTGCGAGAATACTTTATTATGGCCCCCTGACTCACAAGGTCTTGGCTCCCGAGGCCCAACTCCTGTCTCGGCCTTGTTCTTCTGGCTTGCCGAGGGGCAAGCAGGAGTTTCTCATACTCCTTGTTCTGGGATTTCATTAGAAGCATGTTGAGGGCACCAGGAAAGGCCAAGTGGCCGTTATTGAGTGCTGGGATCAGTTTTGCTCTCATGACTGTCAGCATAGGCTTGGCGGTTGAGCTTTGTAGGTAATTGTTTAGGTGCTTCAGTGTATAGATATGCTGGTAGCCTTAGTTCTGTAGGTGCCTTAGGTGGGCGGCCAGTTTGGCCCCTTCAGAGAACCCAACTCCAATGTAGTTGTAAGCTGGGGCTGTTGTTATTTGTAGGTCTCCAAGCTGCCAATGGATTTGTTTTAATGGGGACACTTGCACAAAACAACTACCTTCGTTTTACTTGCAGTTTGTTCTCCTTATTATAGCGATGGAGTGCATTTAGGGCTCTCTGTAGGCCGACTCTGGTATGGTTCATGATTGCAATGTTGTCTGCCTACTGCAAGATGGGAAGGCGCACTCTTCCCAGCCTTGGTGTAACTAAACAGGCGCCTTCCAAGGCAGCACCCAGGTCTGCAGTATAGAGGTTAAAGAGGAGGGAGGGCCAACACACAGCCCTGTTTGAGCCCGTTGTTGGTAGGCACTGGCGGGGGCTGTGGTGGTGGTTGTTTATATCCGGACCCAAGTCTCCTGATATAAGGATGTAATTACCTTGAGGAGCAAGGGGTGGATCCCTCGCACGGTTTCCCAATAGCCTGCCCCGATCCACCCTGTCTAAGGCAATACTGTAATCGACAAAACAGCAGAACAGAGGGGATCGCTTCCTCCTAACAGCTTGTGTGGATAAATGCGCCAGCGCTATGATGTTGTCCATTGTTGAACAGTCAGGCCTAAATCCAGATTGAAAAAGCTGAAGGATTCTTTTTTTCGTTGCCCATGTTTACAATTCCTCCAGGAGGATGCGGGTATAGGCTTTGTCTCCCTGTTCATGCAGTCTCCCTGTTTATGAATGGGGGAAAGTATTGAGCCCCTCGAGGAGAATGGTGTCATTTTAGTGTAAAAAGCGCAGTTAGAGTGGCGTTAGAATTGTAATCTAGAAGTCTTGCGCAGTTTTGAACACAGAAGCAGGAATCCTGTTCGGTCTTGTGGCCCCATCAATCTTCATTTTTTTATGGTTCTCATTACTGTGCCTTCTGTGATCAGCATACCATGTTGAGCCCAAAGATCTGTGGCAGGGTGGGATGTAGGAGTTGGTGCCACCACCAAGTCAGTTGTGTATAACTGTTCGACATGACTGATCCAGTCCCTTTCTGCCACACGGTTCTCGTTGGTCTGTCCTAGATTGCAGAGGCAGTTTATGTACCTCTACCAGCGAGAGTGATTCTTGTCTTTTAGTAGAGGGAACATTCTGAGCCACTCTACATCAATGTACTCCCTTTTGTGCTGTCGTACTTTCTGCTTTTAAGCTGCCCTGACAGCAGTGAGGGATAGTCTGTCTTCTATTTTGCTACCTCTTCTTTTAGCGGCAGCACCCTGTGGTGTGCGTTTGCAGGCAGTTAGTTCCTTGGTGCGATGGGCGCGTGTTGAGATGGGGGTGCTGTTGCTCAGGGGGTTCCGTTGTCCATTCCCAGAGTCTTTTAGAGGTCCACTACGAGGCCCTCCCAGTGATGATGTTGAGCTGGGTGGCTGGTTCCCTGACTTTCTTTTCTCACTCCAGGCTAGAAGTTGGCCTCCCAGTTTAGTTGACCATATGACTCTGTGGAGGACCTTGTGGCGCTCTTCCCCTGTTGGTTCCCCAAGCAAAGGCAGTGATAATGAGTTAGTAGAGGCAAGTTTCCACACCGGGGTCTATGCTCGCTTTCGTCCTGTTGACTTCAAAGTTTTGGAGCATGGGTGCCAGCCCTTCGCTGACGAAGATGTAATAGAATGTTGATGTGTTCCGAAAAGTGGGGTTAGTGTGCCAGAGGGGAAGGCAGATTTCTTTTAGGGTTTGAGATAAACTAAGTTTGTACTTGTGAAGGAGAGCTTGTAGAGATGCAGCAACGCCTGACAAACTGATGGAGCTGGAGGGCTTACCCAAGCCCCTAATGTTAAAGGCTCCAGCTATGATTGCCTGGTTGGACTTGTATTTATTCAGCAACTCTTCGATTGTATTTACTAAGAAAACCAGAGCCTCTTTCTTCTAGTGGTGTGCGGGGTTAAGGTAGCAGTTAATTAGATAGCGGACGTAGGGCCTGAGAATTAAGCTAGGGCTTGAGAATTAAGCTACAAGCCTTTGATGAGCAAGACTTTGAGGGCGTGCGATTTGATGGGTACTTCAGTGGCTTTTTTTTCCGAGCGTGTTTGAGGAAGATTGATGGACCGCCAGAGGGTCCACTGAATATGTTATGTTTTGTGGCTGTAACTTGAAAATCATAGTATCCTACAAGCGACGTGGGTGCCATGGGCCATGTTTTTGGGTGGCATAGGATGCTGTTGTTAAGAAGGTAGTTGAGATCTGACTTTTCCTCCGAGAGTTTCCTGAGCCCTGCCACTTTCCGGGAGATGATTGTCATTTGTTGACTAGTGCCTTCTTCATAGATGAATTTCGTTTGCGTCTATCTGAGTCCGATGTTAGGAATGATGCCTAAGGGTGCTTTGACCCGCTGCGTTGTCTGCCGTGGGAGTCTGAAAGTACACAGCCCGTTGGTTGTTAGTGCAAATTATTCTGAGAGCCTTAGAAGCCGTGGGCCATGTTTGGTGATTACTTTCACCGTTATTGCGGTTTGTGTCATGCAAGACAGAAAGGACCCCCTTCCCTCCGAGTGGAGGGGTAGAGGACGTACAGGTAGTTTTCCAAGCCAGGAGGATGGGATTAGAATATCTGTTCCCCATTCTGCTAGCTGTGGTGCTTCCTTGAGCTCTGCGAGTTGGTGTGGCTGGTGGTGAAGCCCCACCAGAGTTGATTCACAGTGGGTGTCCCCAGTGAAATTCTGGAATCTTAACCATCCATGGTCGTCTGAGTGAATTAGAGGTAGAGATGGTATATGTTTAAATAAACAAAGGATATTACTCCTGTTTAGGATATCGGAAGGACCTTTGATTTAATATCTGGGGGTTAGCACTGCCTTGTAAACTTCTAGGTTTCATTTAATGCTGGGGTCGCTTCTGTTGGATCTTGGGCTTGTAAGCGGTGCCCTTGCATGTTGAATGTTTGTAGCGCCTAATATGTAGGTAAAGATTGGGTATAACAGTACATGATCGCTTGCTCCCGGTGTGCGATGGTTCAAGATGGTTGGCAGCAGTGTTGCTCTTTTTGTTTTGGCTTTTTTGTGCTGCTTCCTTAGATTTTCCTTGGCCCTCCTGCCTGGACAATGGGGCCCCTGGTGTTACAGAGCTAGTTAGTACCTCATTATTGTCATTCCCTTTAGGCTTGACATTGATGCGGGAAGTGGGCCACGTTGCGGAGGGTGGTGATTCGGAACGTACGGTGGGGACAGAGGCGCCCTGAATGGACTCTAGACTGTCAGTTGAGTTTCTAATTGAGCTAAGGAGTGTCCCCTTAGGACCTTGCAGGCTCCTTGGTAAGTTTGCAGTGGGCTTTTGGAATGAGAGGTGCTGAAGTGCCTTCTTTTCCCCTTACAATATGAATATCTCAGGTAGTGTTGCCCACCTGTCAATGATGGCTGCACATTAACAGGAGCACAACTTAGTATCCAAGTTGCCTTGAATTTGCTCTTGGATGGCTTACATCTTTGTGCTCCAGTTCACTAGGTGCTGCTCAATTGACTGCAAAAGATCTGTTTGTAACTCCATTTTTGTGATTGCCAGATCAGTGCTCTTGCTACGGAGTTTTGTGCTGCATTTATGGCCGTTTAGTGCAGGTCCTCAATACTATTGGTGACTTATGTATGTCTGGCAGTGATTATCTTGTTGATTCTGGTGTTCTGAACAGCTTTAGGGCGAGCACCAGTGTTCTTTATATTTGAGACTCAAGGCTTTGTAGGAAGGAGGCTGTGAGTTCTCCCAAGTCGATGTTTTCAGCAGTTAAGCTGGTCGTAAGCAGGGTGGGTCCAGGAGAAGTTAGAGGGGTGAACCACTTTGGTTCCTCCGAGCCAAATGAGCTGTAATGATGAATTTGCTCAGCAATTACTTGTGATTTTTTCGAGGACTCTCATGTACACACAATTTCTTTTTTTAAAGGTTTGTTGGATCTGGCTTTAGGACCTCCAGTGCTTGAGAGTTGAAAGAGGTGTTGGAAGATTGCCAGAGGTTAGTTGAGTCATGCTCAGGTACTCCCCTGCCCCAGGGCACGAATGTGATCCTTGCTTCACATTGGACATGATGGAGTTGGACTGGGTTCATGCTCGGGCCAACCGAGGGAATAGATCACTTCAGCGCCTGCTGAGTTGCCAGTGGTGGGGAAGCTGGTGACACTCCTGAGCTGGAGGCGGTTTGAAAGAACTAGATCATACAGCCTTTTTGGAGAGCCTTAGAAGGTGTTTTTGGGGGTGAATGCACCTGTACGGTGCTCCAAGTATTTCCTGTGTTGGATTGGGGGCCGAGGTGGCTTGTCCCATAGTGGCAGAGTTGAGCCGGGTGTTTTTTTTTCTGAGTACCATGAGGATCGTTCGGTGAGCTCCCTTATATGAGCTTCAAGGGGAGTTGGAGTAGGTGTGAGGCCCAGCTGGTAGTTTTTGAGGTAAGGCCCCACAGGCATTTGTGCTTGCACCTGCCGATGTTCTTAGTTTAGACTGGAGCACAATGCGCTGTGAGGTGACATGGAGGGCTACTGGGGGTTAATTCTGTTGATGGCCTTTGAGTCCCTGTGTGAAAAGGGGCAGGCTTGAAGCATGGGGGATGGCTGGCTGTCCCTGAAACACACAGCGAGTGAGGCTCACCGGGACCCCGCAAGCCGCACCCAGCCTGGCTGAGCCACTTCTGTGAGGGCTGGGGGCTCACACTCCACGGGGGCTAACTATACCCCCCGCACTGGCTGCACCCGAATGTGCAGGGGACCAGGCATCACGCCTGGATACTTTAGTGAGGGTGTGGCTCAGGCAGTGCTAACAAAGGATCTGGAGGATGGGGAAGTGAGAACAGCAGGACTGGGCGGATGATAGCACTCACTCCTTGTACCACTCACGCGCCTAACAGCCTTTTGTGGAGGTTCGGTGTCCCATAATGTGCCTTGGTCCAGTACCGAGCTCTGGACCTTCTCCGGGTCCTGTCATGTACCCTGGTGTCATGATTGAAGCCCGCGTTTTCTTCTTCCTCAGCTCCTGGCGGCCTGGTGTGAGAGACGCCGAGTAACAAGCTGTGCTCGCCCGCTAAAGCTCCATCTCTCAATTAATGCTTCTCTCGCCAAGGATCACAGTAGAACCCGCCACAGTACACAGAAATTTGTTTACTTCAAAATCGTTAATATGGCCTTGGGGACTTCGAGGCAGCTGAGGTGGGGTTGAGGGACAAAGGTGTGAGGGCCTTGGATAAAAAAAGCTCTGTAATTTCCAGGCAGGGATTGTTGTGCCCAGTGTCTTCTTCAGGAGAGGGAAACACCTACACATGTGAGCTAAACCATGCCTCCATTTTATTTTAGGAGTGGCAGCACTTCATTACCTCAAGTGGAAATTATTATATTAATATTAAAGAGCGAGGCCCAGGGCAAGAAGTGTACACATCTTTGTACCTAGAAGGGTGTTTGTTGCTGTGCATCATGCCGCACTTTAGAGATGTGTAAACATGGGTCCTGTTGAATGGAAACTCACAGCTTAAAATATAGTGTGGCTATGTTATTGTTGTTGCATAACTAATTTTTCAGGAAAAGACAAATGACAAGCACAGATACATCAGTGGGTGTATAATGAGAACATACACACCTAAATAACTTGTAGTTCTAGTTCTGCTTCTGTGCTGATTGCTAAACAGGGCATCTGCTTTCGGTGTCTTACTTCCAGTAATTTGGTTTGTTGTCACGAGGAGAGGAATTTTAGTTTATTGCTATCAATTTAAAGCTTTCTGATATTTCTCTGCCTTACTGTGTGCCTCCTCCCCAATGCCAGAAGGTCTTGGCTTTATACACTTGGCACCGATGCCTGGTTTTCCATCTGTACATCACTGCAAGCTGTTCTCTCTTGTCACCAGTGCTAGCTCTTCACACTGCCCTCCAGTGTCTGCTTTTCAACCTGCCAGCCAGTTCAGCCCACTTGAGCTGATTGCTACTACCTGCTTCTTATACTCCAATGAGAGGAGATTGAGCCCTTCAGTTTTTATGTCTTGCCTAAGACCCTGCATGCGGGGTCACTTGCAAGTTATTTTGTTTAATTACTTGGAGCTTAGTGTCCGCCCATTGCTTACCATTAGTTGACATCACCATCGCTCTTTTTCTTGCTTCTCTTTGATCAGTACATGCCGGCTGCACATCCTTTTCATGTGCTTGACCCTCCACTGGAGCATGGCCCAAATACTACTTCATTGTGGCGCCCAGTGGCGTCCTACTGCTTGCGTGCTTTTAACTGTTTTTAGTTGCAGCACTCCATAAAAGTGCATGTGCTTTCAGGTGTCTCACCCCGCCCCCATCGTTCTCTGAGTTGTTGCATGCCTCTTTCAGGTTTGTGGCATCCGATTTTGCACATAATGTAATGTTGTCATTCTTAGCGTCATGCAGAAGAGTCACATTTGTGGATTGTGTATCCTGTGGCACTCATGCCCATCTTAAAGCTGCCTTCGGCTCACCACCTACTACTAACCCATAGGTACGATTTCACAACCCTCAAGACATTTGTGTGCTCCATTCCTGTAGCTACCAGGTGGTGACATAAAATGTGTACCCTTGAGACAGAACAGCCTTTTTAACAATCAGCACTTTGTCTCTGCAGATGTGGAGTTGATTATTGAAAAGGAATAAGTGAGAGTACAAGTTCCACAGTGCAACATGCTGCTGATGCACTTTGCCGGCAGGCTGACACACGTTGGGGGTTGGGCTAGCAAGGCTAATATGGTATGAGATAAATGCTCCCTGGCGTCGCTGACGTGGATAAAGAGCATGGGCCCTGTATCTTGGGGGCACTGTGTGTTTAGGAGGAGGGACAGTTACATGTATCTATCTCAATATAACAAGTATTTATTTTATTTATTCTTCTGTTTGGTATTTCTTTCATTAAATGGGCCTCGTAATGCTTTGTCATGAATTACGTCATCTGCAAACTATCCCGTCACTTAGGCTGCCATTTATCAATATTTCCTTTTGCCTGTTTAAAATATTTCATGGAGGCTTTTGAAAAAAATATTGTAGGGAATATACTTGTGTGGGGAAATAGGGGATCACACCTGAAAGACACAGGCTGGCACACCAAAAACAAACACCACCTACACCTGCCACATATCACCACCAAACTACTACCACCACCTTAACCTGCCTGCCATCACTACCCCTACCCACCGCCACCACTTACCCTTTCACCCCACTGACCACCACGTCCCTATCCACCATCACAACAACCACCACGATCACCGGCACTTTAACCACAATCCTCATTGCCACCACCCTCACCCCAACTACACCCCTAACCATACTACAAAAACCCTACCCACCACCACCCTATTACTCTACATGGGTCTCAGTTCTTGTAGAATTCCATTACTGGAATTTGTTTTCATGCAAAGTTGTGGTCTGTTTGCTCTTGTTTACTCTCAAGTAACGTGTTCTCGCCTCAAACTATGCATCTAGGAGTCCAGTAAAGCGAAGACATATCAAAGATTAAAAGGCTTTTAAATGTCATCTATAGCCATATATCGACCTGTCGGTTCATTCTATGAACATCAATATATGATGATTGAGATGGAATGCTATGGTAGGATTATGCAGTGAACATCACCTGCCTCCCTTACTGGTGAGGATACTTACAGTACCAGTGACACTTCTGCTGTACTTACAGGGTGTTCCTATCCCCTTACTATAAAAACACTCTTGTATGTGTCTATGACTCCACCATCAGTTCCTAACACCCAGTCAACATAAAAAGTGTGTGGGAAGGTACCTCACGGAAACAACCACCAGGGAACTACTGATAGGTACTCATCAGTGTGTTCTACTTCTCATCATCAGTTACCTTTCCACTGGAAAATAAATGTGCAGATAATGTGTCCAACTCAATTGGTGAAAAATCTGAAAAACCTGACCCCTCAGTTAGAGCTCCCTACATCAATTGTATGGTTCTAACCCACTAAAAACGAGCTGGACCGCTCCTAGGTTAAGGGGTGTATAAAGGTGCATTTTGCTTTCAGGTTGACACTGCGCAACTGATACCCAAATATTGGGAGAAGTGGATGTGCACACGTTTCCTGAACTTGTGGCTGTAGGTATGCCAGAAAGTGGCAACCACCACGTTATTAAAATGTCCAATAAGCAATTACAAAAGGAGTGAACTGCAGTTCACAGAGCAAGTAATGAGTGTCACTCTGTGTTTGTTTGTGTTTATTTTGTCTGTGTCTGTGTTCCACAGGTATTAAGCTGTGAAGTCAGTGTGGCGTGGACTAAGCCCTAGCCTTGAAGTTGCCGATAAGTAGTGCTAGGCAATGAAACATGTTGGCTTCATATAAGTTAAAACGAAGTACGACAGTAGCCCTTTGTTTTTAATGTGAGCAGACACCCAGCAGTGAATACAATTGGTTAAAGTGCTAGGAGCGGTCTAGCTCGTTTTTAGTGGGTTAGAACCATACAATTGATGTACGGAGCTCTAACTCTGGGGTCAAGGTTTTCAGATTTTTCACCAATTGAGTTGGACACAATATCGGCACATTTATTTTCCAGTGGAAAGGTTACCAATGATAAGTGGAACACACTGATGAGTACCTATCAGTAGTTCCCTGGCGGTTGCTTCCGTGAGGTACCTTCCCACTTCTCACACACTTTTTCACACACTTTTTATGTTGACTGGGTGTTAGGAACTGGTGGTGGAGTCATAGACACAGACAAGAGTGTTTTTTTTTATAGTAAGGGGATAGGAACACCCTGTAAGTACAGCAGAAGTGTTGCTGGTACTTTAAGTATCCTCACCAGTAAGGGAGGCAGGTTATGTTCAGGATATTCTATCCATCAGATATAGAGCAGGTTTTTTGTTATGAATAATTGAGTGGAGGGCAACCTGCCTCTTTTCCCTCTTAGCTCCTGTTTGTAATGGAGGATTATGCAGTAAACATTTGCATAAACCTCATATTTGATTGCCTTGTACATTTCAGTTGCTGTGCCGTGAGGATAACAAAATGTGTTTTTCATTGCATTATGTGGCATGTTTTTAATAAAGCAACCTATGAACGCAGTCAGTTCTTCTTCAAAGAATGGTTGTGTGGGCCCTCCTTCCTCGTCATACGTTTGTCCCTCCTCTAGAGCGTGGCCTCATTACTTCCACTGCTTACTTTTCAGTCACTCCTTTTTACTTGTTTGTTAAGCCCTCCATGAGTGTATGCGTTTTCCTGCTGTCATCCTTGTGTACTTCCCTTTGACCACAGGCGCGCGCCATGTTACTCTCCCCTGTGTGCTTCTCCCACTAACCCCGCCATGTTATGCTTACGTTTAGTTGCTTCTCCCCCTGTATTGCTTTCTCAACAATGTTCTTCTGTCCTATTCCTCTATCTGCCCACCCACATTTTTTTAAACAAAAATCACCTTTCCATTACCTTTTTTCCCCCAATTTACCAGTCCAATTTGGATCAGTAAATAAAAATAAAAAAGAAGCACCCATGCATTTTGTAGGAGTGTGCATGCGTTGCCTGCTGCACATGCCCTACAAATGACACTGCGGATGTTTCATGTCCCCTTTTATTTTTGGAGTCCTCTTTAGCCGTGCTGCACAGGATCACTAAATACCATTGGTAAAAGCAATAGGTCCAGAAGGGGAGATCTATTGGCTTTACCCATGCTTGTTCACTCTGCGAGTTCCCAGCCAGCGTGCTCACTCTTGGGAGGAGGTACACATAAAGAAATTGGGCTCATAAACTGTTAAAGCTAACAAAGTTTTATAGAGAACCACATGTTAATGTCAACAAGTTTCTGGAATGGGTTCCTTTCTCCTTAAAATAGTCTCTGAGAGAGTTCTGCGAAATAGATATTTATTGGAAGAGACGTAAGTTACTTGGTTAACAAAAAATCCTCGATCTCCCTCTTGATGAACTCCTTTGGAAATTAAACTGTTTTCTCATTTATAGATTATTTATGTGATTTTTGGCTGAGGTGTTTAAATCCCTTCTGTGTACAAGTCATTTGCTTTCTAATTCAGGGGTATAGCTTAAGACCAAAAAAGGGGAATGTTTTTGGTCTTTTAATTGTAAATGCCATGTTCTCATACATTTGTCTGTCCGTTATTTTACATTTTGTGTAGACACATTTTAAAGTCATTATTTAAAATATCTTTGTCACCAGCAACAGCAATGATTGTTGCACGATACATGTTTTCTCAATGTGGCTTAGTCTTTTTTTGAAATCTCCTTAAAAAAAAAAAAAAAAAATCAACCAAAAACATCTTGTTTTGTTCCTTTGGTGTGGTCACCTGTGAGTTTTGCAAAACTTGTAATCCGCCCATAGTTGGGCTTGTTACAACATGGATCAAAACTGATTACCACTGAATGAAACGGTCAAACATAGATTTTGAAAGGATGAGGTTTCAAAATTCGAAGTATGTACGCAATAATATGATTCGTAACGCCCTCGTTCATAGATTGTGGCTTTTATCATAGTCATTCCCACATATGGCTCTTTGTCAGAGGCCTTTAGGACCAAATAATGGAGCAAGGGATTTCTGTAATATTTTGAAGGTACTATAGGGTAGTAACCCTTTTTTCATTCATAATACCCTTAGTTTTTACTCCAGCCGGCACATCTTGGAATAAAACACTTTTGTGGACAACTCTAGTTAGTTTTAGGATTTTCCGTCTGGCTTCAAAAGATTCAAAACCAAGAAACACCCTTGCTCACAATTTCGGTGGTAGAGTCTGATTAAAAGGCGGGTATGGGAAGTCCAATGATAAAGCATTCCACAATCGTTGAGTGACGCCCTTAAATTTCCCAGGATCATTTTTGTATAAAACGTCTTAATTTTGAATCCTTATCCTTTTAGAATTCAGTGTTTGAATTTATGAAAGGAGAATGAATCTATAGGATATATATATATATATATATATCTATGTATTCGGGATATGGGGATAAAGCTCCACCCATCTTTTTCATTGGCTCCTGTCCCTGTCCTTTGTAAATGGTGGCTTTTCCTTGGTCAATAGGCATTAGTAGTCCCTCCTTAGTACCACCTGGTCTCTTCTTGTAACCTCCCATGAGGAGACTCCCTGTTAAATGTGTTGTTACTCCATAGGTTTTAATTACAGCCTCGGAGCACTATTTTCTTAAAGGTCTTCAGGCAGGACACACGCTTGGTCCTAAGCAAGACTGGCAGTGGTTAATTTACTCACTAGCACATCACATGTATAGGAGACCTTCTATTAATTGCCCTTCATCAGCTCCACACAGAGTACGACCTAATCCAGAGTTAATATAATAATTATTTCAAAGCTACTAATTGTATATATGGGCATAGCTATTTGAATGTAATCGTGGTACTGTCTTGCATGCAATGCATTATGGGTAGAGTGGATTTACCATATCTTCTGCAGGGGGCAGAACCATATGTGAACCAAAAGGGGTCACATGGGACCTCTTTTGGCCACATATGGCACTCCATCCTGCAACAAGGCTAGGTAAAAGACATTGCCATTTACAATGCCAATAACTCCAACAAATGTGAGTCTGGTTGTATTTCCAATGCAATAGGTCTCGCATTTAAGTTAGAGCTGTTGGTATTGAAAATGATTTTTTTTTTCTTTTGCTTTTTTATACCATTGACAATAGTGCTATTCAAATATAATAACTCCACTGCAAATGGAAAAAAACAAAAGTAAAAGACATTTTCAACGCAACAGCTCTAACTTTAACAAAGAGCTGCAGTTTTCACACATCTAGCAAACCCACCACCCCCTTTTGGAAACAAGTTTAATGTGCAAAAGTCTCGGGGAAGGTTTGGAGATCGCATACAATCAAAGGATCCTTTTTAAGATGGAGTGTCACAAATGAAAGATCTTGGTAAATGGCCTACCATATAGCTTTCGAGTGCTTATAAAATCAATGGGTTTGAACTTATGTCCAACTGTTGCGAGTAGGCAGTAGTCATTTCAGCTGTAGCATGGTTACATGTAAGACCAATAATAATTGTATTTCGTACTCTGTTTTCGCAAATTATTTCAATCTTTGAATGAACAAGCAACTTTTATCTGCAGGGTTGCCCTTTTGCAAGGTCACTTTTATCCAGCAAAATCTCATTATCAAAAAGAAATTAATGGTAACGTATTGTATGTCTCTTTTGGAGAGGCTTTATTTGTTATAAATATGTAAATTGGGCTATTCAGGTTTGGTGAACTGTGCTCTAGAGTTGATGAATCTTGATAATGAGCCAACTACAAACTCCACACCATAAACCCTACCACCTACCTGCACCGTAGACTAATTTCTTGATGACCCATTTTAACAAGCACTGCCATGTCAAGAGCCAAATGATGGGGGTGAGTTCTTGCCTAAGACTGTAAGAAATGATTTTGAAATGTCAGTAGGAGGCAGTTGCGGTTCCTGTCCAAAAGAGGCTCTGTTTTCATAGTATAGAGCAGATGAGATGACAAAAAGTGAGAATCCATTCTTTGAGGCCATTAATGCGTGGCATGGAGTTGTGTTCTAATGGGATGTCGACTGATAACCAGTATATTTCCAAAGAGGTTAATGACCGCAGTTTTCTGGTGATTGCTGAGATTAAGGTGCTGAACGTTCATCTTTTGTCTACAGTGAATAATTAGGTATAGGGGTCAGGGAACAAGAGACTCGATTTAAATGTATGCCTGGTGCAAAATAGTGTTTGTGCCTATGTGTGTTGTGGGTGAATTGTACAAAACAGTCAAGTTATGTAGGGAATGTGATTAAGTGTATATGGGCTTGAGAGGCGCCAGTCTTCATGTGCACTGTGACTGATCTTCAATGAGCACTAAACAATCTGATTTCTGAAAGCTAACTTGATTTCTGAGATGAATTATCATTGCTCAAAGAAATGCATGTGGTATACGTGCAACAACTAACCAAAGTAAAAAATATAGTTATGCAAATAATGTTAAAGGTCCAGACCAAGCTTATTAAAATAATAACTAAAATGTCACAAACATGAACAAAATATGGGTGACTTAAAAGCTAAGTGTTAACTAAATGTTCGTTATTTTGTATGAAGGCCTCCCTCTTTTGCCCCAGTGATCTAATAATTTCCCAAACGAGCCTCCAGTGGCAGCTACAAATTCAAGTTCAAGGCATGGGTGGTTGTAGATACACATACACAGATACACATGCCTTGCATACTCCTCACATCTAGTGTTGGGTCCAGATGTGTACAAGTTGTTTTTCTTCGAAGAAGTTTTTCGAGTCATGAGGTAGAGTGGCGACTCCTAGTCAAAATGTGTATGGGCATTAACTCCATAGATTGTTTTTTTTCCTGCTGACTGGTTCGTACGTGTGTGCTTGGGATCTGGGTCGAGCGTGTATCAGACCCCTTTCGCTTCGTGTTTTCACCCACACCTCATCGATATGATCTTTGAACGTGTCACCCATCTTGCGTATCGATTGTCAGAAAACAATAGCTTGCTTGATCAACGCACTTCGTCAACGGCCCTCTGGTCCTCACCCTTCGGGGCCCTACCTTTTCCATCCTCTCTGACTTAAGCAGAGAATGACCTTCTGGTGATGGTACGGACGGCTTTCTGCTTCTGCCAGAGTTGCCACTCCAGAACCGACCTGGCTGTATTAGTGACATCGTTCTGGAAATAACTGTCTTTTGGTGTATCAAGCGCCTAGATAGCTCAGGGCTGTGTCGCGCTTTATAAAGCTCGGATTTCATCAGGTCTGTAACCTGTGTTTGTATCGCGAAGACAGGAAAGAGGACGGCAAAGCCTGCAGTTCCTTTTGGTTAAAGAGAACTCTCCGGGGCCATTGGGAACGTTGAAGGGAGATGCAGCACAGAAACTTTGGAGAAAAGCCTGAATCTTCGGCCATCACGATGTGGAGGAAGAGGAGCAAGAAAATCCACAAAGCCTCTGCAGCGGAGTAGGAGGTATTCTCCATCAAGGGTTCCGACTCATAGCTCAAAATTGACCTCGAGATGCACAATGTTTCACTAGGTCAACATATCATGAGTACAGAAGCCCCTGCCCCACCAACCAAAAGCATTCGGCTCCAATCGAACACAAGCCTCCCGGCCATCACTGCCAACAGGCCATGGTAGGCACTGAAACATTGATTCAGACGCCCCACCCTCTGGCTCGGTGCCGAAACATCAGCCGAAGCCCTAGACCTTGACCTTTTCAACGCTGACTTGCCCTTCTACATCGAGCCAAATAACTCTGCCTTCAGCACCAACAACTTCGTGGCGAAACACAACTCCATCTCCACGCAGAAACTTTCGAAGCAGGCTCCGAGATCCTACTCTGACACCGGAGCCGATTCTCCACACCGGAGGCAAATACACATACCCTGAAACTGGACATATTTTATTAATGCTCATAAACAGGCTATTCCCAAGCTGCCGCTAATGCTCCTTCTCCTCACAAGAAGAGCAAATTGCAAACTCCATTGGTTTACTGGCACAATAGGACCATGCCCACTTGGACAAGATAGGAGAACTCCTATAACACCTCCCAGAGGATCACCATTAGAGAGGGCAAGAGCTTGTCTCGGAGGGAAAGTTAATTTCAAACAGATCTATAAGCTTTGTGATCGATTCCTCAGAGGAGGCTGAGAGCAATTAACACATCTGTTGCAGTGCTATGCTTGGCAATGTATATTTGGTTTTAAACCAGAAAGTACAAAAGCCTTTATTAGATGTCCCCTTTGACAAAGGACGCCTTTTCGTCCATCAGGGTGACGTGGCTCTCAAAGATAAAAAAAGACAGAGGTAGCCAAGTCTAAGGGTCCCCTGCAAACACCAAATCCCAGTGGCTCTTATGCTGCTCCTCATAGCGGTTCATATATAGGAAACCACACAAGAGGGAGAGGCAAAGGGGCTCTCTCACGTGGTGCTATCCCACCACAAAACAGTGAACCCCCCTCCACCCCAGTCATTCCATATCTGTCTGGGGAGATTACAACAAATGGCAATCCAATTCATAACATCTGACCAGTGAGTGTTGGACATTATGCAACATGGTTATTGTCTCAAGCTCATCACCACACCTGCAAACATTCCACCTCGCACTCACATACACTCTCCTGCTCAAAAGAGCTATAGAACCCATCACTTTACAACAACATCAAGGATTAGGGGTATACTCCCTATACTTCCTAATCCCTGAAAAGAACAGGTCATTACGACCCATTTTAGACCTGCAGCCCTTATATCATTACATCCTGTCAGAGCATTTCCACACTTCTCCAACAAGGTGACTTTCTGTCAGCACTAGACTTAAAAGGCACCTACTTTTACATGCCAATACATCCAGCACATCGCAAATACCCAAGGTTTGTCATCGGGCGTAAACACTAGCAATTCAAAGTTCAACCATTCGGAGTGACTACTGCACCTCGGCATTCACCAAATATCTACTAGTGGAAGCAGCACATCTACCCAGACAAAACATCCATGTCTTTCTCTATCCAGCTGACAGAACAGTTGTGTGTGTGCTAGGCATGATGGCATCCTTCATCACCATAGTGCCACATGCACAGTTACACATGTCCGCTGCAGGAATGTCTAGCACAACAGTAGTCTGAGTCATAAGGTCAGTTCGAGTATCTAGTGTTGATAGACAGCTACACTCCTTGATCTCTGCAGGTGGGGGGGAGATCACACACAACCTGTTAAAAGGGTGGCCCTTCCTCAACCCTGTTCTTTGCATTACTGATGTATCACTCGCAGGTTGGGGTGCTTACCTACAGAATTTCACAGTCCAGGCAGGGTCTCTGGGATACCAAACACCAGGGTCTCCACATCAACTACCTAGAACTTCAGGCTGTTCACCTACCATTGAAAGCTTTCCTACCTTACCTGATGGGCAAGGTTGTGTTAGTACTCGCAGACAATACAGGTCTAGAATAGTTGTAAAAATGTCACTAAACCTGTAGGTCTGGTGACTTAAATAATCTACTCAACCTAATTATAATGCTCTTGACCCATAAAGTGGTTCAAAATTGTGATCCTGGACAAGTATTTTAGTTCACTGAGACACCATTTTCTTCTTTATCACACATGAGAGCACCTTCAAATAAGCGAGTTCATCATGTCTGCTGTACAGAAAACTCTTTTGTTTGATTTAATAGACTAAACTGTTGCTCCATATATAATACAAACCTAGCCACATATAGGATACACATAGCCGCCGACATGCCTCAGTCAATTAACCATATTGTCATCCATGCGGGCAGGAATGTTTCTCAAATCATGTTTAAAACTGTCACTTTTAAGAAATACATAACTAAAGTATAAAGTAGAGGCAAACTGTCATTTGCTATCAGCAGAGTTTACAATGAAATGGCCACAGAATTTTCCACTGATTTGTGGTTTTAAAACTATATAGTGTACGATGTTTGGAAATCAGGTTTATGAAATATTTGACCATTTGCACATCACCAAGTAAAGTGTTAAGATTAATTTTGCTCCTGTGTAAATCTTTGTTCGCATCACACTTCTGAATTACAAAAAAACTTTTCATAATTCCTGATATATTTTGAAATACTAGCACTATTCATTTACAACCTGTTTAAATGTTGTGTTAGAAAAGATCCCTAACATTTTGCAGCTTTTTGTTTCATAATAATGTCCGATAACTCACTCGACAAAAAGCATTAACTATGATAAGAGAAAGAAAAGTAAACCTTATTTTCCAGGAATGAATTAGCAACAATAGACAAACTGACATTTGACCTCTGTCCTTGATCATACTGCAAGTTTTAAATATGTCTTTATTGCTCTTTCTCATTCTGAATGAACAGGACACCTGTTCCTTCCAGCTTAAGTGAACTCGCCAGTATGGATGAGTAAGTGCTAATAATAGCTCGACTGGATAAAATCTCACTCGCCATTGCGAGTGGGCGAGTTTATTTTTTGCGATCTGCAATATGACAACCATGTACTTTCTACAAAAACGTGGGGGGAGGCACATTCTCTGCAGTTCTTGCATCTATCTCATTTGCTGTTGGGCTCTACATCATAACATTCACCTGTTAGATGCACACCTCCCAGGAACAGACATTGACTTTGCGGACCTCCTCAGCAGGATGTGGCAACAAGTCCACAAGTGGGAACTCCATCCCCAAGTCCTCATCCCTTCCTTTCACAAGTGAGGATTTCCAAAAATAGACCTGTTCGCCACTGTTGACAACGCAAAATGCCCGAACTTAGTCTTCAGGTTCCCATACCCACTATCCAAGGTCAACACTTCATGGATGAACTGAACTGGTCACGGATATTTGACTATGCTTTTCCACCTCTCCCACCTACTTCTGTTTCTGGTTCAGAAGCTCAGGCACACATGCTAGAGGCACCCATATGGGCCTGACATCCCAATTTCACAACATTGCTTGAACTGTTAGTAGTTCGTCATGAAAAGCTTCCCCATAAGCTGGTTTGTCTTACTCAGAACCATGGAGAAATCAGGCACCCAAATCCCAAGAAACTCAACCTGGTGATTTGGCTCCTTAGTTTGTATAATTATGTTATCTTAATCTCCCACTTGAATGTATGACCATTCTCAAATAAGCTTGCAAGCCTACAACTAGAGCATTCTATGCAGCGAAATGGAAAAGATTTGTAATAAAAGTATAGTACAAATCATTGTTACCTTCTGCATTTATAGACCTCTGGGCTTGTAGTCACATCTATACCTTACATCTAACTTAATTGGCTGCCTATCTGCAAAATAGACAAAATGTTTCCTTATTTAAAGTACTATTCATCATAGCCTTTATGGAAGGTCTGAAGAGTCCTACCACTGGCCCCCAAAATGGAATCTTAACATTGTTCTAACAATTCTTATGGGTCCAATGTTTGAACCACTACATAATTGCTCCCTACAATTTCTGTCTTGGAAGTCGCTTTCGTGATTGCCATCACTTCACTCACACGTGAGCTCCAGGTACTAACCTTGGATGAACCTTTCTTCCACCTACACCAAGATCAGTTCATGCCAACCCTAAATTCCTTCATTCCAAAGGTGGTCTCCCATTGACACCTTAATCAGTTGAGTTGCCTGTTTTATTTTCCTCGCCCAGACTCAGTTGCAGAAAGGACTCAACATACATTAAATGTCAAAAGAGCTCTTATGTACTACGTCGACAGAACTAAGGACTTTAGCAAAACCAAACAACTTTTTGTTGTTTTTTGGCCCCCTCACAAAGGAAAGCCCATATCCAAATCCGGCATGGCCAGGTGGATAGTTAAATACATCCAGACATGTTGAGTTAAAGCAAAAACGATTTTACCTTCACCCCCTAGAGCACATTGTACTTGCAAAATAGTGGCTTCCATGGCTTTCCTTGTCAATATCCCTTTAGCTGATATATTTAAAGCAGCTACATGGTCTACACTACACACTTCCACTAAACATTACTGTGTGGATGTTTTGGCACCCCAACAAGCTTATGTAGGTCAGGCAGCGCTATGAACACTTTTCCAAACAATTGCAAAACCCACAGGTTAGCGTCCGCTTTTGGAGCAGCACTGATTCAAATATATATATATATATATATCTCTATCTATCCTACTGGCGGTCCCCAGTAAGTAGTTCTAGTTAGGACCTATTATCCAGGAAAACCGCAACATTCTATTGCCAATAACTTTGGCGTAATTTGATGAATCTTGAAAATTTCCTAACTTTTGGCCAGCTCAGTTCCGCTCCTTCCCTGAAAGTTTAGGGGTAATTGGTGAAGCGGGGGCCGAGAAAAAAGGGGTGTCCCAAAACGTGTTCCCCCATGCAATTTCTCATAGGACCTTTAGCCACGGCTACAGCTCGAAAGGCTGAACGGAATTGCACCAAATTTGGCAGAGAGGTAGTCCTCAATTCTGATTTGCGCCTTGGCATATCTGGTGTCAATCTGTTCAGTAGTTTCTTTGAAAATTACGGTTAAAGTCATTTATATATCTATGGGCGCGGATTGTGAGATGATTTACCTCGTAGGATAAGCGCATCGTTCCGATCACGCGCTGAATTCTAATTGGCTGTCAAGCGGTTGTAAACATTCGAAACCAGGAACTGTTGGCAGCTATTTTGTGCCTCGGTAGAAGCGAGGGTGAAAAAGTCTGAAATATGTTGACAAAACATGAACAGGGGCAGGTTAGACCCGCCCTGACCCCCTAGGCCTGCTCAGGGGGTGACATAGGGACCCGTAGGGCAAAAAAAGTAAGACTTTTTTTTAACCGAAAAAGTTGCGAGATGCGCGTAGGATCCGCGCATTTTGTCGCCGAAAAAAATGAAGCATGTATTTTTGAGATATATATCAAGCTTATGTGTATAGATGTTGGGTGGTTCTACAAAGAGCCCTTGTGTTTATTGTGAGATTTTAGTCATTACAAGTAAGTACCGATGCAGAGTCTAAAGTTCATGAGAAAGACTCGGTTTCCTTCATCTGTAAAATGTACACTATCTCTTTAATAGATGCCATGCATATTGAAACGCAGATTGTTGTGGTATATGGACAATATTCTATAGCCATAGCCTCGTAGAAAAGTAGAAAGATTTATTCACATGTTTATTCACTTATGTGTGCAGATCAGGTGTTCCAGTCTTCCCCTATCTCAATGACTGGTTGTTGAAGGCGGGCTCACCTCAGACAGTCGTCTCCCACCTCCAGACTATGGTCGACCTCTTGCACTGCTAGGGTTGTCTATCAACGTGCCGAAGACGCACCTGTACCCCTCTCAGAAGCTCCTCTTCACCGGAGCGGTTCTGGACTCGGCCCAGTTTCGGGTTTTTCACTCCGAACAGCGGGTTCAGGATATTTAGGCTCGGATTCTGATCTTTCAGCTTTTTATTCCCGGGTCTCGGTCAGGTTGACGCTGCAGCTCCTGGGGCTGAAGGCCTCCTGCATCCTACTGGTGCATCACGCAAGGTAGTATGTGAATAAATATAAACATAGGCACGCAGTTTGCCTCCCGTAATACACACATTTCAGGGGGTGGTTGTTCCTGGGGCTTGAGGGGGGTCGTTGAAGCCCACATACTTGTAATCTTGTAGGGGGGGTTGGACGCGAAAGTGGTGCAAGGGGGTTGTAAATCTGGTACACAGTGTTTTGCTTTACTTTCCTTTCTGTGATGTAGAAGATCCTAGGTAAATATAACGGTTTTTGTACAGCCAATAACTTTTAACCCTACCCCCAAACGGCTTTCTGCCTGTTACCATAGTAACAGTTCATGGAACACTTACGTGAGCACAGAGGTTAAAAGTTCACCACACTATGTTGCTAATGAGTTCGCCTTAGAATTATACTTCAAATTATAAATATAATTTCTATAGATGACTACTACCGCCACAAAAAAACCAGACGTATGTACTTTTTTAATTAACTTTTATTAAAACAATGACTGGAACTATAACTAAAAGATAACAATACAATAAATAACTAGAACTATAACTAACAAAACAATATAATAAACAACATATAATATGGACTCTAAAAGAAGTATTGTAGTTAATCTGAAAACAAAAAAGAAAATTAGTGTTTAAAATTAGATTGATGTGACTAAATGAGGTCAAACATTACAAGTCAAAGTAACACTTGACAATATTTATATTTTTTTTAATGTTTGCAGTGTGCCTGAAACGCTTCCACTGGCATTGTACATGCAGACTTTGGTCCACCCTTTTTTATCAATTTTTGCAGTTTGAGATTGAACGTCCTACCTCTGTTATTCATCTCCTACTTTCTCTTTTCAAATTCTCTTGTAAAGACCTTAACAACAATGAAAGGGAACATTTTCTGCATATTTTTAATAAAGCATTTGACACAATGCATAGTGACACCGTATTTATTGAATGTTTTGAAATTACTTTTCACAAGTTTTAAAAAAAGGTGAATGCAAGAAAAGTTACTTGCCGCATATGCAAGACTGCTTTCAAGAGGAGACCCCAGTAAAGAAGACTGGTGTGGAACTGCAAGTATGCGGAAGCACTTGCAGACTAAGAATCCGGTCAACTTTGCAAGGGAAGAGTTAAGGAGATTGAGAGAGGCTCCTCCTGCTTCATGAGGAGGCTCAAGTACCAGTGGAGCAACACCGTCAACCTCTACTGCACAGCCTAATATTCGTCCCCAATTTGGAACCCTTTAAGAAAAAAGTAAGAAGGTTGGGAGCTCTGTATACCATTCTAATTCCTAATCCTCCTTTAGTTATACAGCGATCTACCCGGTATCGGACCCATCCGTACAAGTGTGAATTGGAGATTATCTGCCACCGAAAACCCCTCAAGTTCTTATATCCGTTACTGTTTAACTTCGTCGAGTAGTTGTATTGTGAGTATTTACCTTAAAGTTGTCCGTTAGAAATTTGTGAATCACTCTGGCTTCATACAACTATTTCATGCCATATTTGAGACATCGGTGAAATGACTGGAACAAGAGGATATTCTTTCTTCAATGTTGGTAACTTGCTGCTGACTTATGTAACATTGTGGTAACTGAAAAAAGAGTTAAAAATGTATATGTTGTACATATGTCCAAGCTTAATTTTAATGTTCATAAAAACAATTGTTCTCAATAGGATTGGGGATGAAAAGTAATCATCAGAGGTTATATTTGGACAGCAAAATAGGAAATAGTATTGTATTATACAAATGTTAGGCCGAGATTGGTCACTCACTTCATTCACAAACTCCTGGGCTTGATCTGATAGAACCCTTTTTGGACTTCCATGATCTAGAAATTCAGAAATAAATAGCAAGGAAAATTAAAAGATAAGTTTAAAAAAAAAAAAAAAAATTAAATCATTTTTACTTTGTATCTGAAGTACAGGCTGAAAACGTGTAACGAGCATTTAAATGAGAAATGGGTTTCAGAAAGAAACGTCTATAAGACTATCACAATGCAGATTTATATTTTATAAAAATATTTATAGAAGCAAGAAAAATTATAACTCACATTGTTCAATTTTAAATCACATATTTGGGCAATAAAATCTGGAGGACATGCTTTTTTTCGTTTGGTTGATTTCAGAATGCCTACGAATTCTAGTAAAACATGACAATAACACAGTTGTCTGTCTGCAAACACATGAAATACACAAATGCTTATCTCAGAATGGTTTTCGATCATGAAATGTTGAAGACAAACCTGATAACTCCATTAGGTCCATTGCAGTTTTCGGCTGATAACATATCGAGAGCAGTCAGTGGATCTGGTGTGTCGAGTTGTTCACCACCACGTGGTATAGTGTATGGGCAGGACAGCTTGTGGCGACCAGTACATCTCATGGTTGAGATATCTGTATAATGAGATGGAACAGGGGGCAAATGAAGTTTAAGGTTATTAAAAAACATGGAGAGCGTGCTAAAATACAACATTGACCAATCGATTACATGTGCAGTGCATGGGGAGGAAGCAGCACGTGACGCGCTACTTCAAAAATTATATGCGGCAGGATTAAGTGATTTGCCCAGAAACATTGCCTACCAAGGCAAAATATTTAAATTATAAGAGCTGGAAACCGTGCTAAAACACACTTTTGTCGAAAACATTACTTTTACAATGCATGGGGCACGTGACTCACTACTTACATGAGAAAAACTACATTGCATTAACTTGAACAGCACGTGGAACACTGCTGCGGGAGCGGCCACGTGGCTCTTGGTAAATTAAACAAATTCAGCAGGATTAAGTGATTTGCACAGAACAAAGGATAGCAAATCAAGTTTAACGTTATTAAAAATATGGAGATCGTGCTAAAATACAACTTTGACCAATCGATTACATGTGCAGTGCATCGGGAGGAAGCAGCACGTGACGCACTACTTCAAAAATTATATGCTGCAGTCCGATCCCACCTAGACATTTTAAACAAATAGCAGCACAAGTCTCGACCCTGTTGTGGGGTGCTCATCCAGCACGTATAGCACAAGTCAAGCTGCACCGTAGTTGGTATGACGGTGGAATAGCGCTACCAAATCTGCAGTTGTATTACTGGGCGGCGCAGCTTAAAACTATTAATCAGTGGATACATACTCCCCAAGAAGATCCAGCATACAGGGCGGAGAGGGTGCAGCTAGACTCGAATAATATGTTGGCGGTGCTCTATAACAGAGGACTTGCCGCAAAACTAGAGGGACCCACGAAACAAACAGTTGCGGTTTGGTACACAGCGCAGGCGAAATTGGGGTGGAAAGGGATTATAACTAAGCTCTGGGACACCAAGGCCCTGGGATACTTAAGACACAGTAGAGGCTTCACCCAATGGGACAATATCGGTATTTCCACTGTGGGCGACCTGTGGGATAAAGGCACAGTCATTCCGTTTACCCAACTGCGGCAGCAATACGACTTGGGCCCGAATGAAACATACAGATATATCCAAATACGACATGCGCTGTTGGTGGCACTCCCCCCGATACTGAACTTCCGGAGGCCTCCCCACTAGAGGATCGTCTGCTCACTGATTTCATGTAAAGGTGAGCGACATCTCTCGCATATCGGAAGTTGATCAATAACATGCCAGACCCTACAGCTAAGCTACGGGAGAAATGGGCGACAGAATTGGGAGAATTGGACGACTCGGAATGGGCGGAAGCATTGGCATCTCCTAAAGAGGTGGGAATCTCAGCTAGACTCAGACTGGTGCAGTTTAAGATAATACATCGTATCTACTACACTAGAACCACATTACATAAGCTACAGAGAGCACAATATCCGTACTGTCTTCGGGGATGTGGGGAAGAGGGTACCTTTTTCCACACTATATGGGAATGTCCAGTAATATTAAACTATTGGAGGCAGGTGCTACGTACAATTTCCCAAACATTGGAGCTGTCCCTTTTGCCTGAACCACGCAAATGTCTCCTAAACATATGGGACACTAACGATTTTGCACGCTATGGGCAGGTCTGGGCCACACTGGGTTTCATGATTGCCAAGAGAGATATAGCGCAGAAGTGGGGGGCAGGAGGCCTACCAACGTTGGCACTGTGGTGTGGGAACATGGACCTCGCAATGTTTACGGAGCGAACGGTATATGCGAACAGGGGATGTCCGCGTAAATGAAACAAACTTTGGGCGGCCTGGGGAGACCTTTGTGATTTACTGCCAGAATCGATTGTAGATCGTTCAGATGATGAGATTGAGGAAGAATAGGATAATGCTGTAACTGCGAAGGCTGACATGACTGTATTCGGAACTTTTGTGGTGGTAATGTATTAATAAGAACTGAGTACCCTAAGATGCATAAGGTGAATACTGTACAATCATTGACTAATTGTTGTAATACCTGTCAATGTGGAGTTTGTTTTACTTAATAAAAACTTTAAAAAAAATAAAAATTATATGCTGCAGGATTAAGTGATTTGCCCAGAAACATCGCCTACCAAGGCAAAATATTTGCGGTATAAGAGCTGGAAATCATGCTAAAATAAACTATTGCCGAAAACATTACTTTTGACCATGTCATGAATGATGTAATATGTGACATTATCAGCAATGGATTGTGGGCACGCGAGTTAGTTAGTACAACTAACTACAACGGGGGAATTTCAATGGTTTTATACGAGTGAAATGTGTAGCTAACTATAACACTCCTAAAACCTATGGTTTTTTCAGTAAATTTCTAAGGTTTTTTTGAAATGCTAATTCCTAATTAACTTGTCTGAAACCTATGTTTTATTCAGTGAAATAATAATAAATAAATAAATATATATATATATATATATATATATATATATATATATATATTGTACTTAGCAAGCAAATCGGTTTGCTGACGATGTAAGAGGCACACACGGAGTCAGATTTATAAAGCTAAAATGCTTTAATCGGTGCTTTTAGTATCCTCTCCCCTCCAGTTCGACAGACGCGTTTCGCCTTCGCGGCTTTTTCAATGTCGAATAACCCACAGTGTTACAATGATTATAAACCCAACCTTCAATTCCATGGCCATGGAAACAAATGACGGACACGAATTCAACCAACTATACAATCGTAGAGCGGCGGCCATCTTATAATGGGTAAAAGTTGTGATAATTACAAAACAATCTATAAGTGCAAGTGCTTAAACAATATTTGTGCAATATTGCGTTAAAAAGAGTCAAAATCCACTCCTAATATTAATTCATGAAGAACAGGTCTATTGATTGTAGTTATACAACTTTATACTTTACTCTCTTCGTGACCTGTATTATTTTTCAAAATCTCAGCAGTTGTCACAACTGATAAAGGGAAAAGTTCCAAAATTCATAAGAACATTATAACCCCCTATTATCGTGTATAACTACCTACTGAGTTAACAAAATTGAGCCCTGTATGGGCAAGAAGCTCCCAACATAATACTTGTAAATATGTCCAGATACAAATACTTGCTTGAATAACAGTTAATTGTTGTAAGGTGACCCCTATATCCAGGGCCTTTTGGAGGAAAAAGGGAAAGAAAAGTAGGTATACATGTTACTTAATAATAGACCTGATTTCTATGTGTATCATTCTGACTGTATAAACCTACATATCTTGGTTCACATTTTCATGCTAGATGGATACTTATACAACACATTTAAAAAAATAAAATAAAAATAAATATATATATATATATATATATATATATATATATATATATATATATATATATATATATATATATATATATTACCTACTGGCGGTCGCCAGTAGGTATATATAGTTAGGATTTTTTCTCTATGGGTTTTTTGAAAATTCTATGTCTAATAACTTTGGCGTTTGTGGACGGAATTGGCTGAAATTTTCAGGAAAATGGCACATTTTGTTTCTGTGTTTCTGAGCAGCCCTTGAAAATTTGGGGGGGGTTCGTCAAGGGGGGGCCGAGAAAAAAGGGGGGTCCCAAAACGTGTTTTTAACATTGAGTTTTCCATAGGGCGGTTGGCCTCACTTTTAGCCCGAACGGCTGAATGGATTTGCACGAAACTTGGCAAAATTGTAGGGACTGGTAGCCCGATGTGCCTTTTGTAGGTCTCAATATATGTGCTCCAGTGGATTTTGAGAAATTAACGTTTAAAAAAAGATATATATCTGTAACAGCGGACCAGGCAGCGCTCCGGTTCGCGTACTTTACGCGCAACGGAGCTTTGTGAAGCGAAGCTGATTGGTTCTCCGGCGTCTGTCAACATTCCAAAAAGTCCGTAGCGGCCGCCATCTTGTCTCTCGGTAGGATCGAGAGACAAGAGGAGGTCAAAACAAAGGGGGAAATAACTATAAGGGGGCATAGTAGATCCTCGCTGACCCCCTAGGTTTGATGTGGAGGTTTTAAAAGGGCCCCGCGGGGCAAAAAAAAATAATAATAATAATAATCGAACGGCTGAATGGATTTGCACGAAACTTGGCAAAATATTAGGGACTGGTAGCCCGATGTGCCTTTGCTAGGTCTCAATATATGTGCTCCAGTGGATTTTGAGAAATTAACGTTCAAAAAAAGATATATATCTGTAACAGCGCTCCGCTTCGCGTAACGGAGGTTTGCGAAGCTGATTGGTCATTCTGTCACTGGGCTATAGTTGGGCTACATCTGGCTGATATTTGGGCTACATTTGTTTTTTTGTGTGTCTGGCGGCCATCTTTGGGCTACATTGGGCTACATTGGGCTTCATTGGGCTTCATTGGGCTACATTGGGCTACATTTGGGCTCCAACATATATATAGGCCAATGTAGCCCAATATATATTTTTCAAAGTTAATTTTCGTAAAAACCACTGGAGCATATATCTTGAGACATAGCAAAGGCACATCGGGCTACCAGTCCCTACAATTTTGCCAAGTTTCGTGGAAATCCATTCAGCCGTTCGAGCTAAAAGTGAGTCCAACCGCCCTATGGAAATGAAGGAAATGAATGGGTAATTTGTAATTAGCAAATAGCTAATCGCAAACTAGGAATGGTAAAGAATCGCTATTTATTCCTTAAAGTTCGCTATTTAGGAAATGCAAAAAACTTTGATGATACATATGGCGGTTCATCTCTAACAAGATAAGAAGCATAGGGATACATTTATGATGACTGGCGCATCACCAGGGATGTGTTAGTCATTCTGTGCCGCTGTTCCGTCACCTATGGTGTGCTGCATTTACAATGCGGCGCATCATGGGGCAAAAACAGCACAGATGCGTGCTGTATCTGTGCCGTAAAGGTGGCGCATTGCTGGAGTTGTATCGCAAGTGTGATGAAGCTCCAGCAAGGGTCGGGGGTGCCCCTGTCGCAGGGTTTCTGTTCTCACACAGAACTGTGGACAGAGGATTGGAACCTCGGCGAATTAGGGTGTCCCAAAACTCACGTTAGTAATCAAAAACTCCTTAGCAAGCTAGGTACAGTGTCACATTGGATATAACAAACTCTCAATGTTTAGACAATCCAGAATATGAACTTATAGTACCTCAGGATACGTGGAACTCATGAACAGTCGGTCGTTATATATTTCTTAGAAACCAGAACATGGAGTTAAGAAGAACACATGTGTATTTGAAATGTTTATTTACTAATGCCGTCTTCTCAGGCGTAGTATCTTAGATAATAGAAGTACACATATTATCAGTAGCAAAATTACCAGCATAGTTACTAGTACATAAAAAGCGAATGGTGACAGTATGTTAACATGCTGTAAATGAATAAGAGATAGCAACACTTATAAGCAGCCGCGGGCCGTGGAGGGAGTTACAGTGGGGCAGGGAGGCGGGGAGGGGGAGGGGCAAGGTAGAGAGGGCTCCACCCTGCTTCTCCCCCTCCCCGCCTCCCTGCCTCACCGTAACTCCCTCCACGGCCCGCGGCTGCTTATATCTCACCCTCCCTAATACACATATTATATTATTTGCTAAGAAGGTCTCTTTGTGTTGGTTTAGGGCGTGCCCATACTTTAGTGTCTTAGATTTGAAGGAATCACATCAGCATACACCAGCTCTCTCTTCATGTGAACCGCATCAACTGTTGTGTATGTGTGTTCGGCAAAGCAATATAAAACTCGCCTCATGCCCAGAATTGGCAGAAGTTGCACTTATGTTATGAGTATGAAGTCGTGGAGATCAGACCTCATAACAATTCTGTATCGTGTTGTTCTTGAAACTTTAGCACTCGCTGTACAGATATAGTTTAACAAGCAAAGCAGATAGTAGAGCAATAACATATTATTCTCATGTAAACCACGATGAACTACTAGGTGGAAAGCTAAAGCAACAACTAAGTGTCGTGTGCAGAAGTTGCAAAAAAGGAAAAATGGCGTTTAAACCGGTAATGAGCCCATGCTAACTTAACACGGTGTAAAGATATCCAGGACCTAGATGACACCTCCCCATGATCCGGAAACGAACTGAATAAGATAATAGAAGTGCCATCTCATGAGAGCAGATTGCAAGTTTATATGTGGACGGTCCGCAAGGTAAAGCATTAAAAACTAGGAAAATGTAATGCTAAAGAAAAATAAAACAGCCAAGTACTTTATCGAGTCTTAAGCCAATAGGCAAGGTAAATAATAAAAACTTGACAAATAAGTCAATGAATTGTCAATGAAATGCTAGTACTCAGCATATCAAACATGAAAAAGGTCTATGACATAACTGTGTATGCAAAATAAGCTGCAACAGCCTCCAATAGGAAGTCACCGTCTTCATCCGAAAACAGTTCAGCCATCCAATTTAAAAGCGGAAAAGAACATACGTGCTCTCCCAGCACCGGATCCTCTATCACCATCAGAGGACAGCTCGGTGGGTTTTCAAGAAAGCTCTGTTCCAAGAAAGACTGTGCTGCCGCCAGTAAATTCCAGGGACCAAGTAGTCCATGCATCAATGCCACAGCCATAATCCTTTCGCCAGGACAAACCAACTCGTGAGTAATGATAGGAGTCATCAGCTGATTAAAGTCGACGTCAGGAGAAACCGGTCCGCAGAGACACAAATCAATGGCCCAATCGAAATCACAGGTCAGGCAGTGAAATACAGGCTGGACACAGGTGAAGTAGGAGAATCGAAAAGATAATCCATATGCCGTGCTTAATATCGCCAACGGCATTGTGCCATAATATTCTAGCATGCGATTGCGGAACAGTGTCAGCAGCTGCAGGGTGGGAGGTTGCATAGGAGGGACATCCATATTTAAAAATGTAAAAAAGCACAAGAGCGTCCGCTGGTAATGCAAGTAAAAATGCCAATCCACGAACCGGAGTGGAGAAAATGGAATGAAAGGAAGCAGGGATGACTCCAAAGATTTTCTCAAATGAAGTCACGAGACCACTGGTAACAACTTTAAAAAAGTGCGCCAGGGTCTTTGTGGAGGATGCGTTAAAGATAGTCGGAACCATCTTGCTGAAATTGAAAGGCAAATCTGAATTAAAAGTATTCCTTTTATCGTAACAGTAAGTGAACGGGTTATTTGCTGCAGAAATGTTCTATTTCCTCCCACACATGAACATAGGGAGTTTTCAATCTGGCCACAAATACCAACCTTGGGACAGATTTCAACGGCATGGCAAGAATAAGAGCTCTTTTGTCTCAGAGAGAGGTGGCCTTGAGTTCGGCCCGTGAAACTTTCGTGCTTCACATAGCGAACACCCGTACAGAGGTGCAGACCCTTTTCAATTAACTCAGAACAATCTTCATTATTGAGCATCAAATAACTACCATTTTCCAACAACTTGAACGTGGGGATGATAGCAGGAACTGGCGTGCCTTGCAACACGCAAGCCATATTTGGTCGGTGTTTGTTGCATGAACCGTGTAACTGTATGTGCCTACACATTAGTGAATGATCTGGCGTCTCAGTGCATTCCTCTCCATTCAGATAAACTTCTTGATCATCTTTGAAACATCTGTATGTGTATGGAAGCGACCAGACCTCATGAAGAAAAGCACTACCTAAAGGTTCATAACGACCTATTGGTATATATTTCATACAATTTGAAAACTTATATAAAGCAAAAGGCAGCGTTATTAAACCGTGGATAAGGCACGTTGCCAAAAAACCCGCAATCCTCTGTTGATGATGTCACTGAGCATGTCATGAATGATGTAATATGTGACATCATCAGCAGTGGATTACGGGTAATAGTATCTCTAGTTTACTCCCCTATAGCTGTCTTTCTTTTAACATAAGTGTCTGTTTCCTTCCCTTATACTTACTGTTTTTGGTTCGCTTCTAGTTCGCGTACCGGCGAGCGAACTGGGAAGCGAACTAAGAGAAATAGAGGTTGGCACAGTTCCAAATATTGTACCAATTTTTTAATAACGGGGAGGTAGTTCTGAAAAGAACTTTTTTTTTTATTGTTTTTGTTGTTTTATATTTTTTTTATTATTTTTCAGAACATTTTTTTACTTTTTTTGAATTTTTCTGAAGTTTTATATTTTTTTGGGTTTTTCTTGGAGGGGGCAATGAAAACGATTCATTGTAAAGGGCTCAACAGGAGCAACAAAACAAAAAAAGAAGTATTTATTATTTTGGGCGTTTCGTACAAACTTGCATATGATAGTCAATAGCTCTGTTGATCAGAGTGATGCTTTTTTCTCCGTAGGAAATGAATCCATCGCAAAATACGCAGGTGTGTTTTACTTCACCAAATTTCATTTGTATATTTGGCACCATTTCCCTGCCCTCTGGTCCCGTTACTTCCGGTACAACAGATCTTCTGGCCATAATAGGGAGATTATCTAGGTCGTTCCGAAACTGTGCAGCACTGTAGTTGTTAGGATGCCACCTAGTCATATGGCGATGCATTGTGTAGTTTCCGAAACTGTATTTTTTCTCGGTTCCTCTGGACAGTCTATCTTGACATATAAGGCAAGTTACGTATCTTGCATTTACTTTTTTCTGACCTTTGGGAATTTAAAAAAATTGCCAAATGAAGTTTTCTTTCCGGTGAGACGTCCTGGGAAAAGAAAGACTTGGCATGCTTGTTAATTTCAGCATGTTGGTAACATAACATAATGTTCATAATTCTGGGTTTAGTACTCTAGTCTTTATATGATGTTCACGGTTTTATCTATGAGAATTTAGGGTATAGTACCCTATTTTCTTCTGAGGTTCTTAATCCAGGTGAATGTGCAGGTCCTCTTCAAAGTTCATCCCCTTTGGGTGCTTGGTCCGGAGTCTGATGATCATCCGCGATTCCATTTGTCGTAGTCTTCTGACCACGTCTCCCCCTCGTTCCATTTTGGCCAAAACTTTTGCACCAAAGAAATGCAAAAAGAAATTAACAAGCATGCCAAGTCTTTCTTTTCTTTTTAAATAATTTTTCACTGAAATGTAACAAAAACTACATATCCCATAATGCCTCATAATTGGCTAACTATGGGCCAGTATAAATAGAAACACTGTAGAGGGACTAACCAACCGTGAGCAAGGCCGTGTAAGGCTGAAACGCGTTGGTGGGGTGAAAGTCTTGAAATAAATAAGGCTTAACAAAGACATCCTGATTGTGCCGCCTCCTTTGTTTTCCAAAAATTTACTTGGGTCAGGATCCGACCCCTAGGCAGAGCACACACTGCTGAGCGCGTCCAGAGGGCTGAAGGATCACTTTGCATATATATATATATATATATATATATATATATATATATATATATATATATATATATATATATATATATATATATATATAATTACTTGAAGATTGAATTACCATACTCCGAGCAAATGGTTGTGATAAAAAGTTACCTGATAAGTGTACAAATCTTCATGATCCACTAGGACCTATGGTTCCCAGTTGCATAACTGGTCCCACAACTACAGACACTTTTGTATGTAGTACTCTGCATTTCTACGGCACAGGGGAGACGTTCAACGGGAGACGGCAGTAGAGTGTAATTGAACTGGGACATCTGTTTTGCTCCAGAGAGCCTCAATTTCTTTTGACTGACCGTCTGCAATCCCCAGTCTCAGGGGAGAGGATTCCATAGAGACAAGCAAGCTTCACTGGATGGAGCTAGTAGGCATGTCAACATCATTGGCTGTAGGAAATAGTCTTAGTTCAAGAGATTCAAGACAAAGCTGGAGGATGTCTCCGTTGGCGTCTGTCAGCATGCATGCATTCAGATTTTCAGTTTTTATTGCAGTAGTAGTAGCACAATTCCTTATATTAAAGTTAACACTGCTGTCAATATGTTGGTTTGTAATGTCAACCCTGTGCATCTTAATGGTTTCCCAAGCCATCTTTGTACCAAGTAAACTGTCATGGTAGATCTTTTTTTTTTATGCACTTACTGCTTCTTGTCCCTGACTCTACCAACCCAGCCAAAATATTCCTTTCAGAGATGAAAGAAAATCTCAACCACAAGACTACATTTATTTTCGAGCGTGGTGCTGGCAATTCACATAATAAAAAATGTTGTTTTCGACATGCTTTTCACAGGCTGGTGAAGCCTAGGTATCTTTGAACCCATGTTTCCAATTTTCCTTGACCTGTTATAGGAGCGTCCCTTTGACGTGGAGCTGCTTGCTCTCTCGGGCACATTGGCGAATAGGTGTGAACCACAGCCACCAATATGGAGGGCATCTTTTAAACCTAAGCTGATCTTAAAGCATACTAGATGTACATATTTGATAGGATTGTCTAGTGAAGACAGAATGATTTTGCTCCATGTTTTATACTTGAAGCAGTCTTCATACATATACTCCGTCACTCAAGCTTTGCACTCTTCCATCCATTCGACAGGACTTCTGAGAGCGATAGAACTTATATATTCAGGAACTTGGCTACGGATAGAAGTGTGAAACAGTAACTTTCTTTGAAGAAAAAGTGCAACCACGGAAGGCCTTAAAGCAAGGATGTGTTTTGTCCTCCTGCTTTATAACCTGTTCATTTCTGATCTCACTCGGATGCTCGATAAAGTAAATTTTCACATCACCTATACTTGAAAATAAATCCTTATCAAATGTGCTTTGTGCGAATGACCTGGCGTTGCTGAACTGAATGAGAGTGGGTCTGCAGAAGCTTATAAGGACCCTATTTGAATGTACAAAGTCAAATAGGTTGGAGGTGAATATAGAACAGATTAACATGGTTATCTTTTGAGTAAAAATGAATAAACCGGGCTTGTGCGGATGGGTGGCATAAACATCGAGAAAGTCCCAAAATATAAATTTCTGGCGGTCTGGCTTGACTCGAGGGACTTTCCAGAAGCAAAAAGTGTCCATTTAAAACAAAGCTGACGCCCTCCTGTTGGGGACCAGTATGTAACCAATCCTCCAGGTTATGCAGGCAAAGCTACTACTGGTCATATCGTACAGAAGCAAAATCATGCTGGGACACGAGGATAAGCTGGTGGATGCATTGATGATAAAAATGTATAAATGTGTCTTCCAGCTACCAAAGTCGTCCTCGCTGGCGCAGATCTGCTTACGTTTCAGACTTCCTAGGCGACTTGTGGCTAGGAAAAGTGCTTTCATCAAGTTGAAGATCAGAGCAGCAAGCTCTAACACACTCAATAGTGTGATCTGGAACAAGCCAAAGAGTGCCGGGGCAAGGCAGCTCATGTCTGATACCTTGAAGCTTGATTGGACAACCTACATACCCGGAAGACATGGAACTTTGACACTAGGCCGAATGAGCTAAAAAAGAAAACAAGCATTGGCAAAGCCAATAGGTCTCGCAATGTTTTTTTTTTTTTTTTAATTTCCTGATACGAGTTGGCTTTGTAAATGATATTAAAAAAGTTGGCATAAAAGTCTTTTTTTTGGGCAGTAGTAACACCGAGGACTTATGTGGTAATATCTTTAATTAGATTCTGAGGCCCTCACTATAGGCTACTGCTCAGACACTTGGCTTGCTACTGGCCATGTTATACTTTTCAACAGAGAAAGGTGTGTGCACACTGCAATCTGCCCCATATGTGATTCCACTAATTTTTAAATGTATGCTCCTAAAATTGTTGAAAATTAAGTCCTATAACTATGGTGGCTACTCTACACCATGTCACTACAGACACTGTTTATAGTCCTGTGCTTCTCACACATAAATAACTGATATCACGTGTTAGTTTAATTAGGTCCACTGACACTGACTACAATACCCAGAATGCATTACGTTGGCATACACAAGCTTAGTCAACAGTCAAGAGTAAACTGGTAAGCCTTCACAGGTTTAAATCTCTGACGTTACCCAGAGCTTGGGTGTACTTTACAAACCTGTGTAGATGCACACGCCTGAAACCAGCAAGTTATGGGCGTTTGTCCACTTTCCAACACCTACTCCTTTCCACTGTGGGTTGATATTCACACAGTTAATATTACAACTTGCTCTCCTAAGTGTACTAGTGAGTAAATCAATTTGCCTGTGTAAAGTCACATCTGGTAAATAACAAAATACATGTTATACTTGTACGGAGAGCAGCTGTGCACTTACATTCAATTTAAGTGAGCTCATGGTACCAGGAAGAGGTCCAATGTACATAATACCAAGTTAATTAGGATATAGTAATGTGCTTTTATAAATATGTGAGAGCAGTTGTGCAATTCAAAAGAAAGCTGACGGAAATGAAGGAAGGGGCATGGTTTGGATGCGTCCTGTACCCTCCGGAGGTGTCCCTGCAAAGGGAGTTCACTAAATCTAAAGAAAAATCCTTACCAGTTAATGTTCACTAAAACTTTTCAACTTTACGTGTTATTACACCAGATTGTTTTTTTTATGGAAGATACAGTTCATTTTCCCATTGTCTCCCCAGGCCTCAGTTCTGCAGCCATGCCAGGATCTGGGCACACTGGCAGCATGTGGTGGGGGCGGGAAGGGTCACATAAAGGGGTGCTCCTTAAGTAACTAGAACTTAACAATCTAATGTTTTCAAACGAGTGCAGTCCTGTGTGAAAAGGGCTGCTTGTTGTGCTAAAAGCTGCCAGGAGTCCTAGGTGGGTGCACATTTATCAGTAAATAAGAATGGAAATATTCTAGTGGAAACTTAATTTTTTCACCGAATGCAAAATAAATGCTGATTAAAACAAAAAAGGCGTTCATTAAACTTAATGTAGACAGATACAGATGCAAATGTTGAAAAATAAGAAAGCCTGATTAAGCCGAGAGCGCAAATAACCTATTCAGTTATATAGCGCACTGAATCCCCTTTAGGCGTTGATATGAATATAATAGATCACTTCAGAGTCAGCAGTCATCCACCGACCCTTTGAACAGTCTGAAGAACACAATATATAGACACCCCTCTTTAGTGCTGACTTAGTCAGAGACACCAACCGCCTCTCGAGGACATCCATTAATCACAGACAGGTTCTGCCCTGTTTTATGCCTGCTTTGGGGGGGGAAGGGGGGGGGGGGGGGAGGTATGTTGACGTGGATGGCTGTTTTTCAGCTGCAAAATACCCATGGGTGAGTGAACATGCACTTTATAAATTTATAAATGCATGTTACGTTATGGATGTGCTTTGCTGATATGGTAACAAGCATCCGCTGAAACGGCGCACTCCGTCTCACAGCGCGTCAGTGGGGCGCTGTCACTGGAAGCCATGCCTCCCCGCCTGGTGCCTCCATCTCTAAGCAGCGCCTATGTGATGCCTGTTGCTGGCTGGTCATCGAGAAGTGACTAGCAACAAGGTCGTTGTAGCGCCCTGAGGCACATGCCTGTCCCAGGGGAGAGGCGCTCACTTCTAAGAACCCAGGCGTCCCCGGGGGCGGGGAGGATTCTTAGAACGCATCTGCGCACTAGTGAGCAAATTAATGCAATCACGGGGCAGAGGGTGCACCCGTAGGGCGAGAACCAACCTCTTTCTGTCGACGTGTTGGGTCTGGGCACAGTCAAAGCCTAAACAAAGATTTAAGTAAAACAAGCGAAAGCGCGGTAACCTGACCCACGAGGAATGCAGCTGCCACCCAAGGAGGCACTGCATCTGCCGCCCAGCGCGCCGCTGCTCGCTCCCGCAAGCAAAACGCTGTGGGAGTGAACCTTTGCAAAAGATATTGGACATGCACCAAGACAACAACCGACCCAATGCGTGGGGGAGTCAGACCCACACAAAGTAGTTTAGAGTGCTTACAAGAAGCCTTGCAGAGCAGCGCATGCGCGCTGGATCAGGCTCCACCTCAAAAGCAGTGAACATCAATGGCCGGTCCATGGGCAGACTCTGATAAAGAAGCACTGGCACTGCAGTCTCACACCTGGATGGTTTAGCATATTATAATATCCGAGGAAAGCAATTGTATCTGGGAGCGAACGACTCAAGACTCCCAACAAGTAGACTATTCATTGTGGGGCACTGGACCTTATATCGAAGTGGCAAAATCAACCGATTGAGGCGAAATGCAGAATTTGTGTAGAGGAACGGGAATTGACTTTAGATGTAATATGCCTGTGCCGCGTATTTTTAGAAGCCCGCAATCGACTGCTTAGACCACAGTCCGATACTCTGAAAGGCTGCTATAGCAGACTTGAATCCGTCAAATGTAGCACTGAATGTTAGATTTGTTAAATTCATGTAAATATTCTTGCATATTCTTAGGTCCTCATAGAATAAAATGAAGGTTGAAAATGGTGCTATGCCTGTCTTCTCTTATACACACTTTCTCCTGTCAGTGTTGATTCAAGATAATTTTTTATTATGGCAATGCTTATATTCTGCGATTTTAATTGTTTGTATCAGGTGTGTTCCACTTCCCACGCAATTTTCGTATAATGCTCAGTTTTATTAAGTAAAACATATATAGTAACGGAATTGCTAGGATGAACACAATTTACATGCTTAAGTGGGCACTGTTTTATCATACTGCCATTTTTGTCTTGCTGCACAGGCACATTGGCACTTTCTAGACTAAAGTGTTCTATCGTAATTCTGAGTTTTAAATTAAATCTTTTTAGCTTTTTGTGCTTGGTTGCATTATGATTTTGTACCGTTTCCATCCTATTTGTATGTTTGTATTGTAAAGGGATTTATTAACCACACAATACATAAATATGTATCATGAATCTGTTTATCTAGCCACTAACTCATTCATGCGTTCACACTCTGATGCAACCGCAATAAAAATACACAAACTCAAAAAAATGGGCAAGATAAATTAGGAGAATACAAGTAGAAAAACATGCTGGCATAGACTTGCAAGAGTGGAATTAAACATAGTCGGTGTCATTTTTGCAGAGGTATTGTAAAGGGTTTATCATTGTTTTAAAGTACCACCATGGCCTCCAAATCGCAGAATCTATGTGTTTACCAACGTGGAATAGTAAAGCAATGATACACTAAAGACAAAAGCATTCCATAATGGTATCCCGGTTTAGAGGAAGTGGCATTGTGGGATGCAATGTGCTGAAGATGAAATGAGCAGCAAGCAAGCGGCCTGTTAGCACTGCCTGGAGAGCTGTAGTAGCCTCTTAAGAAACATTAATGTAAAAAAAGTAGATGCTAAGAAATGATAAGGGAATTATAAAAAGAGAAAATTGAAAACTAAATAACTTGCCAAACAGTGTTGAGACTGAAGTACACTCATTTTCAGGTGGTTATACATGTGATTGGAAAATGCGGTCATTCATAGGGCAATGGAGCTAATGACTGATGTGGACTGAACCATTACTCTGTGCACTATGCGGTCCTGAAGCAGAGAGTGAATGACACTCGGACATGCCGGTGGGGGTGGGAGGGGGGTGGGAGGGAGAGATAGGGAGGGAGAGGGAGGGAGAGATCTAGATATATATATATATATATATATATATATATAGTTGCTCCCAGAGATACACCAGGGTGCTCTTCCAGGTGGGGGTGTGCCCATCCAATAGATTCTCGCTACAAAATCCAATACACAGTCTTGTGAAATTAGAAACGGCACTCACAGGGGGGTACAAAGCCAACGATTCTTTATTTGGCTACCAGCACAGACAAGACGCGTTTCGGCGATGAGCCTTCGTCAATTGCAAGTAAGAACGCGCCGCCATTACATTTAAAATAATTTAAATGTAATGGCGGCGCGTTCTTACTTGCAATTGACGAAGGCTCATCGCCGAAACGCGTCTTGTCTGTGCTGGTAGCCAAATAAAGAATCGTTGGCTTTGTACCCCCCTGTGAGTGCCGTTTCTAATTTCACAAGACTGTGTATTGGATTTTGTAGCGAGAATATATATATATATATATATATATATATATATATATATATATATATATATATATATATATATATATATATATATTGAGATTGTGTGTTTTCGTTCGCCACCACGACATGGTGGAACTGGTGTGAGTTCCGAATGCACTGAATTGTGGGTCCGCTCTCGTTCCTTCTTCTCAAAGGACATGTACGCAGCGAGGATTCTTGATATATTATTTTAATACAAGATTCCAGCACACTGATCAGATTCTAACATAAATTAGTGCAATATTTTACTACAAAGGAAATCTGACATTTCATGTAACAACATACATATTTATAGACTTTAATAAAGAGAAGTAGCAACCCATCCTTAAATGCTTTTTGGCTTTTCTTCGCCAGTAATTTTCATAATAAACAGACGAGAGCTATGACATTTGAATTTTTTCCCCGCCTAGAGAACAAATTTGCCCTCATTCTACCTGTTACCAATGTGTCACTGTAAGCAATTGAGGCCTCCTTTACTGAGCTTTAGCTTTCCCACCAAGCAACCACCATGCACACAGTCATAAAATGACATAGTAACCAAAATTGCAGTTGGTTAAGATGTCTTAAGGATTCTGATGCAAATCTTTTATACCCACGGTTTGTCAGAGGGGATAACTAGTTCCAAAACCCTTGCATACTTCAGTAATCTTACTACAAAGGTAACCTTTGAGATCTCGTGTAACAAAATACCGACCTATAGGACATTCTAGCTCCTGTTTCGTGATGTTGAGAACCCAGCGTAAAATTCTGGATCTAATACATAGACAATCCAGAAGAACTGTGTGACAGGCATTCATTCTGTCATGTCTCTTTTACTGCCAACCTTGCTTCTCGTAAGCAAGGACTATAAGTACAAAGTGCGTGATTACGCACCGCTTGCAGATTTTCAAAACATAAATAAAAGGCATTGTCATTTAAAATTTAAATATCTCAAACTCGCGCAAATGCGAGACCTATTGCATTGCAAATGCTTGTTCCTTTATGCAGCTGGCCAGCACAGACCAGCAGGTGACATTGCTTGTCTTTCAGGCCTCCTTAGGACTTGGCATGCATTTCTAGGACGTGGCAGCCATGTCCTTAGAGGCTTTGATACAAATAAGACACTTAGCGGATGCTGCAGCTGCACATGTGATTTGGTTTTTTTCCATGATTTGTCGAGTCACTGACTGCCAAATCTGTGTTTGTTCAGTTGCTATTTTAACCAGGATCTGGAGTTCTTCCTACCATAGGGACAGGTTTACCTGTGCTTTTCCACAGTTCTGTAATTGTAGGATCTAATGTTTCAGGACATGTTAATGACCTAGATTCTGGTGCAGGGGTGTGCAGTTTAAAAAAATATCTACTCTTCCATGGAACGGAATGCTTATCAATTGTATATCGTATAAAAAATAGAAATACACTTGTCCCTTTTTGTGCCATGCACTGATGTGACAGATTATTATGGCAGTGTTCTCATTAAAGTCTCTCTGAGTATTCTTGGGCTCGTATTATATCATGGTTTGGATTCTAAAAAGGGTGCATTTTTGCTACCTTTCTGCAGAGCTATTATCTGGGACTCGAAGTAGGCAGCAAGCAGTATCTCCAGGATTGGGATGTCCTGCGAGTCTGTGCACATCTACAAACTTACATTTTTCAAAAATAATTTTTTTACCGTTTACATTACGACTTTCTTAGTAGTTCTTGTCTAGGCACTCAAATGATCATGTGACTTACTCATCCAGAATTAATACTTGACATAGAGGAAATATATAGATAATTATTGTAATGGTACATATAGTTTCAGTCCTGAAAAAGTTTAGTGAATCATGCAGATCAAGGCACTTCACCAGAGAGCACATTGAGTTCACTATTGCCAACAAGAGCACCCAGTGAATTGCTGAGTTTATAATTTACTCAAGTGTAGATTAATTTAGGCCTCCGTTTTACTGCACTAATAGAGAGCGTTGATATCAAAACGCAACAAGCTTTTAACAATCCCAGTGGATAGGACTTAAAACTAAGAAGTAGTAGGGAATATTTGGGATGATCTATCAACTCCTTATGTTTAAGGACCAGGTGACACTGCAGTTGATGGTGTGCACTATATTAACATTACAGCAATCCAGCCGTTTTTTTAGCTTTATCCTGGATAGCATATGCGCTGCGTGGCGTACTGTTTTCAGGTATGGACTTGAAGCTCTGCCCACTACTCCCCCATATTTATCATTGGCTTGTGTCACTGTCCTTTGTAAATGTTGACTTCTGATTCGTATTTAGGCTGCCGAGTTCCTCTTAGTACCGCCTTGTCTGCATTTGTAACCTCTCATGAGGGCTGCCCCTTTAACTGGTGTAGTTACACCTATGTTTTCTTTACAGCCTGTCAGCACTATTTTCTTTAATGATGTTATCCTCTAGCGCAACACAGGCTGCGCTAATTACCAGAATCTTACAATATTAAAAAAAGTCTTGACTCGCCCAAGTCTATTTTTTCAATATTGTAAGCTTTTAATAAGCAGCGCGCCACAGGCAGTGCGCAGCACTGCTTAACAAAATCTTACAATATTAAAAAAATAGGCTTCGGCGAGCCGCGCATTATTATTGCTTTGACCTATTCATTCTTGTGTCTCGCCAATGATCTTCATGCGTACATTTGTATAAATTGTATTTGATCCTTGCTGTTATGCATTCTGTTGTATACTTGATAGCTGTGTTAGCTTTCATTTCAGCCCTTACTGGGACCAAGTGTCTCCAACTGTTTCTGTGGCCAGAGCTACTTCAAATACATAAAAATAAGCCTGAATTACTAATAAAGTATCCATAGTACTAAAGTGATATTAGGCAAAACATTACTGTCCCCCATACTGAAGTTATGAGTGGTGACCATGCCTATGCGCTTCAGACCAGAATGGGCCGCCGGCAGAAATGTTGTAAAAACCTTTATTGGTTTGAAATGTCTGTACATGAGAAATGAAATAGCCATAGCTTTAGGGCTCCCTCTGTCATCAAGGAAAGTATGTCTCCCCAATGTAGTATCAATTAACCTTAATAGGTCTATGCAAATTAACATTTGCATATCTGTTTTTGAGAAATAACACATTTTGCAATCAAATACATGATTTTTATTTTTAGCACACACAGTTCATTGAGCTAAACAAGTCTAATTTTCTGAAAACCCACCCCCACAAACTTTGCAATATAAAAAAAAACAGTCTTCATTCTTGCTTATAATGGTGATTGGTATATGTTAGAAATGGGGTTCTCTAGTTGGCAATGGCTTGCATCTTGTCTAAGTAGGCACCCTTCCTTCTATTTGGAAGGACGAGAAATAGGAACAAGGGTATCAATCGGACAAAGACTGACATCAGACAGGAAATAACGGATTATGAACAAGGTGCATGGTACAAAATAGGATGTGTATATTTTATTAAGCAATAATTTATAAGAAGAGAAACAATATTTTATACATTTATCATATACATGTCTCCTATGTTTTTATAATATGAGATCTACAAATGCATGTGATTGTGCATATTTCTTTCATGTAGATTATAGTACATTACATTACAGTTTTATCATGTGGAGACTTTTAGTACTATTTAACTCGTTGCTTAATATAAAAACATGGCTAGAGATTACTACGCGCGTTTCGGCTATTAGCCTTCATCAGGGAGCCATGATGAATTTTCAAATGTACCAGAGGCTGTCTTTGCAATATCATATGGTTTACTGCTGAAATGGATAGTGTGGCACCTCGTTCGCTTGATGAGAAGGGTCTGCCCTCTATCTCCAGGCTAGGTAGATGACAACCGCTGGTTGGAAGGTTGCAAGCGATGTATCATCAATGAACGAAATGCAGAGCTTATGTCGACTTATGAAAGAGTATCAACGACCAAGGTACAAAAGATTGAAGGTATCTATTTGGAGGATCCAATGCGTCCTCTAATGATGGGGTCTATTCATCTCGAATTTCAATCAATATAGAGGTGCAGACAGAAATCCTTCTGGGGATTATCTATTTAGGGGGTCCGATGCATGCTCTGATGATGGGGTCTGTTTGTCTAGGGTGTCACTCAATATGGAGATGCAGTCCGGAGCCCTTCTAGATGAGGGTTGTGACGCCAGTCTGGCAGAATCTACCATCGGGAGACACGCCGGACCTTCACGCCAAATAACTTCTAGAAGGGCTCTGGACTGCATCTCCATATTGAGTGACACCCTAGACAAACAGACCCCATCATCAGAGCATGCATCGGACCCCCTAAATAGATAATCCCCAGAAGGATTTCTGTCTGCACCTCTATATTGATTGAAATTCGAGATGAAGAGACCCCATCATTAGAGGACGCATTGGATCCTCCAAATAGATACCTTCAATCTTTTGTACCTTTTGTACCTCGAACCACAGTGCAAGCAGCGGCTTCGATTTCACTGTGAAGCGTCGTCGTCCGGGATACCAAAGCGGCGTTGTGAAGCGAGGCGGTGTGAGCAGCGGCTCAGTGGTGGCGTCAGGTGGTGTCGTCGGTAAGACCAGGGTCGTGTTGCAGCGATGCCCTCTGCGGTGCCTTCAGGACATGGACTCGGCAGCGTCGTCGTAGATGGCGTTGGGTTGCGTTTCTTCTGTTGGAGCACAAAACACACAGTCCCCAGTGCTGAGGGCAGAAGAACTTGGAGCTTTGCTGAGACTTCTTGAACAGGGGGCACGCTCTACCTCAAGCCCTTGGAGATACTCAAAGAAAGAAGTTGTAGAAAGTTCAGTCCAGTCCTTTCACTGTCCAAGACAGAAGCAGCCACTGCAGGCCAACACAGCAAAGCACTCTGCAAAGTGGTAGATGCTCCTCACAGCTTCTCCAGCTCTTCTTCTTGGCAGTCTCCTTGGTCCAAAAGAGTTCTAAAGTTCTGGGGTCTGGGCCTCAGTATTTATACCCTAAGTTCCTTTGTTCTCTCAGACAGAGAGTATCTGTACTTAGTCCAAACCAGTTTGGTCCTCTCTGGCCCAGCTTCCCAGCAGGAGGCGGAGACAGCATTCTGTAAGGCAGCCAGGGCCTATTTAGGTGCAAGGAAAATCTCCCACCACTCTAAATGCAGACCGGCCCTATTCAGGTGCTAGTGACAACTCCTCCCACTACTCTGAATGCAGCCCAGGTCTATTCAGCCCACCCCTGACCCATCTAGACTTTGGAGCCACTGCTCCCCCCAGCCCGAATCACTCAAAAGGTAGACAGTCAATACACATCCTAGCAGAAACACACAGGATGGCTAAGCAAGAAAATACCTACTTTCTAAAAGTGGTATTTTCAAACACAGAATGTAAAAGTCACCTTTACTTAAAGATGCATTTTTAGATTCTGAGTTCTGGCATACTAAACTTTACTTTCTTATCTAGTCCCAATGGTAAGTTATATTTACACCAGGGCATGGCCTACGTTTCTCATACACTGCACCCTGCCCACAGGGGTACCTTAGTGGTGACTCTCATCTAAGAAAAGGCAAGGTTAGGGTCTGGCAAGTGGGTGCACTTGCCAAGTCGACATGGCAATGCCAGACTGCGCACAGGCTCTGCGCAGTCTGGCAGGCCAGAGTTACATTTCAGGGCTACTTCTGTGGGTGGCACAACCAGTGCTGCAAGCCTACTAGTAGCATTTGATTTACAGGCCCTGGCAGAAGTAAATCAAATATGACAATCATGGAAACACCAATCCAAAACAGAACTTACACAGAGAGCATATGCACTTTAGCACTGAATAGCAGTGGTAAAGTGCCCAAAGTCCTAAAACCAACTACAGCAGGTCAGGAAGAAATAGGAGGAAGAAGCAAAAAGTTTGGGGATAACCCTGAAAAAAGGGCGATTTCCAACAGTATATATATCCCCAAGTTCCCATAACTTTTATCTGGCCTTTTCAAGTGCAGCACTTGATTCCTTTTCTTCCTTCTGTGCCCTAGAGAGCCTGATATAAAATCTATCTCTCCAGCGTTGGAAGTGCTCTTGCCTCTTTGTTTCCTACCTTGGCCTTTGTAAGAAGACATGAATATTGAGGCTGTTTTATACCACACTTGAATGGACTCTTCGCTCAGTGTAATTGCTCTTCTGCAACATCTAATCTTAATAGAACTAAACGTTCCCCACCATACTATAGCAAGGAGCTCACTTCTATCAAATGCGACAGAAAGGATGTGGAGTCATGATTGTAGCTCATTTGTTAAATCTACAGGTGTGCGGACCACAAAGGCCTGTTAAATCCAGAACAGAAAAGTTTTTGCTCAGTGACAGTGGCAAAGTAAGCTGAGCAAAAGTAGACTTGAGAATCTTTTGGAACAGTCGAAAACCTTTTTGAGCCACTTTCATAATTAATAGTTATTCAGACTTTCAATAACTTGCAGCATTTTCTCTTGGAATTTTTCTCAGATAAGGTTGAAAAGTTTTGTCTCACCTTGACTACTCCCAGGTGCTGAATTCTCATCAGTTTCTGCAATCTCTCTCCTTTCTGATGCAACTGCTCATTCCTCACCTTTACAATATTCCCAGTAAGCAGACTGGATGCAGAGATTTTGCATGCAGTATCTCTTGTGTGGCACCATATGGTTTTACGTCGACCTTACACTGCCTGGAGTGAAGAAGTAGAGCAGCATGTACGTTTACATTTTCTCGGTTCAAATTAATTTCTGACTGAGTAACGTCCTCAAAAGAATTAATACCTCCTGTGAAACCTGCAGATTAACTGGCAGCCTCTCTAAGTTTACATTTTTCACGAATAACTCACCCTGGCTATCTGAACAGCCTGTGAAAAAACAGCTTTGGAGCTTGGTACATGTTTAACTCTTTTTCCAAAGAGTTGTTTTCAAACGGCGTCAGCTAACTCTCTTCTCAGTCACCACATTCTTTTTCCAATTGTTCATATATTTGATACATGCTAAGCAATTCATTCAAAATAACACCACTATATTTGTCTGAAATACCAAGTTGTTTTCCCTCTTTAAGAGAGGCAATCTCCCTCTCAAATAACTCAGTTGGCATCTGGGACGGTGCCTTTGTTTTCCTGGAAAACATTTTTCTGTCCCCTTTTAATTTTCTTTTTGTATCCTGTTCGTGATGCCAAAAATGTCTTGCTTTGCTTTTGAGATAATACAGAATCTCCCACACGGTGGTTCAACACTCAGCGAAGCAGGAGACATGAAACACAACTAACACCTTTAGAAAAGGGTTTTATTTTACAAAATGCAAAGACTCTCTTTTTAGAGTAAGGCTTGGGATTTTATTTTACACAATGCTCTCTAACAGGAAGGCTTTCCCAGATGCCAAATGCAGAACATTCAAATTCACAGATACATATATTTGTATGCTTGCAATAATAATACACTTGATAAATGCAACAATTAAATGCATGAATAATACCATGAATAAACAAGCAGCAAATAATATAAGACTCAAGCAAATACGCTTGACGTCCTGCAAGAGATCAGAAAGATATATACACTGAATAAATCAAATGATTACTTTGGATGTGCACCTCACTCATTCACACATCTCTAAGAAAACACCTCAAATGACCACAGGCACTGGAACCATGCATCACAATGGCACTAGTCCGAAACAAATCACCTCATACGATTGTTCACTCAGCATCCTTGCCAATTCTCGCTGGTGGGCCCGTTCACAGCTGGCTTGGACTCTTGATTGGGACTCAAGTTCCGTTTGTCTTACAGCAGTACGTCTAGTCTGTAAGTGAGCACCCAAACTCAACTGTCAACAAACCCCAGCTGTATAGTCACAAAACTCGCACTAGAAGGTTCGAGAAACCTTTCCCATGCTCCAAAGGAATCTTACCAGGACTGGCCAGCTTCCAAGTAAACATTTCATGGCAGGAAGGAGTTCCCACGTTCCCTCTACAGTCCCACGTGTTCCAGCTTTTATCTTGTCAATGCTCACAAAAGCCTTCCAGGATACATTAAACAATCTCTCACAAAACAAATCCTTGAACGTGATTAACCCAAACAACTTGCAAGTGTGGCTGTGCGTGCAGAAAAACTCAAGCCAAGCAGAGTCAGAATTCAGGGTGACATGAGGCCACGTCAAAGCCAATAGTAAGAACTTCATAATACTTCCAATGTACAACACAATGCACATTTGTGCACCACTGCTTATAGCATCACATACTTCATCTCTCAATGTAAAACACAGTGCACATTTGTGCACCACTGCTCATAATACTGCAATTCGAGACCAAAAAGTACATTCCAAACCTCACTCTCTCATGCTTTCAAATGCACATACATATGTTCTGTTCTTGGCAAGGCTGTTCTACTCCGTGACAGCTCCCACTGAAAGACTGCAAGATTACAAGAAATAAACCTTTAAGAGAAACAAGGCATATGCAGGACGTCGTTCATTCAGGCTAGGATAAAATAACACATCGAAGCCAATTAAAATAATGGTAGTCAAAGGTCATACAGGGTGTCAGACCGCAAGAGTGCCTCTAGCACTACAGGATCCGAGCTTTTGTTTATGCCTCCCAGGTAAGCCCGGTTCCAGAGCGGTGGTTTTATAAATTAATTGGGGGAGGGGGCACATGTGGCCCCTTTCATGGTTCAATATCGGCCCGGGGACCCTTTCCCCAGGGCCCGTCGTTGCAAGAAAACTGGGATGGGGCACCCAGCCCGATTTTGCTCCCAGGACCACATCTCCTGAGGCCCAGCCGATATTTAGGAGGGGAGGGGGCGGCTGTGTTTCCCCTCTTTTCAGGCCGAATTTGGCCTCATAAACCCCATCCACCAAGGCCCGGCCTGAATATAAATTGGGAAGGGGCATGTGGCACCCTCTTGGGCTGATTTTGGCCCTGGGGGCCCCTTCCCCAGGGCTTGACAGTCTTACTAATGTGGGGGGGCATACGCGGGCCCCATCACCATATATATATTTTCTTCATCGTTGAGTCTGGCAATGTTTTAGATTTGAGGAATCTCTCGTTAGGTAGAGTATCATCCAAAAAAAGAGCTTTACAGAAGGTAAGTAACTTCTTCAGAGCTTAATTCTCATGCTGCAGAGACAACTTCTCTGGTATTGTAACGTGGGATGCTTGGTGTGGAATAAGGGAAGTACTGTAAGGTACAGATTTGACCGTTTGGATGTGTGTAGTTTTAGTTGAATGGAAGGTCTTCCCGTGGCATCTCTTCAGCTATCTGTCTGGTTTTCTTACACTAACTTTATGTATCCACGAAATACTTAACCTTTGCAATTACTCTTTGCTGTATTTTCACAAGCTGTAGTATAACAAGCTTGAAGTGGCAAACTAGTTATTTTAAACATCAAACGCGTTTCCCTGTCTTGCACCTTAAACATTCTACAACAATAAGGATTCCAAAATGTTCCCTTGTTTGAATGTTGTGAAAACATTTACTACAGTTTCTTCAAGATGCGCATTAAGCAGACAAACTGATTGTTAATCATTTTTGAGGCCACTTGAAATGGATACAAGAGAACTGTTCCATTATGCTGCCATAATTCAGCTTCAGCAAAGCTGTTTATTAAACCATAACCTTCCATTGAAACCAGTGAGTTCGTGTACTTTTGATTTAGATATAATTTGACTTTATGGAAATGGAGAATTTCTGCAATTGAATGGATTATTTAAATTGCCCTGTTGTCTAAATTAGAGAAATATGTGTAGAGACATTAGGATCAGAAACTCATTAGTATCAGATTTGAAGTACATTTATTGAATGATACCAATAGGTTAGATCTCTCATCTACACTACTGTTTTTTTTTCTTTCCACTTGTGTGCGTTCTTCCTTTTATGAGTTTGGCCAATCATTATGAAAGTTTTGGTTGTATGCTTCAAGTTTTGTGATTTGAATTCGCTAGTTGTTCAAAGCAGTCCTCTTTTGTGAATACATCTGCTGGGCATATATCTATATTCAATTGAGTCAAATGTTCTATGATATTCATACCTACTTTTGCTACCTACCGATCACAGCAATGGGTGTCTCAGGCCTACTACCACAATGGGCATGCCTTTCGTACCTTACTTAAGCTGGCATATTTTTAGGGCTCGGACTCCTCCCCCTCCTGGGGGAGGAGTTAAGAGATCCTAATGTTATAAGAAAAAAAAAGAAGAAGAAGAAGAAGGGCCTTGGTGAGAGGAATTCCACACATTCCTTTGCGTTTTCTGGCATCTGGTCAGTGATTCGTCTTCCCTGTGCTGTGTATGTAGTAGCCTTGAAGTGATAGGCTGTAAGTAATGTACGCGTGCCCGATGTGGCATTTTGTGTGCGAGAGCGAGCATGGCAGAGTGATTAATCTTAATTACGAGCTGTCAGAGTGCCCGTGTAATGCAAGCCAGATGATGCGAACGCGTTCACAGCGGTGAGCGCGTTCAATGTTAAATGACGAGAGGCAGCAGGCGAGGCTCACAGAAGATGACTCATACATGCTCGTCCACACTGTAGTTCTTGTTTTAAGTTGCTACGGGGTGTCTTTTTTCTGCCTCTGCGTGACAGTCTGTAAGAATAATGAGCGATGGTGTGCTGACTGTTTATTTTTAGGGTCTGGGAAGGGGAGTGTGTCCGTCCGTTGTTTGAATGTGTGTAGGTTTCAGTTCAATGATCCAGAACACGGAGGAGAGAGACGTTGTCTACGTAATCAGATTTTTAAAAACTTCACTGCCCCACAGTTTCTAGAACAGGCTGTTGACTGCAAGACTGATGCACATTCCCAGACTTCCGTAATTTCTAATGAAGTTTAGGCATTTTGAACTTTCTGAACCCTGTCTGATGCAGCCACTTCACTAATACATAACAGAACAGGCACAGTTTCCCTCGCTGCTGTATAACCGCCAAATGGTTCCAAGCCCATACAGTCCATGGCCTCTCTGGAAAGGTTTCCAGGTGGATGCTAGTTCGCTGAGGGCAGGTGAGCAGAGTGCGAGTATGCAGGGTGAGCAGAGTGTGAGTTTGCAGGGTGAGCAGAGTGTGAGTATGCAGGGTGAGCAGTATGTAAGTATGCAGGGTGATCAGTATGTGGGTGTCCAGGGCCAGGAGTGTGTGAGTGTGCAGGGTCAGCAGTGTGTGAGCATGCAGGGTGAGCAGTACGTTGGTGTCCAGGGCCGGCAGTGTGTCAGTGTGCAGGGTCAGCAGTGTGTGAGTATGCAGGGTGAGCAGAGTGCGAGTATGCAGGGTGAGCAGAGTGCGAGTATGCAGGGTGAGCAGAGTGCGAGTATGCAGGGTGAGCAGAGTGCGAGTATGCAGGGTGAGCAGAGTGCGAGTATGCAGGGTGAGCAGAGTGCGAGTATGCAGGGTGAGCAGAGTGCGAGTTTGCAGGGTGAGCAGAGTGTGAGTATGCAGGGTGATCAGTATGTAAGTATGCAGGGTGATCAGTATGTGGGTGTCCAGGGCCAGGAGTGTGTGAGTGTGCAGGGTCAGCAGTGTGTGAGTGTGCAGGGTCAGCAGTGTGTGAGCGTGCAGGGTGAGCAGTACGTTGGTGTCCAGGGCCGGCAGTGTGTCAGTGTGCAGGGTCAGCAGTGTGTGAGTATGCAGGGTGAGCAGTACGTTGGTGTCCAGGGCCGGCAGTGTGTCAGTGTGCAGGGTCAGCAGTGTGTGAGTATGCAGGGTGAGCAGTGTTTGAGTATGCAGGGTGATCAGTATACGAGTATACAGGGTGATCAGTATACGGGTGTCCAGGGCCAGCAGTGTGTCAGTGTGCAGGGTCAGCAGTGTGTGAGTATGCAGGGTGAGCAGAGTGCGAGTATGCAGGGTGAGCAGAGTGCGAGTATGCAGGGTGAGCAGAGTGCGAGTATGCAGGGTGAGCAGAGTGCGAGTATGCAGGGTGAGCAGAGTGTGAGTATGCAGGGTGATCAGTGTGTGAGTATGCAGGGTGAGCAGAGTGTGAGTATGCAGGGTGAGCAGAGTGTGAGTATGCAGGGTGAGCAGAGTGTGAGTATGCAGGGTGATCAGTATGTAAGTATGCAGGGTGATCAGTATGTGGGTGTCCAGGGCCAGGAGTGTGTGAGTGTGCAGGGTCAGCAGTGTGTGAGCATGCAGGGTGAGCAGTACGTTGGTGTCCAGGGCCGGCAGTGTGTCAGTGTGCAGGGTCAGCAGTGTGTGAGTATGCAGGGTGAGCAGTGTTTGAGTATGCAGGGTGATCAGTATACGAGTATACAGGGTGATCAGTATACGGGTGTCCAGGGCCAGCAGTGTGTCAGTGTGCAGGGTCAGCAGTGTGTGAGTATGCAGGGTGAGCAGAGTGCGAGTATGCAGGGTGAGCAGAGTGCGAGTATGCAGGGTGAGCAGAGTGCGAGTATGCAGGGTGAGCAGAGTGCGAGTATGCAGGGTGAGCAGAGTGCGAGTATGCAGGGTGAGCAGAGTGCGAGTATGCAGGGTGAGCAGAGTGCGAGTATGCAGGGTGAGCAGAGTGCGAGTATGCAGGGTGAGCAGAGTGCGAGTATGCAGGGTGAGCAGAGTGCGAGTATGCAGGGTGAGCAGAGTGCGAGTATGCAGGGTGAGCAGAGTGCGAGTATGCAGGGTGAGCAGAGTGCGAGTATGCAGGGTGAGCAGAGTGCGAGTATGCAGGGTGAGCAGAGTGCGAGTATGCAGGGTGAGCAGAGTGTGAGTATGCAGGGTGAGCAGAGTGTGAGTATGCAGGGTGAGCAAAGTGTGAGTATGCAGGGTGATCAGTATGTAAGTATGCAGGGTGATCAGTATGTGGGTGTCCAGGGCCAGGAGTGTGTGTGTGTGCAGGGTCAGCAGTGTGTGAGCATGCAGGGTGAGCAGTACGTTGGTGTCCAGGGCCAGCAGTGTGTCAGTGTGCAGGGTCAGCAGTGTGTGAGTATGCAGGGTGAGCAGTACGTTGGTGTCCAGCGCCAGCAGTGTGTGAGTGTGCAGGGTGAGCAGTGTGTGACTTTGCAGGGTGAGCAGTGTGTGAGCGTGCAGGGTGAGCAGTATGCAGGGTTAACAGTGTGTGAGTGTGTAGGGTGAGCAGTGTGTGAGTGTGTAGGGTGAACAGTGTGTGCGTGTGTAGGTTAAGCAGTGTGTGACTGTGCAGGGTGAGCAGTGTTTGAGTATGCAGGGTAATCACTATGTGAGTATGCAGGGTAATCAGCTTTTCACCAAGCTCACACACACCACCAGCCGTCACTGCAAGCTTTCACCAGGCGCACACACACACCATTAACCATCAGTGCACACTTTCACCAGGCATACACACACCACCAGCCGTCAGTGCACGCTTTCACCAGGCACACAGAGTAGTGAGTGCAGAGTAGTGAGTAGAGTAGTGAGTAGTGAGTAGTGAGTGCAGAGTAGTGAGTAGTGAGTGCAGAGTAGTGAGTAGTGAGTGCAGAGTAGTGAGTAGTGAGTGCAGAGTAGTGAGTGCAGAGTAGTGAGTAGAGTAGTGAGTAGAGTAGATTAGTGAGTAGTGAGTGCAGAGTAGTGAGTAGTGAGTAGAGTAGTGAGTAGAGTAGTGAGTAGTGAGTGCAGAGTAGTGAGTAGTGAGTGCAGAGTAGTGAGTAGTGAGTGCAGAGTAGTGAGTAGTGAGTAGAGTAGTGAGTAGTGAGTAGAGTAGTGAGTAGAGTAGTGAGGTGAGTAGAGTAGTGAGGTGACTAAAGTAGTGAGTGCAGAGTAGTGAGTAGTGAGTAGAGAAGTGAGTAGTGAGTAGAGTAGTGAGTAGAGTAGTGAGTAGAGTAGTGAGTAGAGTAGTGAGTAGTGAGTGCAGAGTAGTGAGTAGTGAGTAGAGTAGTGAGTAGTGAGTGCAGAGTAGTGAGTAGAGAAGTGAGTAGTGAGTTGAGTAGTGAGTAGAGTAGTGAGTAGTGAGTGCAGAGTAGTGAGTAGTGAGTGCAGAGTAGTGAGTAGAGAAGTGAGTAGTGAGTTGAGTAGTGAGTAGAGTAGTGAGTAGAAAGTAGTGAGTTGAGTAGTGAGTAGAGTAGTGAGTAGAGTAGAGTAGTGAGTAGAGTAGAGTAGAGTAGTGAGTAGAGTAGTGAGTAGAGTAGTGAGTAGAGTAGTGAGTAGAGTAGTGAGTAGAGTAGTGAGTAGAGTAGTGAGTAGAGTAGTGAGTAGTGAGTGCAGAGTAGTGAGTAGAGAAGTGAGTAGAGAAGTGAGTAGTGAGTTGAGTAGTGAGTAGAGTAGTGAGTAGTGAGTGCAGAGTAGTGAGTAGAGTAGTGAGTAGTGAGTGCAGAGTAGTGAGTAGAGAAGTGAGTAGAAAGTAGTGAGTTGAGTAGTGAGTTGAGTAGTGAGTAGAGTAGAGTAGAGTAGTGAGTAGAGTAGTGAGTAGAGTAGAGTAGTGAGTAGTGAGTGCAGAGTATAGTAGTGAGTAGAGTAGTGAGTGCAGAGTAGTGAGTAGTGAGTAGAGTAGTGAGTAGTGAGTAGAGTAGTGAGTAGAGAGTAGAGTAGTGAGTAGTGAGTAGAGTAGTGAGTAGTGAGTAGAGTAGTGAGTAGAGAGTAGAGTAGTGAGTAGTGAGTAGAGTAGTGAGTAGTGAGTAGTGAGTGCAGAGTAGTGAGTAGAGTAGTGAGTAGTGAGTAGAGTAGTGTAGTGAGTAGAGTAGTGAGTAGAGTAGAGTAGTGAGTAGAGTAGAGTAGTGAGTAGGACATCACAGGCAGCAGCTGTGCAAGCTTCTTACACTCACAAGGAGACCACAGGCAGCAGAGGTGCAAGCTTCTCACACTCACAAGAAGGACATCACAGGCAGTAACGGTGCAATATTCGCACACTCACAAGGAGATCACTGGCAGTACACACCACATGAACACACTCCATAACACATAGCAACAATACATTGGCATTTACAATGCCATTAGCTCAAACTCAAATAAATCCGAGCCCGATTGCATTTCTAATGCTTGTTGTAAAGAAGTTGTGGTGCTGAGACGTCTTGGGGACTGTCACAAATACTACATTGACTATGCCCTACGTTCGTTTGTGCAGTACATTTATCTCTCCTCGGTGATCTCCCCAAGGTTTTGGGATTTCCATTCTTTCGTGCATGATTAAGAGTAGGGCTTCACTCCTTCTCCCTGTATTCCTTAACACGCTGTGTTGCAGAATTCCACGAGGACCGGTTCAGCAGGGCCTTGAGGAACGGATTTTCCCTCCGCCTACTGTTTCCGCAGTTTACAGCACCGTGAGTATTCCTTTGTGCTGGACATTAATCCTGTTCTAGAGTTGCATGTTCCTGCGGTCTCATTTTTCAAAAAATGTCAGGATATCATTAAGTAATGTTTTCTGTCCACATAGACCTTTTATGTGCAAAATAATTTTTGTTATGTGCTGCTTTTGTTTTGATGTGCATCGAAGCCCTTACCATGGACGTTCTATGTCTGACATCTCAGGCAAAGCAAACTTTTTTTTTTCTTTTTTTGAATAGAATAACTTTTCTGAAACGCATATAACAGACGTGCAATCAGTGAGAGTGCCTTAAATCATACTAGTTTACTTGCCTAGTAAGCTTACTTTCGCTTTTAGTCCACCCTTGTGTGGTGATGGCATTTAGCAAGTTCTTCTTTTCCATCGAGGTCAGTCAGTCGTATTTATTATAGCCAGAGAAACAGGAGATTAATTATCATTGGCCAAAGATGGGGGTCAATGTAAATGTATTTGAAACTGCTATAATTTACGCTTGGCTGTACAAGCATTGAAGCGAGCAACGTTCGGAAATTCTTGGAAGGTTACTGTTGGAAAAATAAACATCAGATGGTAGTTTGAGAGCAGATTTGATAAATCTGTGTTCAAGTCCTCCTATGTGAACACATGTCCATGTATACTGATTTCTTTTTGCCTTGTAATTCGTTTTTCCTTCTTTCAATAAAAGCTTAAAAAAAAAATCTGTGTTCAAGTAAGCTGCCCAGTGCACGTTAGTGTGCAATAGCGATTAGGGGCCATGTGTACAGGACTCCCTATCATCAGGATTCCTATTGAACATCAAACTCATACATCCAATCAGTCCTTTACAAGTCAAGTTTATTTATTTGATTTAGTTCTCAACTGAGAACAACAAATTTTAGATAAAACATTTGTTCTAACGATATAGATAAAAACGTTTAATACAAATTAAAAATAGATTTTAAAAATTTGAACAGATTATGACACACAAATTCATCTGGGGGAAATTTAAAAAATATGAGATCAGACTCGGCACAGATGTGCTATTGTATTTAAGTTGGATTGTTTTTAAGTAGCGCCTTCTAGCCTCGACGTGCTTCAGATCTTGCACTCCACCATTGCAAAGGTCACGAATACTGGTAGCATTTGCTTTACCTGTCCATTTAAAGGTACGTGACTTTAAAGGAAGTAATACAAGCCGCAATAAGATTATACAACACCGAATTCCGTGCCTTAAGGTAAAATTAATATATTGTTGAACCTGTTTGTATACAATTGATTCTGCATTGAATTCATAATGGTGCAATTTGGTACAGTGCAGAGTGTCCAATTCAAAGCTGATCCTCGGCACCAGATGTTTCAGGAAAAGCTTCAGTTGGGCAGGAGTCCATGATTTCAAGAGTATTGTTGTGCATTTTGATAATTTAAAAACAGTAATCAGATTCTGGTTAAAAGTGTATTTTGTAGATTCAGGCTCAAATGTCTCAATTTTTCATAAATATCTTATGGTGCCTTGATCGGTGTGTAAAAGATTGTAAGCCTATCTTAATATGTTGGAGATGGCTCTGGCAAAGGAGCTTACTAAAGAAAATTCCAAACGTAGTGCTTGTGCAGGGGCAGCCTGTTGGACCTTAGCCAACTTGTGGATAATTTTGCCTACCTTATTTTGAATTTGGTGCCACTGGGTAATTGGAATATATTCCAAAACATAGGATAAGAAAGGGGGGATCTTGGAGCTGTAAACCTGTAATAATGGAAAAAAGTGCCTTTGCCCGGAAGAAGAATATAGTCGTAGAAGCGCCCCCACGTGAATGTCTGCTTTGTGATTCAAGTGCTGCAGGTGAGGAGAGTTTAGTAATGATTGACTAAATATTCGTCCCAGATAGATGTATTCTTTTACCACTTCTATCGTTTCTCCTTCCAGTGTCCAGTTGTATTTTGTGTAGGGGTTTTTCCCTCTCAGTGGGAATACTTTGGTTGTTCCTTCACAATTATTCAAAGAAGAAATCATTCAGTTCACATGTTAAAAACATTGTTCAAGGTACACAATGACATTGTTATATTAGTCTATATATCGGTTGAAATATATCTCAGGAATAGTCTTCATAAATATTCAATATTGAAAGTAACAATGACACAGTCCCCCTGGAATTCCTTGTGCATGTTTCCAATCCATCCCACCCTCTTGGCCATAAGGATCACAGAGAATCGGCAGCCCTGGGAATCAGAGTTCCCTTTGATCCAGTGTGCAATTAAGATGATCATAAAATGAGGGGGATTCCATTGGCTCAGATCTAATTAGATCAACAGATTTGTTTGAGGGTAGGCCCTCTTTTTCATTTCCTTTGTGACTGTGGAGTTCGATTGACTAGCTCAATAGAAGGGGAGGAAGCACATTTGTCAGGCTGCGTTCTGTCCACATGCTTCTGGCCAGCAGGAATAACAATACGATCTGATTGCAATAAGCCTAAGGAAAGCCTTCTCTCAGCAATGAGGATTTCTTTATCTAATGCACCCACAGTCTTTATGATATACTCGTAAAGAGTGTCCAAGTTCTTGGCAGCAGCCCCATCCAAGTTAGAACCAAGCTTGCGTATAGCCATCTGTGATAATTAAAAAAAAAACCCCGCAATAAACACAACAAGCATTTGCAATGCAATAGGTCTTGCATTTACTGAGGAATTGGCATTGTAAATGACAACGCCTTTTATTTACTTGAAGCAAATCCATTTTTGTGGGAAATGAAGCTAATGGAAAGAGAGGAGAAGATGTGAGGTGTAAAACTGTGCCCTGGTACAGGAGAGGAGATGCTAGAGAGGAGGGTTGGACTTGAAGGTGCAGGATGAAGGGCAAGAAGCGACAGTGGGGAGGAAGCAAACAAGGGTGAGCACATGACGTCGGAAAGTGGAGCGGAAGTACACAAGGGTAAGCACATCATGGAGGGAAGTGGGGAGGAAGCACACAGGGTGAGCACATGACTGAGGGAAGTGGGGAGGAAGCACACAGGGTGAGCACATCACGGAGGAAAATGGGATGCATTTAAAAAAAAATAATAATAATAATTCCGTTTAATTTTTTAAGGGCAGGCAAGGGTCCCTGGGACCACTGCTTGCCCGTAAAAAATATTTTCCCCTGCGTTTTCAATGAAGGAGTGCCCTAGGGACCCCATTACCACCCTCTTGAAGAGGGTGGTCATTTGTGAGAGTTTTGCGACCGCAATTGCGATCGCAAAACCTTTGTACATGGGGTTGCGCTCCCTATCACTACCATCATCCAGGGCGCCACATTTCTCTGTGCCCACGCCCATGGTGCTATCTTAGCAAAGCAAGGCAGTGCACCTCTCTAGCCAAGCACCTGGCAAACTAAAAGGGATCGATCCTCTTAGACCAGGGGTGGTAGGTTAGCATACTTATCTAGTCATAGGCTTCAGGGCAAAGTACCCCTCCCATCAGAGCCTGGAAGCCTGGGTACCTCCCAGATCAGAGTATGCAAGGCTGGGTATCTCTCATGCCAGCAGCAGGTGGTGATGGTACCTTGTAGATCCGACCCTGCACGGCTGGGTACTCTTCAATCCAGCGGCCTGTGGTGAGGCTGGGCACCTCTCCTTCCAGGGTGTGCAAGGCTTGGTACAACGCAGACCAGTGTGTGCAGGGCTAGGTCCCTCATATACCAGGTTCCATCCAGGTACGTTTTAATCCAGCGGATGCTGGCGATGGTGCCACTCAGGCCAGATGGTGCAGAGGAAGCTGGCTTTCAGTGTCAGACCAGAGGCTCCACCATGGCAGAGGCCCTGATCTTAAAGGGTGGAGGGGCGAGGACACCCTGACCGAAGAGTGTGACCACAGGACCTCTACAGGCAGGGGATGCCTAGGGAAGGATCTCTTAAACCGCAGGATGGATCAAGGGAAGCCCCCTGATGCAGGAAGGCGCCCCCTTGTGAGTACAGTATTCTCTGGGAGAGCCACGGGCAGAGTACACGAATGAGGATTGGAGCTTCTAGACGAGCTAGCATTTTGTACCAGAGGGTGACCAGCTCGTGCATCTGGGAGCACCTGGTCGGGGCGGGACATTCATTACAAGGCGAAGGGCTGGGTATCTACGGTTCAGGGAGTCTGTAAGTGCCTCGTATCGTCAAGGACGTGGGGCATATTTTCTGCGTGAGGAATTGTATATTGTTAGACCGTGTGTGAGGGGGAGGATGCCCCTCCCCCAGTCCTGATAAAGGCCTAGGCTCACGGGATCAGCGTGTCCCTAGACGGCCGCCGTATCAGATGTCCCCTGGAGGTGCAGCTGCTGCACATGGCGGTGACCGGGCTGTGCCCTGGTGCAGGGGTGACCGGGCCGTGCCCTGGTGCAGAGGCCTGGATTGTGTAAAGGGGGTGCGGATGGGGAGCAGGGGAGGGGAACTTCAGACAGGTACTCGCACAAGGCCACGGACACCGTCAACAAGATGCCCACTACCCAGTATTCTGGGCCCTGGCCAGACAGGGTCCGTATTTACTTACCCAAACTTGGATGACAACTTCGCCTTATTTAACTAACTCCTCCCCACATGAGCTCTACCTACACAGTCCTGCACTGCTGCCTCTTACAGATGCAGACGTGGTCAGTGCCTGACCTTCCCACTGTACTTAGGGAGACCCGCCTAGCACCTGTCCGCCCCCCACTGTAAATGTTCAGTAACAGACCTGTAACTTCCTGTCCGTGCCCCCTCCTCCAAAGCTGTTTATCTCACGCCCAAGACGTGACTGTTAAGAGCCCTAAATATATGCGAGCGTGATCTGCCAACAATACTGAAACCGCATAGCACATATCCTCCCGCGATATCCTTCGCCCTCCACTGCACTTGGCCCCTTACCCTCCTGCACTTCAGACATGTGAATCTTCCCAACGCTTGCACGGACAGTGCAGTGACTGCATAAATGGGAACCTGCACTGATTGTAAATATAATGAATGGCAGTGAAAGTGATCGCTATTGTAAAATAAAGACGCCTGCGAGTGGTGCGCGCACCACAGCGAAACCTGTGGTTTCAATTATCGCGCCCGTGCCTGGGCACGATAATTGAACGACATGATGGCCTGGTGCGCGCAATAGACACCAATAGGCCATGGGCGGAGCAATGCAACCGCCTTCTGCCTACTGCGTGCCGTCTTACTGAAAAACACACGCGTGGCACAAAAGGAAAAATTTGCGATTCTAGGTCAGTCTCTGAAACTCCATTTTTTCCCTACCAAATGTCTTGCTCTGCGCGGGCAATGCTGTGCACTGAAACGCTAGGCGCGAGACCTAAAAAGGAAAATCCAATTAATAAACATATAATTCACATGAGCAATTGGTAAAAAAGATCCAGGGAGATGTTAAACAACAATCATAGTAAGGCAGTACAATAGCTCCATGGTTCAAGGCCAAGGTGGAGGGTTGTGGTCCAGTCAAGTATCAGAGCACAAGGATGGGCCCATTCTTAAACCCCAGATGTATGCACACATGCCCGCTACGTTTTGCGGAGATCAAGAGAGCTAGAAGGGGGGCAGTCACCCCATCAGTTGACTTAGTAGACTATCCGGGCAAGCACAAAAATATAATGGTTCCAAACGAGGAGAGTCTTGATGTCCTCAAATAGTGCTTGACAGTTCCTCCTCACCGAGCAAAACTCAAGGACAGCTGGCAAGCCAGGAAAGGTACAGGCAAGCAATATAAGGAAGTCCTAGCAATGTTTGATGATCTTTCCTCTAATAACGGAGACAACCTGGCCAGAAAACGAAAAGGGGTGACCCTACCTTGCCTTTTTCAAGCACAGGACGGATCCGCCCTTGCTACAGGAAAAATGTGTGTGCTATATAGCCCTTTCAGGATAGCAGATGGCAGCAAGGGCAGGGCCCTCTTAGTCAGCCGTGAGGTAGCTGGAACTCGTAGTCCCTGATGTAGTAGGAAGGCCCCCTCTGGTGAGGGATTCAATTATTTCATTGCCAACACTTTATATTGAACTGAATAATTACATTTAAACATTTTGAAGAATACAGTGTGGGTTGGCCATTTAATATTTGGACGGATTGTGTTGCATTTGTCTGTGGAGCAATGCTGCATATCAAGTGTGGTATGCGGTATTCATTGCAGTTTCTACTGGAGTGTTTTTAAGCGGAGAACACGTTGCTGTGTCCATAGGACCACTGCCTGCTCTTGAAAATTATTTTTCAGCATTCACAAAGGGGAAGAGGTCCCTTGGGGATCCCTTTCCATTTTGTTGTCACTTCCTTTGAGGTGTCAGTAAAATATGAATGGCCTGCAACTGTAATTTGGTTGCAAAATATTCATACGAACCACTGATTCTGTTTTTGGAATGGGTGTTGCTTCTTCCAAATACCGAATCGCTAACACAAATTGCGATTTGGTAACCTGTTACAGAATCACAATTTGTGCTAATGTACATTTAAAAAAGTATATTTGCAGTTGCAAACGACCCCGTTCTGTGATTTGGTCCGTTACTGACTGCAGAAATGCTTCGTATATACGCATTTTAGAATTTCCTTTGAAGGAAACTTGCGCACTGTGCAATTTAGCACCTTTGTACCACACTTTACGAGGGGGTGACATGACAGGGATTGTGTGACTGGAAGAAAATCCAGATAATGTAAAAAAGAAACAGAAATAAAAAATGTAAAACATTTTACTCACCTGAAATTTGCAAAGACAATAGACCGGCTAACAATAATAATTAAAAAATGTAGATGTATTGGTGTACCCACTACGACAGTTAAACCAGACTAGATAATTTTAGACTGCTTTTGTAGCAACATGTTCAGCAATTGCTTTTCAGGGATAAAGTGAGTGGAGTTAGGGGACTAGCCTAGCTGGCATTATTGGGAATTACTTGGCACTGTGCTATGCAGTAATTCACATGTGGCATTGTGCAATACAATTGCAAGTGTATAAGAAGCAGTAGAAGGGCTTGTGGTGATTTTGAATATAGGACTTTGCTGAAGAGTAACAGTTTGCTATTAATCATGGGAGCTTTAGTAATATTCACAATCATTAAATATCTCTACAAAAACAGCGACTCGCGGAGCAGGATTGTTTAGCAATAGCCAGAATACATCTAGACTTTATCAACTAAAATTTCTTAGCCTCTTTGATGAACTCTTTAAAAAAACAAAAAAAAAAAAAAAAAAACATGAAACTGCAGAATGCAGTCAGTGAAATAATTTACTCCTAGTTCCACAATGCACTATTACAGCCCCAGTTGACGTTTCAGCTTCGTGGTGCAAGAATCCTTGATCAACTGGACCATTTACTCTTAATTGAAGACGATTTGTTAAGTCATTTAATGCTTCATTCGACATTGGCTTTCTTTGTTTTACAATATATAATACCAGATTTTCTCCACACTTGGAAACGGTATACAGGTAATTTGTGCCATTATTTTTCCAGAGTATAAATCTCCCTCAGTGTAGCACAATTCTGGTTTACCCTTCAGCAGTGTATCCAGTACGTTGACATCGTCTCAGACACAAGGCAAGAAAATGCCTTTTTAAGTCTCACCTAGTCATCGCTTGCACTGTCTCTGCGAGACATGCTGTATCCAGGATATAGGCATTACGTAACTACCATCTTTCTAAATGGCTCCTTTTACTGTTCTTTGTAAATGGCTGCTTTTCAATGGCTAATATGGTCACTAGTACCTCCTATTTTTCTCTTGTAACCTGTCATTAGGACTGTCCCTCTTACATATGCTGTAACACTTTCATGTTTACCATGCCTGGTGGGCACTCTTTTTTTTGGTTAACTTTTGAGCTAACGGACTCAGCATTTGCATTTCTCTGTTTCCTAATCAGACAGGTTCCCAGGGCACCTGTTCCGTGCACTTCCCTCTCCGGCTTTTGAGCGGCATTTGAATTTTTGTTTTCTAATGCTCCACAATGTATGTTCACCCAGTCCTGGATGCATTTACATTTAATTGTTACCATCTGTATTTTTTTATAGAGTCGCCACAAGACTCCCACCCTGTGCCCCCGGGCCTGTGCCCCGGGCCCAATGTCCGCAATTCCCTGTTGCGACACATCCCTATATGGGTATACTTGCAGCCAATCACAAGCTGTCCTGCAAGCTTGAGCCTGCATTAGGTGCACCATCAATATGTTGTTTTAGAGAACAAGCAGCATATTTTAGATTAGCGTTTTGAGGTTGAGCCTCTATTATTTTGCACTACTGCCCGCTGCATAATTTTTTGCCCCTTATTTTTAAATGTAGGTTATACATAAAGTAGTACTACTTGGAATTTGGGCAACAAATACATAATTTGCAGGAATCTGAGCTTATATGTTTTACACATATGGCCACCATTGACAGCGGATTCTAACAGAACTTTAAACTTCAAGTCCTCTTTCCATATCAGTGATTTTGGTATTTACATGACGTCTGAGGTTTAAACAAGCTTTCTCGGCATTCCCTACATCTCGTGTGTGTACCAAGCATAGATCCATACTCCGGAGGTGATTATTACTCCTTTTTTTACACATATTGCTCTCAATTGAGGTGTGCATACAATATTCAGGTTAAGTCATGAATACATGTGCTCTTTCGATTGTCTTGAGTTATTCCTCCACTGCAAACAAAAAACATATTTTAAAAAATTCATTTACTGCGCCAATAGCTCCAGCATTCACTAATGCTAGGCCTACTACATTGCAAATGCTTGTTCTCCTGTGGCTTTGGGGTTTCTCTCTGTCACATGGCGTGTATGTTCTCCCCCTGATGCGTTTAATGGCCTTAGGACCAGATGTATCAATGGTTTTTATCCATTCTGTGCCTACGGAAAAATGTGTTCATAAATATGGCCCCAGGTCGTCTTCCTACTTTACTGGACGCTGTGTATTTTTCTGGTAAACTAAGATTTGCCTGTTGATAAGGTCACACTCTTTGACACAAAGAGACTATTTTTAGGGTGGGTGTTCTTATACGGTTGTTGATCATAAGGACTTGAAAGCGCCATACCTTGAGTAGAACTGCATTAGGAGACCGTATTACCTGTTGTTACTTGTAAGTAAATGCTTAACATAAATCCGTACAAACCCACTGTCATAAGAAGCCTGGAGTTCCTTTAGGTGGTGTTTACCCGATGACATGGCTTTGTTCCATGCCTTCACCTGTCGTGCCTGGGTGGTAGCTATAGATAACTTCAACTTTTGAAGATAATACAGCAAAAAAGACACAAGGATACTCAGATTTTTCTGCATGAACTTCTATCACGTCTGCTGTTCAACTTAGGTATTAATTGACCTAAGCCGTTTAAATTTAGCGACTTAAGCCCCATTTCTTATCGATTTGTGTGTGTTAGTCTTTCATGCAAGCTGTTCTTTTCATCACATTTTCTTGTTCTGTTTGTATGCTCTCCTTCACCCAGTAAAGGTTTGTTTTCTGTAGAATGTTCTTGGTATTCAGCTGCTCGAAATCTTTACCAGCCTATGTGCATGTATTGTAATCAGATTTGTTTAGTGTGATCAGCAATTTTTTTTCAGTTTTATTCAGTTGCTCACATTGTTTTAATTAGAATGAAAGGGGGCAGCTTAAGTTTCCCATTTGTATTTCTCATGTGAAATAAATATTTTCCTGCTTTTATGCTGATGCTACATTTCTCTATGAAGTAACATCTGTTTTACATGAATACATTTGCACCTTTCTTTGAGAGGGTTTTAGGAAACTTTTGATCCCTACAAAACCTGAAGTTTGACATTTCGTGTTTGCCAAGCGCCAACAATTTCCCAAAATACGTGCATGCTAACACCCGATTCAGGTGGAGACTTCCAATGTTTTTTTAAGCTTTTCCCAGCTTAGAAAATTTACCAATTCAATTGAGTTGTCAATATTTTCCTCTGAATTGCTCTTGTCTTTTCCAAATGGAATTTGGTGTTTTCAGTATGGTATCCTTAACCCGCACGTTCTGCGGACGTCGCGTGCACTACCTCGGTAGTGCTGCGCACGTCCGCTGAACGTTCCGGCCCCGCCCGCGCAATAGAACGTTCCGCACCAGTGTGGAACGTTCGGCACAGCGGAGGGGTTAAGACTTGTTGGCGGATAGGATTACCAAAGTTGTCTCACTGCTGTTAGAAGAGTGATACGTTTTTCCTTCAAACTTCTAGAATGTTACACTTGTGTGCTTATGAACCAGACCACGGATTACATGGTTTGAGTAGCAGATTAGTTATGGCACTGGATGGGTGTACAGTTCTCATGTTCTCAGCAGTTTGTAGCAGTATATACAGAACGATGTACCAAAAGCAATCTCAATCACAAACAGTAAAACTTTGGCAGTTGGGTTAGCTTATGCGCACAAGAGTATTTGTTTCTGTTGGTCACCAGGTCTTAGGTCTAAATCCTTCATCAAAGCTGAGGCATACTTAAAAATGCTTGCATATATAAACTTTATGGTAAGCTATTTGGTGCCCCCACTGAATAAACTTCCCTTAACACTGCCCCATCTAAGAAAAGTGTAAATTCTGATAAAGACTGCTAGCTGCAGATTCCTCACATGTTGCATGTTCCCTAGGCCATACCACGCCCGACCCCGGAGTGCATATGCTGTGCCACCGACCAAGTCCTTAATTTATGGGCCAAAATAGCAGTTAAAAGGGGGCTGATCACGATTCCATCCCTTTTACATTCCGTTTCCATACCCGGAGTTTCACCCAGGCTTGCAAAAACATGTGCTTCGCGCTTGGAATGAGGGGGAGTGTCGAATGATTGGCGCCTTATCCGCGGGGGGCGTCCTTGAGTCCTTGATTGTCGATCTGACTTTGCGCTACAGCACACGATCAATATAAGCAACTGCGCCACTGGCTCTCCGTCACCCAAGGTGCACGCTGCGGCGACACGCCCCTTCACCCCGTTCGAAAAATTGGTGAGAGCCTTTGAGGGCTCCAAAGGCCTTGTATTCAAGACCTACCGGATGCTACAACACTCGACTCCACAGCGCCCCCATCGATATCAGACCGCGAGGCAGGCCGCAACTCCGGGAGGACTCTCTCCCAAGCAGTGGGATCAACTTTGGCAAGACATACCTAAGACCTACTGTAGCCTTTCTTCGCGTGAAACTGCCTACAAATTGATGCTCCTATGGTACTATACACCCTCCCGGCTGGCCACCATGTTTCGTTCCGCATCCAACCTATGTTGGAGATGTGGGTCGACGGAAGACACTCTCTACCACATCTGGTGGTCCTGCCACATGATAGCTACTTTTTGGAAGGAAGTTCTGGGCCACATTAAAGGGGTGGTGGGATACCCGATCCCGTCATCGCAATACGTGGTGGTCCTGGGCATCCGTCCCTATGATCTTGCAGCAATGACTGGGGCGGACTGGGCCCTCATAAGCCACCTACGTCTAGCAACGCGACATCTCATAGCGTGCGCATGGAAGCAGACCACGGCCCCATCCATAGCTCAGTGGTTCATCCGGGTGTGGCATGCACCGGCCATGGAGAGGCTCTCACACAACATAGCGAACATTGAAAAGAATTTCCAGCACGTCTGGCAGCCCTTGCTATCTTATCTCATGCGTATCGGATTCACTTGCTTTTGCCCCCCGAAGCTCAGGGTCCTGCAACTCTTCCCAAGTGTTTGAAAGATGCTTGCACCCTAGCGTGGTGGTAGATTGGACACATTGGGATTGCTAGTCAGTCCCCTTGTTCTCCCCCGCCCCTCCCCCTATCTGCATAGTACGTGAAGCCCAAATATCGCATGGCATTTCACGACCTGTACGGGTTATTGTTACTTTCCTATTATTGTTCTCTTCCTTCTACTACAACTGCCCTAGCTGTGTTCTTCCCTGCATACATATACATATAGCCTACTGGGCACAGCAGGGATTTGGAGCTTTTATGGGTTGCCCTGCGTTTGCTAGCCCTGAGGGGCAATGTACATACTTCTGATCCCATTCAGTAGTTGTCTTTCTCTGGGGCCTTGGATTCTTGACTTTATTAGCAGGTGTTGATACTAAACGATTTTACATCACATATGGCTTTTGTTTTTTTTCCACAACTTAATCAGTTCTTGTTGCAATTGACGCGGCCACCCTAAGTGGTTGTAGGCGGCTTGCTGTGTACTTTTAAATTGATTATACTGCTATATCTGCTTTTTCACTACGCTGCCAGCACGATTAGGGTTGTAGGCACCATGCCGTGTTCAACAGTATCTGCCTGCAATAAAGGTTTTTGAAAACAAAAACAAAACAAGTCAGGTTACGATAGGCCTAGTTATATTTGGAATTAGATTAGTTTTAAACAAAAAATGTGACATCACAGAAGTGGATATTGTTAGGTGTATGGATTTATTGAAGGTATCCATGAAGGAGAACTAAGAATTCATTCAAGAAATATAACTTTGTGTGTTGTCCAAATCATATTGAAGGAACATTGTGAATGTTAGGAGAGGTGCTTCCTTTTATAAAATAGACGACATGCCGCCTGTGAGGGAGTAATGAGTATTTTTCTCTTGTCCGTTTTGCTGTACTTTGGTACTACATTCAATATGACCTTTTCGCTGTTGTAATAAATGTGGATTTATTAGTATAGTTGCTCTAAATAACTTTCTTGGACCACATTTATTTTCACTGACTTAGTATAGTATAATTTACTATAATACATTATAAATAAAATATGTATCTTGATAAAAGGGTATAAGTTTGCCAGTTCCATTAAGAGTTTTTTTGCGTAGCGATGATTTCATTTTTTGGGACTTGAAAACATTGAGATCCTCTTTAACTTTACGGAAATTAGGCATCACAAAGTTTTATGGATGCCAAATATTTAATCAACGGAATATTTAGAGGGATGAGAGCACTGATACCAATACAGTAAATACCCTACTTGTTAGGCCACAGAAGTAACGTATATTGTGAAATATTATTGTCATCAGATACTTGAGGCAGAACTCCCACTTAGAAATATAGTGGGTTCACAGTAGTGGACTGAACTGAGCGATCAGAGGGATGAATGTCGTTTTGTTCGAGACTCACATGGTTCTCCGTTTATTTTGTTAATAGTCAAAATTGCAATCCAATCAAGAAGCTGTGATAAGGAATGCACTTGAGAAAGGATGGCGGGGAAAGGAATGATGTTTGAGTTGGACAGAGGAGCAACGTGCTGAATGCAGTATAGTGTGTATGAAGATAGTTTAATAATCTGGTAATCTTGAAAGGTAGCAAGGAACTCAGGAAGTGACTGCTGCCGTGGTGTGCAGGCTATTGTAGTAGAACATCTATCATGTCTCCAGGAGGGTAGAATACTTTGGGGCAGCTAGATGTATTTTCCGGTTGTATTGTGAGAAGTGTTTCACTGAGAGTTAAGCTCTACGATCGATGACTGGATACTTAAGTGAGCTGTTCTTCTTGCAGGTTGCAGCACAAGTAACAAGACAACCGGGTCCACCGGCTCCATCACCTTATTCTGCACATGAAATAAGCAAAGGACATCCAGCCCTTTCTGCAACTCCTCCGGGTCATGCCTCGTCCCCTGGACTTTCACAGGTAAACTTGTTTTAAATTGTTTGGCATTTTTCTTCCTTGGGATATAATCCACATTAACATCATTTAATTCTTCAGCATTAGGATCTTGTACGTAATACCTGACTGATGGGTATTTTTATATTGGATAAAACTAAGGAATTGCACAGTACACTTATGTCGCTTGCACACTGTAAATTAACCAGTAACCCCTCCTTATTTCTTTTTGGCAGTGAGTAGTTTTTCTTCTATCCACTTTTGTTTTTGTTTCGTACATAATCCTCATGGCGGATATATCAATAAATGGATAGCCACATAAATTCTACCTGGAGCAGTCCGCATATCCTCAACACCTGTACCACTGTGATTGTTGATTGCTTATGTTGCAGAGATTCTGCTGAGTCGTAGAACTATGCTTGGGACCATAGAACCTTATTAGGCAGGGACTGAGTTATCCTACTACCTTAGTACCCATGAGCCCAGGACCGACTTGCTATAGTGTCTCACTTGCCCTCCTAATCACTTAGAGGAACAAGCGAATAGACACCCCAGAACGCAGCACTCCTGACTCATTCAGGAATAGCTGCGACAGGTCACATCCTTTCGCTCTCACACTCGTACTTGTAAGATCTGACAGACACTAAAAAAATATTTATTTTAACCATTGTGCTCTAATATGCAGTATACATGCTACAACAAGTAAGAAGAAGCCTAACACAAATACGGTCAGCATAGTAAGCAATCCATAAGTCATAAAAGAAGCTGTCATGATATTAGACAGGGTAACCACCCCCTCCCTTCTACAGAGGCAAAGTGATTATATATTAGAAGATTTCTGGGTGTTTGCAGCGGACCATCTCTACTCTGAAAAAGCTATCTCCAATTGTGTTTTTGCATGTCTGTGAATATCTATATGACGGAGTATGTGTTCCCAAACAGCTGCATTTGTGTGTTTTATCTAGGCGCTAGAGCCTGACCAAAACAGAATAACCAGGGGTATTGTTGTTTGACCTTGTCTACTTTGTTCAGACTAAATCCTAGGACAGAACAGAAATCAAAACCGCAGGTTCTGTGCGAAAATATAGCATGGCACGAAGCAAAATACGTTTTTATTGTAACGTGTGCAAAGCAGAGAGCAGCCTGCAACGTGCTCATGCAGAGAAAGAAAAAACAATAATGGGCCTGCACGGGACACATGACACTTCTAACATGCCCATGCATGTTGATATAGTTTAGCATAAGTGGTTATGGGTTAATTTAAGTTCAAGCATAATATGTAGGTCTATGTTTGGGGAAAAAACACAAACCGCTTAGAGAGGGGTCAGAGGCTATATTTAGAGACCACCCTGGATACCTTGCCCCAAATTCACAGTATTCACAAACCTAAAGTGTCCAGGGGTTTAAAATGAAGTTCCCAACCCTCTTTGTTCTGGACAACAAACTCCACAATGTTTTTATTTTTTTTATTTTTATTTTTTAAATGTTATTGCAGATTTACAGGGATCCAGTAACAAACACTCAGGTACTCCAAACAATAGCCACAAGTAGCGCATCTCACTATCAGCAGATGGATACACGGCCATTTAGCCCACACCCCGGAGGTAGGGCGGCGAGTTTCAGTAGAGCGCTAATGGTGTAAACCTATATACATTTCTGAGCATTCAAGGGGCATTCCGAGCATCTGCATTTTTTCCCTTTTGCTGAATCCCCCCTCCCCCCAACCCCCCCAGTGAACAAGAAGACAGTTTATTTACCTCCATCAGATTACATACAAAACTCTGCAGCAGCCACACCTCCCCACCCATTCCCTCCCCGCCAGTGATGCCCTTCACAGTTCTGAATCACAAATCGCAGGTATCGTACGATAGTCTGCAAGTGCAGTAGTGTTTGACACCCTCCCGGTGTCAGTGTCCCATTCGTCCCGGTACCCCGTCCCACACCCATCCAGGGAGGCCCTCCCTCACAACCCCTCATCCAGCCCATGGTAGTGTCTCCACTTAGACCAAACTCTGCGGAATTGTTTGGGGCACCCCCTGGCCTTATAGGTTACCCTTTCGGCTGCCATATAGAGATCTAGCCCTCTTCTCCATTCCTCCATGTCTGGGGGATCCGGCGCTCCCCAGTGCTTTGCGATGTCCCTTTTCGCAACTACCAGTGCTAGGACCAAAAATATAAGGAGTGGACGTGTCAGATCTACCTCGTTGGTCATACCCAACAGTGCTAGCTTGGGATCTTGTGGGATCGAAGCCTCAAGGACCTCCTCTAATTCTTTGAACACCTGGGTCCAGTATGTTTGTATTACAGTGCATGACCATATCGCGTGGTAGAAATCCCCCACTCCTTGATGGCATCTAAGGCAACGTGGGTCCTCTACTTTCCCCATTTTGCATAGCCGCTGTCTGTCATAGTAGGTTCTATGGAGTACCTTCAACTGAATCAGTCGCAGTCGGGACTTGATTGCCACCTCCCGGGTATGCATCAAAACTGTTTCCCAATCCAGGTCCTCCATTTCGCCTACCTCCGCCTCCCAAGTGGCCCTGAGCTTCGCCAAGTCCCCCAGCATATGGTTAGTTAACGTTTTATATGTCAGGGAGACCGCCTTCCCCGATATCTGCTCTTGAAGGAGCCTCCCCTCCAGAGGTGCATACTCCGGAATATCTAAGAGTGCGATATTTTGGGCCTTCCAGGCGTGCCGTAGTTGTATATATTTAAACTGTTGTGTGTCATGGAGCCCAAAATTTGACTGAAGTACTTGGAAAGACTTGAGCTCCCCCTTGGCAATTTTATCCCCTATAGTAGAGATGCCAATGTCGTCCCATCTTTGGTTCTGTAGTAGGGGATCTCTGTGTATAGTCATAATCTAGTGAATAGTCCCGCCCATGTGCGTGGACCCCGGAGCAATCAAAAATAATCTCTTACAGTGTCAAAAAATGCTGCAATGCATAGACACTTTAGAGAGAATTTAAAGACAGATAATGCATCCTAAAAAGGCTACACTGTCCAGTACTTCAACTAGAAATTCCACCATAAAATCCACAAAACAGCAAAAGCCTGTACAGATTTCCCTTGCTTTACCAGCAAAATCCCTCAGGAATGATAGAGAGAAGAACCTGGACAGACAAGCCCCATAGGCTGCCATTATGTGGCTCAAAACAGGATACTGTGCCTTTAAGAGAATCTTCCAGAACCTTCTCCCAGTATCCCAGAATGCATAGCAGGTCCAACTTAGTTTCAGTTCTTTTTTCCGGCTCCTGCAAGCAGGACCCTGGAGCATTGAGCTCTCTCTTTTCAAGGGTTTTGTTGGTGTTTTTTCACTAATTTCGATTTTGTGTACTTTTACAGTACTTTAGTGACTTTCTTCTTGGGTTTCTGCTCTCTTTGGCTGTCCATAATGCCTGCATTATTTGATAAATGCCCAGAGTGCTCCAGGAAGAAGGCCAAGTCAGACCCCCATGAGGTGTGTATCCTCTGCCTTCCCTCTTCCCACATCCCAGAGGAGTGTGTGATCTGTAGAGGCTTCTCTGGCAGGACCCTGAAGGACAGGAGAAAAATCAGACTTCAGGGACTTGAAGAAAGAAGACTGAAGGCTCAAGGTGGGTCTGGAGGGGCTTCTGCTGCCCATGCTGAGGCCTCTGGGGGGCTCCCCAGGGGCAGGAAGTCCAGCAAACGTCCTAGGTCTCCGTCTGGTTCAGTTGCTATGACCACGACGTCGAGAAGAAGGTCCACGGCCAGTTCCCGGTCTCCCCAGGGCTCTGGGTCGAGAAAACGTCGCCCGTCGACGTCGCGGGACGTTTACAGGCCGCCGTCGAACCCGGTGTCGATCTCCTCATCGTCGCCGTCGAGTGGACGGCATCGGAGGGCCCGGCGTCGGCGCGACACCGCCATTCGCCGTCGAAGACAAGGACATCGTCGTCGTCGAGGGGATCCTCGTCGTCTAGGTCGCCGTCGAGACGGAGGAGGTCTCCGGCGCCGAAGAAGTCGACGTCGAGGCGTTCGAAGAGGTCGACGTCGAGACGATCGAAGAGGTCGCCGTCGAGGCGTTCGAAGAGGTCGACGTCGAGGCGGTCGAGGTCGCCGTCGAGGCGTCATCGCCCGTCGTCGAGATTTAGAGGTTCGTCCATCTGGTCGGGGTCGACGTCGAGGCGGAGAAGCCGGTCGACGCCGAGGATTGTGAAACGGTCGACGCCGAAGGGCCGCTCGCCGTCAAAGGACCCACGATCGACGTCTGAGCACCGATCGTCGACGTCAGGAGGTCGTAAGGACAGGCCCAGAACTGTGGGGGGCTCCCCACAGTCGGGACAGGATGGTGGCTCCCCGGGAACGGCATACTCCGAGGTGTATACCCCGAGGAAGCCTACTGCACTGCCTTCGTTGCCTCCTTTGCCTCAGGGCCCGCCTCTGAGGGTTTCACCCCCTCCTCCGCTGCCTCCTTTTCCGGCGCCTCAGGCCCCGGTTCCAACTGTTCCTCCTCCCCCGGTTCCACCGAGATCGGTGTCGATGCCCAACCTCCCGACACCTCCGAAGAAGACTCCTAAGTCGAAGGTTCCTCCTAAACCCAAGACGTCCGACCCGGGGAGGCCGGCGGAGCGTCCCAGACCCAAGAGATCGAGGTCACGCTCAGGTAGAAGGGACAGGTCGAGGAGTAGACGCGGATCCTCCTCGAGATCCAGGCATCGCCATAGGAGGCATAGGTCCCGGTCTCGTTCTGCCTCTGGGACCCGTTCCTACTCGCCTACGTTGTCAGATTCACCGGAGACGAGGGTGTCCCCGATTGATGACATTGGCACGTTCCAGGAGGTTCTCCTGCGCGGGGCGGCGAAGTTGGGGATCGAGGTTACGGCTCCTACGCCCTCAACTTCCGTGATCTTTGAGACATTGCATAAGAAACACCTGTCTCGCCCCCTACTGCCTCTGGTGCCAGGTCTACTTGAGCCGGCGGAACAACTCTTCCTTACGCCGGCGGTGGTGAAAGCGCGCCTTCCAGGCTCTTGAAGAAATACAGGGCTCCTGAGTCGGACCCGGCTTTCTTGAGGAAGGACCCGACACCGGATTCGGTGATTGTGACGGCGGCTCGGAAGCTCCATGCCACCTCTCCTGCCTCCACCGTGCCTCCCGATAAGGAGAGCCGCTGGATTGACTCTGCTGGACGAAAAGCGTGTGGGACGTCCTCTGCAACGATGAAGGCCTCCAGTGACTCGGCATTGTTAGGACGATACGACCGTGCGCTGTGGGACTCCATGGAGCGGTTTGCGGACCTCGTTCCGCGCGACCGGAAAGAGGATTTCATGGAGATCGTCCAGGAAGGGATGCTGGTTTCTAACCAGGCCATTAGCGCCGCGGCGGATTTCTCCCTGCTGTCCGCGCATGGATACTGCCACGGTATCAATCAGAGGCGCCATGCTTGGCTTCGGTTGACGTCGCTTAAACCTGAGGCGCAACAACGTGTGGCAAATCTGCCGTTTTCCGGGGATACCCTTTTCGGGAAACACGCTGATGACGAGATGGCCAGGATGAAGGCCGAGGCGGAAACCCTGACGGCGGTGGGCTTGGAGAAGCCCAAAGATAAGAAACCCTTCCGCCAATTCCAACGGCGTTTTGGGTCGCCGGGTCGAGGAAGGGGACAGTCTTCTGGGCAACATCAGCAGCAGCAACAACAGCAGCAGTACAGAAGACCCTTCCAGAAACGTCAGAGGGGTAGAGGTGGACAGCAGTCCTCTACCGCGACCAAGGGCCCGGCTGGGTCTCGACCCTGAGCAGTTACTTCCCCTTCGTCCGTTACCCGCTCCGGTGGGGGGAAGCATTCAATCTTTTCTGGCAGAGTGGAGAAAAATTACTCAGGACAAGTGGGTGCTGAATATTGTTTGCAATGGATACAGTCTTCGTTTCACCAGCCCTCCTCCATCGATTCCTCCGATCAGCTCGCAGTATCAACTGCGCGAGCTTCAGGCGGAGGCCGACATCCTGTTGAGGAAAAGGGCGATAGAGGATGTACCTCTGTCTCAAAGAGGAAGAGGTCTGTACTCTCGGTTTTTTCTGGTCTGCAAGAAGGACAAGAACGAGTTCAGGCCCATTCTGGACTTGCGACAGGCGAACAAATGGATTCGCAGAGAAAAGTTTTGCATGCTGTCGTTGCATCAGATTTATCCTCAGCTGCAACGGGAAGACTGGCTTTGTGCCATAGACCTACAGGATGCGTACTTCCATGTGCCCATTGCTCACAAACACAGGAAGTTCCTGCGATTTCAAGTCGGCGCCAATCACTATCAGTACACGGTACTTCCGTTCGGGCTGAAGTCTGCGCCCAGGACATTCTCGAAGTGCATGGCAGTGGTAGCGGCACACCTGAGGAGGAACAAGGTGTTTGTCTACCCATACCTGGACGATTGGTTGATCAAGGCCTCCTCCTTCTCGGAAGCTCAAGCACACTTCCAGAAGACGTGCGTTCTCTTGAACAAGCTGGGGTTGCACATCAACATGTCCAAGTCTGTTCCAACTCCGGTCCAGTGTATCCAGTACTTGGGAGCCTCCATCAATACGCTGTCGGCAAGCGTGTCTCCTTCGGAAGAGCGACGTTTATCACTCCTTCGGAAGGCTCAGGCTCTCCTGTCCTCTCCATCCACGACAGTGAGGACGGTGTCTTCTCTGCTGGGATCGATGGCTTCTTGCATCTTCCTGACGCCACATGCGCGGCTGCACATGAGACCGCTGCAGGAGTGCTTGGAAGATCAATGGGACCAGAGGAGAGGATCTTGGGACGACAGGATACGACTGTCTCTACATGCTCTTCAGTCTCTGAAGTGGTGGTGTTCAGCGGAGAATCTCCTCAGAGGGGTTCCCTTCCACAAGGACATTCCCACACAGACGATCGTGACGGATGCTTCTCTCCTGGGATGGGGAGCGCACTCCGGCGACCTGCAGATTCAAGGGACGTGGTCCCCTTCGGAGTCCACGTACCACATCAATTTCCTGGAACTCAGGGCTGTTCACTTGGCGCTGAAGGCGTTTCAACCGTCCTTCCGGACCGACTCTCTGCTTGTGCAAACGGACAATACGACCACGCTGTATTACCTCAACAAGCAGGGGGGCTCGAGATCACGCACTCTGTCTCAGGAGGCGCAGGCGATCTGGCATTGGCTTTTGGCTCGAGGACTGTCGATAACGGCCACTCATCTGCCAGGTGTGCAGAATGTTCAGGCAGACGAGCTGAGCAGACTGATTCAGGAAAACCACGAGTGGGCCCTAAACGACGAAGTGCTAGGAGAAGTCTTCGCAAGGTGGGGCACTCCAGACATCGATCTGTTCGCCACCTCCGAAAACAGCAAATGCCGAGACTTCGCCTCCAGGTACTACCAGCCAGGGACGCTGGGGAACGCGATATGGATCAAGTGGTCGAACAGCTTTCTGTACGCTTTTCCACCCATTCCCCTGATTCCAACGGTTCTCATCAAGCTCTCCCAATCCAGGGCGAAGATGATTCTGATTGCCCCGGAATGGCCCAGACAGTGGTGGTTCACGGACCTGCTTCACCAGTTTCTCCTTCCTCACATGAAGCTGCCGTGCAGGCCGGACCTTCTCACGAAGTTCAGGGGGCGGATGGTGCACCCCAACCTCTCGTCTTTGAGTTTGGCGGCATGGCTCCTGAAATAGTGCAATATGGCCATTTGAATCTCCCAGCGGATTGTATGGACATACTGAAGGAGGCTAAGCGACCTTCCACTCGGACTTCTTATGCTTACAAGTGGAAGAGGTTTTGCATCTGGTGCAAGTCTAAGAACTATGACCCTACGACATGCAAGGAAGATGTCATCCTTCCATATCTGCTACATTTGGCGCAGTCTGGCCTTAATGTCCATTCCATTAAGGTTCATCTGGCTGCTTTGACTGCCTACAGGAAATGCCCTTCACAGACTTCCTTCTTTCAGATCCCTGTGATCAAAGATTTTTTGGAAGGCTTGAAGAAAGTGTTCCCTCCTGTCAGGCTTCCTTCGCCTTCAAGGGACTTGAATGTGGTGCTGTCCAGATTGATGAAGGAGCCTTTTGAACCTATTCATAAGGCTTCGTTGCAGCACCTGTCCTGGAAGGCGGCGTTCCTCGTGGCCATTACATCGGCCCGCAGGGTGAGTGAAATTCAGGCGTTGTGTTGCCAAGAACCTTATACTGTATTTCATGCTGCTAAGGTTGTTATGCGTACTCACCCTAAGTTTCTTCCCAAGGTTGTTTCTGATTTTCATATCAATCAGACTATATCTTTATCTACGTTTTTTCAGAATCCTTCGTCTCCAGCGGAAAGGTCTTTGCATTCCCTGGATGTTAGGAGGGTGCTGAAATTTTATCTGGATAAAACCAGGGATATTCGTAGGTCAGACCAATTGTTCATCAATTATGGATCTGTCAGGTCGGGTCTTGCGACCTCTAAGCAGTCTATCTCTCGGTGGATTGTGTCCTGCATACAGCTGTGTTACCAAAAAGCTAATAAGACCTTAGGAGGTAAGCCTAAGGCTCATTCCACCAGGGGCAAGGCCGCCACGACAGCATTGCTCCGTAATGTTCCGATTGCAGAAATCTGCAAGGCGGCCACTTGGAAGTCGGTTCATACCTTTGCTAAGCATTACTGCCTGGACACTGATGCCAGGGCAGACGCTCAGGTTGGGCAGGCTTCGCTGCGAAATCTGTTCGCACAGTAGTGGCGTTAATTCTCTTTTTCTCCACCGCCGCTTTGGTGTGGGGATGGGCTTGCCATTCTATTCACTAGATTATGACTATACACAGAGATCCCCTACTACAGAAGGAGTAGTTTCTGTCCTGTAACTCCAGTTCTGTAGTAGGGGTATCTCTGTTATAGTCATAAGCGCCCTCCCTCCTCCCCGGTGGAGAGAGACATATTCCTTTAATGGAATGCTACAGGTCTGGCGTGTTACGCCTTCAAAAAGAACTGAAACCAAGTTGGACCTGCTATGCATTCTGGGATACTGGGAGAAGGTTCTGGAAGATTCTCTTAAAGGCACAGTATCCTGTTTTGAGCCACATAATGGCAGCCTATGGGGCTTGTCTGTCCAGGTTCTTCTCTCTATCATTCCTGAGGGATTTTGCTGGTAAAGCAAGGGAAATCTGTACAGGCTTTTGCTGTTTTGTGGATTTTATGGTGGAATTTCTAGTTGAAGTACTGGACAGTGTAGCCTTTTTAGGCTGCATTATCTGTCTTTAAATTCTCTCTTAAGTGGATCACCAATACAGGGGGCGTGGCCAACCAGGCAGCGAAATGGCCGCTCTGTGAGTGAGCTCCTCCGGCTACATAGAGAAATCCTTTCATAATCCTTCTCCTGGACCCAGAAGTGCTTCACCATAGCAGAAAATTGGTAGAGGACGCTTACCTCCGCCTCCGACCCGAGTTTGATGTACGCTGGCTGCCGCCGGACGAGGTTGCAGCCTCTCGTGCCTTGGGCGAACTGCACTACGCGAGAGACCCGCTGCTGTGGAACCGCCGCTGGGCGTCACCTCCTACTGCAGGCCGGTGATTGACGGGCCCTCCGGAGCCCGGGCGAATTCGATGTGCGGACCACGGTGCTTCTGAGCCGACCCAGGAGCAACCTGCCGGTGAGTCGCTGCTGTGCAGCGGCGCGGACGGCCCCTAGGCGTATCCCCATTGCTCTGGGCAGTCTGCCGCTGTGATTCCGGGAGAAGACGGAGGGATCGAACCTGAGGCGAGCCCCCCATTTTGACGGCGGTTTGGTTGTGAGATTTGCGCGGCGGCTGCGGACTGGGCCTGCTCCCGCTGCTGGGCGGCTGTGTGGTAGGGAATCGCCTGGTGGAAGGAGAGGCCCCCCTGGACATAGCCCTCTGAGCCTGCACACTGCACCCCCTGCTGCAGCTTGGCCCGAGCCTACCGCACCAGCTCCTTCTACCTGTGGAAGAGCCCGCCGTCCTGGGACTGCTCGTTGCCTTGTGTAGGGCCCTGCGGGACGATACATTGCTAGAGGCCGTGGGTCTGCTTTTGTGCTGGGCGGCTTTGCTGGAACCGCCCTTTTGGAAGTTTTGAGAACCTGCCTGGGCCCGGGCCGTATCTGTCACCCCCTGCTTGCCCGCGCTGGTCTGCGGACGGAGGTGCATCAGCTGGGCGGCTAGGCGGAGCTGGATGCACTGTGCCCCTGTGAACGCCTGAAGCCTAAAGCTGCTCTGTTTTTCGCTGTGCGTGCCACCAAGAGGCCCTCTCCACTGTGTGACATCTCACGCGCCATTCCCTTCACTGCAAGATGGGGAAAAATTATGCGAGGCAGCCCAAGATCACTTTTGAGCAAAAACGCCCTGACAAACCAAATTCGACGGAACATGATGCGGGCACGTCGGGATCGCAGGGTTCCGGTGCGGACATGGACTTTGGGGCGCTGATGATGGAGGTACGTGCGAGCCTAAAAAGCATTGACACTAAACTAGATGCAATGTCCTCACAACTGGAATCGGTCAAAACCAAAGTGGATGCCCATGAAACGAGGCTGGATTGCTTGGATAACAGGCAAACCGAGTGCTGCGAATTTCAACAACACACTAAACAGCACTTCACTAATATCGAAAAGGAACTGGAGTCCCTGCGAGCCAAGACGGATGATTTGGAGGCGCGCTCCAGGAGGTCGAATGTCCGCATCACGGGAATTCCTGAGACAGACAACACTGGCAAGATGGAGGTGTTTGTGGCGGATCTCCTCCACGAACTCTTCGACCCGCACCTCTCACAGGTATTCACGGTTGAACGAGCGCACAGATCGCTTGGGAAGATACCGGCGCCGGGCACACCGCCCGTCCCATTCTTGCTAAACTGCTTAACTTTCAGGACAGGGACCTCATACTACGCCTCGCTAGGGAGAAGGGTAAGATTACACATAAAGGTAATAACATCTCATTTTACCCTGACTTTACCCCCCTGGTCCAAGCGGCACGAAAGGAGTTCCTGCCAGCTAAGAAAATACTGCTGCAAGCGAACATCAAATACGCACTCTTGTATCCAGCTAAGCTGAGGGTAATTCATGAACACACCTCACACTTTTTTACGGACGCCAAATCAGCACTGAAGTTTGCAAAACACATTAGCGGGCCTGGGGCGAGGCGAAAATCGCCAAGACTGGAAACCGACTCAGACCGCCTGAGTGATAATGACTAATATGCTAGCATTGATACACTGTGGGGCTCTTGATTCCATTTCTAAAGTCATGCTTCGCTGATCTAGTCCCCACCGTTCGATCTACTGCTATGTATGCCTTACCTGGAGGGGAGGGTGGGACCGGAATTGCTACCCTGCTGCATTGATGAGACTGTTGGGGCACGCATTTTTTCTAGTTTTCTGCTGTGCAATCCTGTTGCCGCCCCAGGTAATGATAAAAGTTTGGGTCACGGAGATTCTGACTTGAATGTAGCCACCCTGTGAAAACGGGGGTGTAAGCCTGGAGCACCACGCCTCAAGGGGTGTCTCCCACTGTTCGAGTGTCTAGTTTGTGGACACGATATGGGTTTCAATAGTTGGGCTTCGTCACGACCTGATTGGGGGGTTGGTGAGGGTGGGGGTTGGTGAGGGTGGGGGTGGCAGGGGGGGGTTGAATTGTTTGCTAACTGTTCAAAGTTGGTGCTTTAGAGGGTACGATCAGATTGAGGACTCACATGCAATCTTACTACACTCGTATTGGGCTGGGGCGTTTGGCGGGGCGAGGGCGGATATCGGACCAACAATTGATGTTCTAAATATAAAGAGACATGGGGAGTGTTAAGCTGTGGACTTGGAACATTAGAGGTCTCGGGGATCATAAGAAGGCCAGATTGATGCATGGCATGCTTGCTAGGCATAATGTTGACGTATGTTTTTTGCAGGAGACCCATGTAAATTCCACTCCTTCATCCAGATTGAAGCACTCGAGATGGTCACAGGTATATTCTGCGATTTATTCCAACTATGCTAGAGGGGTGGCGATACTCATTCGCAGAGGCCTAGACTGGCGAGAGCATGACGTTATACTGGATGGGGAGGGCAGATATGTAATTGTGCATGGATCTCTACAAGGCAGACCACTAATACTTGCTGCCATTTATGGCCCAAATGTAGATGACCCAGAGTTTTTTAGAAATGTCTGGGCCCGAATCATGATGTTGGATTGCTCGCAAATTGTCCTAGGGGGTGATTTTAATGTTCCACTTAATAATGCTTTGGACCGAAGAGGTGTGGGCAGACCTACACACACTGGGGCTCGACAGTCAATTCTGGATGTGATGGAGGAGGGGTTGTTATCTGACGTGTGGAGGGCTAGGCATCCAGTTGACGCTGTGGGTACATGCATAACCAGCCATCATGCAGCCTGGTCCCGCCTAGACTATTGGCTGGTATCGCCGGCCGTGGCGTCGTGGACGCTTGACACGTCCATACAAGCTAGATCTCTCTCTGACCATGCCCCCTGCAAGCTGGAATTGAGGATACCCGGGATCCCTAAACGAGCGTTTGCTTGGCGGCTGCCCCCCCATGCCCTCACTGACACTGTTTTCACAGAGGAAATCCGAGCAGATATTGTACACTATTTTGAGGAAAATGAGGGTTCGACGTCCACAGTAGCTACAGTGTGGGACGCTTTTAAGGCGGTGATCCGCGGCCAATGTATTGCTAGGCAAACCGGGGTGCTACGATCTATACGTCTATCTCTGGCTCAACTTGAATCGGAGCTACGTGAGCTGGACCTGACATTCTGCCGGGATCCATCTCCGGAAACGGCAGGCCGAATGAAGGCGAAGCTGCTCGCCTTTAATGAGGAAGCTCAACGGGAGGTCGCCTTCCTGGGGAAGCAAGCTGAGACCCGTAGATACGGTGAAGGGTACAGACCGAGTAGGACTCTGGCACGAATGATAACTCCTCGCACACACTCTCACTACATACACTCCGTAAAAAATGGTGAAGGGAGGATGGTTGTTGGCCAGGAAGGTGTGCTGGAAACATTTGCTGCATTCTACAAGTCCTTATACACCTCCAGGCCACCCATGGTCCCGGAATCACTGGAAGACTTCTTAGACTCCATTGCCATTGTTTGGTTCAATGACTCCCACCGCCAATATATGGATGTCCCCATCACTGTCCAGGATATAGCTCAGGTGATTAAAAGCTTGCCTGCAAGCAAGGCCCCAGGCCCAGACGGCCTGACTACGGCCTTTTATAAGACGTACGCCGAGGAATTGGCCCCCAAACTTCATTCAGTCTTTGTTGAAGCCCTAGAGTTAGGTTCCCTACCCGAGTCAATGCGCGAAGCTTTAATTATAACGCTGCTCAAACCAGATAAAGACAGCCAGGTCCTCGACTCATACCGTCCCCTCTCCTTAATCAATGTCGATGCGAAGATATATGCTAAGATCATTGCGGACAGGCTGCAGCCTTTGCTGCCGATGGTAGCACTCCCAGATCAATCTGGCTTTATACCTGGCAGAGCGACGTCCCATAACCTCAGGACGATTTTTTCCGTTCTTCACTACTTGCATCCTTCTACACAGGCTGCGGTTGTGTTTTTGGATGCTACCAAAGCATTTGATTCACTAGAATTGCCCTTCCTCTTTAGGATTTTGGGCAGGATGGGATTCAGTCCCCTCTTCATAAACTTGATCAAGTTGCTGTACGTCGCACCTAGAGCTAGAGTGAGCGTAAATAGGCTTATCTCGGAGTCATTTGCCATATCCCGCGGGACCAGGCAGGGCTGTCCTTAACCCCGCTGTCATTTGCGATAGCGATGGAGCCCCTAGCCGCTCGAATCCGACAGCACCACACAGCAAGGGGGATAGGATTCAGTTCACGGAGCCTGCTTATATCCTTGTATGCTGATGATGTCACGCTGTATGTTCTCAATCCCTCGGTAAATCTCAACCCCCTATTGCGAGAATTTGTTCGTTTTGAAGGCTTGGCTGGGATATCCATTAACTGGTCGAAGTCTGTAGTCTTTCCTCTCACTGGTGCCACGCGAGAGACGCCATCTGATTACCCACTGCGCTGGGAAGTTGATGCTGTAAAATACCTGGGGGTTTGGATAAGCCGTGATTTGCAGGAGTTGTGGTCTCTCAACTTTGGAAGAGCAGTGGACTGGCTGGAGGGTAAGGTGGAAATATGGAACAAACTACCCTTGTCGCTGGTCGCGAGGATAGCTCTGGCAAAGATGGTTGTCCTCCCCAAATTTCTCTACTTGTTTGTCAATCTTCCCATACCACTAACGGCACATTTTCATGCAAGAGTGCGATCACTACTACTGACACTTGTGTGGGCTGGTGGCCAGGCGAGAACGTCTTGGGCACTGCTCACGCTCCCACTGCGGCAGGGCGGTCTGGGGGCTCCTGACATGAAGCTTTACTCATTGTGTGCGCAAGCGCAGTTCTTGCACTTCTGGGCTTTTCCCACCCCCTACCAGCCGCATGTTGCGGTGGAGATGGCTGCTGCGGCCCCATCCCCTCTGAACGTAACGATATATGGCAAGGTGTCTCGCCCTTCAAAAGACGTAGACACGGTGGAAATGCTTCGCTGGACGAAGGAGAGGGTCTCACTCACGGTGATATAGATCCCGAGGTATTGGAAGCCCTCGGTGGTTGTCAGTAGGTCTTCCGGTAGGTTCCCCCATCGGTTGCGGCACCCAGGGTCATAAAGTACTGATTTGTGCCAGTTTATTTTGTGTCCGGCCATCCTGCCGTAACGTTCTATTTCTCGGAAGAGCTCTGGGATCGAGGTTTCTGGTTCGGTTACGTAGAGCAGGACATCGTCTGCGTATAACGAGATTTTTTCTGGGATCGCGGCAGCACCGCTACTCGTAAAGCCGCGAATGCCATTGTTTTGCTGGATCCTGGCGGCAAGCACTTCTATTGTGAGCATGAACAGGAGGGGGGACAGGAGGCACCCCTGCCGCGTGCCTCTCTGAATCTGAAACTCGCGCGATAGGGTCCCGTTCACCCGTACCCTGGCTCTCGGGGCAGTGTAGAGGAGCTGGACCCATTGAATGAAATTCGGCCCGAAACCGAACTTACATAGAACTGCAAAGAGGAAGGGCCAGTGCACCGCATCGAACGCCTTTTCGGCATCCAGGGAGAGGAACCAATGGGGGTCACTGCGGTCCCGTACTTCTTGTAGCCAGTTATGGGTTCTCCTAAGGTTTAATTTAGTGGCTCTATCTGGTAAGAAGTCTGATTGGTCTAGATGAACCAGACCTGTAATAACTGCTCTCAAGCGGGCTGCCAAGATGGTTGCTAACAGTTTCACTTCCGTATTCAGTAAGGAGATGGGTCGGTATGAGGAGCAACTCTCTCGTGGTTTGCCCTCTTTATAGATTGGGACAATCGTAGCCCTAGCTAGGTCGGGAGGTAGCTCTTTCTCCTCAAAGGCACCATTAAAGAGGCCTCTAAGGTGGCGTGACAGAAGGTCCGCCGCTCGCTTAAAGAGTTCTGCCGGGAAGCCATTGGGGCCCGGGGTTTTGCCCGGTCTCAATCTGGCAATGGCCTCGGTGATGTCATCTACCGTTATGTTCGCCTCTAGGGCTGCCATGGACTCGGGGGGCAGGGCCGGTAGGACTGTAGCCTCCAGATACCGTAGCGCCTCCTCTTGAGTAGCAAGTTCACGGGCTGCATAGAACATTTCAAAATGCGTGGCAAAAGTTTCGGCTATCTCCACATCTGTGTTGACAGTAGCGCCATCTATGGCTTTGACACTGTCAATCCACCTCGCCGCCCGCTCTTTCCTGCTGAGCCACGCCAGGAGCTTCCCCGACTTGTCCCCTACGTTGTATAACCTGTGAAGGGTGGCAAGGGACTGGGTCTTTGCTTCGTTGGTTACCAGTTCCCTGTATTGTTTCTGAGCTTCTAGAAGCCTTCTAAGGGTCTCGGCGTTTTTATGGGCCAGATATTCCCTTTCTAGGATAGCCTGTTCTAGGGCGGCCACCTCTGCCTGGAGTCTCCGTCGTTCTGCACCCAGCCTAGAATTCATCCTGTCCCTAAGTACCGGCTTCAGGGCTTCCCACAGAGTAACACTTGAGTCTACCGTACCCTCATTTTCTGCCAGATATACTTTAATGTCAGCCCGGATGCCTCCAAGTATGGTCGCGTTTTGCAGATCCCAGGTCGCCAGACGCCAAGAGTCCGCGTTTCTACCCTGGTCCCGTCCTACTCTCACATACAATTGCGAGTGATCCGATATGCCCCTGGCCCTATATTCTGCAATATCGTCTGCCCTCAGGTATTGGCGGGACATAAAAATGTAGTCGAGACGCGAGAACACCTTGTGTGCCCCCGAGTAGTATGAGTATGCCTGCTGTGTCGGGTGAAGCCACCTCCAGATGTCTGTTAGTCCTATGGCAGACATCTGACTGTAGAGTGTGGTCTGGTGCCCGCCTCTAGTCATGTCTCCAGATCTGTCGCGTCCAGAGTTCATGACATCGTTAAAGTCTCCTCCCGCTACTTGTATCGTGTCAGAGGTATCTAGGAGTATCTGGGTAAGCGCTGCGAGTGTACGCGGCTGCAGTTTAGGTGGTGCATAGATCGAGACTAACGTGTAGGTGCGTCTAATCCAGGTGCCCTGCACTCCGGCGTAGGTTCCTTGTGGATCAAGCCAGGTGCGGGTAATGCAGAATGGGGAGGCTTTTTTAACGACGAATGCCACCCCTCTAGAGTCAGAGGTATATCCCGCATGCGCTAAAACCCTGTGTCTCCCCCTAGCTATAAAGGCGCACTGAGTACCCTTGAGGTGTGTTTCTTGCAGAAAGGTAATGTCTGGGTCTACCCTCTTAATGTAAGCGTTCACCAGGCCTCTTTTGATTTTGGAACCCAGACCATTGACATTCCATGTCAGGATGCTCAATCTCCTATCTCCCTCTCGTGGAGTGACTTCGGTACTTGCCATTGGATTACGTGGTAACTGCGTGTGGCCTGACACTGGCATGTGCAGGTGATGCGTGGACTCAGTGCGTGTCGCTGCATGTCTTCAGTGAAATTGTACCCCCCCCAACTGTCCCCCCCGGTCCCCTTTCAGAACAAACTCGAAAACCCCCTCTCCCACCCCACTTCCCACCTCCCTCCCCCTCCAGTCGTATCCTTGAACAGGAACCCCAACCTGAGTCAACTTGAGAGCCCCCCTCGCCCCCCACACCCCGCCTCCCTCCCCGTCCAGTCGCACCCTTACACAGGACAAGACTATCCGCAGGAGTAGGCCTTTCGCCCACCCACACATCCCACCCTTCAGAAAATCCAACAACAGTAAAAAATGAAAAGAACAGAAAGGGGGGGTGCCAACCTGCGTGCTTCCCTAAGATGTGCTGCCATGACCGCTGTCCAGGTGCACCATTCAAGAACGGGAGTCTTGCGTCTCCATTACTGAGGCACTGATCTGCCCCGAAGAATCATGTTCCAGATGATGGATCGCCTCCACCAGCGGGTGTACCGAGTCCGGCCCCCCTCCCTCATCCTCTCCTCCAGATGTATGGTTCCCCAAGGCTTCCTCCTCGTCCCCTTCTGAACGGACGTCATTCCGGAGACAACTGAACCTGGAGCCCGGCACGGGATTGTCACCTGCCGACGACGCCTTCCCGCGCCGCGTGTCTCCCGATCCCCGGTCCCGGTATGGAGTGGCCGGGGTCTGTTTCTTCACCCTCCGTGACTGATGCCTCTGAGGCTTTGGCTGTTCCCATTGAGATCTTTGCCTCACTGATCTTTCCAGCTCTTCTCTTCCGGCGGTCTCCCAAACTGTTGAGGATGGGACGCTCTTCAAGCCACTGCCACGCATCCTCCGGGTGTGTGAAGAATATCGACTTGTCCTTGTAGAGTACCTTAAGTTTAGCGGGGAAGAGGAGCATGTATGAGATATTCAGGGTTCTTAGTTGCGCCTTTACTGCATCGAATGAGCTTGCAGTAAAGTCGGACAGCTTGCGGAAATCTTGCCGGAGCAATGTCACTTCAGAGCCCACTTCCCCTATTTTGACCTCGAGTGCCGCTCGTGACTCCTGGATATCCGTCCTGGAAGCCTGGATGGCCTCCATCAGCATTGCAGTGTCGGATCGCGCCCCAGGCGTTGTCGGTAGGGACTCCATCCGGTGTCTCGGTACCGCGAAGTTATCCATAGGCCCTAGTTTCTGAGTTTTGGGGAGCGTGTCTCTCTTGCCCATGGCTATCTGCGTTTTCGGGGTTATCCCCCCCTCCGTCAAAGATACCCAATGCCCTGGGGGGTCTCACGTCGCGCCTTCCCTTCCTTCGATTGCAGTTATCTGAGACTACGAGGTCCTGGGCCTCTCTAGCCTCCACTGCACACTCCTGCCTCCGTCCAGGGCCGCATACTACTTCCCCCAGGGACGACCAGATCGAGTGGACACCAACGGCGGCCTCCCAGCCCAGTCCGCTCTCACACAAAGGGCAGGGCAGGTCTCGGATATGGCGCCAACTGCTACTTCCCAGATCGGAGACCCCGGAGCGGGCCCCGGTGCGCCAGAGGGTCGTCCCCAGAGGGGGAAAGTCCACCACCAGGGTGTGTGCGGCCGCGGCTGGGTGAGGCGAGCTCCCCACCAGCTCCACCCGTGTATGTGGTACTCGCCAGCCGCCCCCTCCTCACCACCCCCGGCGCTATGCAGCAGTCACTCTCCGATGTTCAGGGCTTGGGCTCCCGGACCGCCATCTTGGTGAAGGGTAACCGGTCCCAAGGTGACACGAGCACTCCCACCGGGTTCTCAGCCTCACTGCCTCGTACCTGCGCCACCGGCGCTTCGCAGCCTCCTACCAACCTCCGGAGCACTCCGGCGTCCTCCCGCCCGCTGATCAGGGCTCAGTCTCGGCGTCCGCCATATTTGTAAAGGGCGACCGGTCCCGTATTGCCGCGGTCACCTCCACCGGGTCTCTGAATTCAGCTCCTCGCCCCAGTCACGGGCGCCGGCCGCCGCCCACAGGCTCTCCTCGTCCCCCGGATCTCACCAGCGGCCCTCCTCCCGTTGATCAGGGCTCAGACATCGCGGGCGCCATCTTGCCTCCAGACGAGAGCTCCGCGAGCCTCCCGCCAAAGTCGGAGTATCTGAGGAATTCGAGCACGCCTCTGCCAGGCGAACAGTCCCGCTGGCTCCGGGGGAGTTTCTGCTCCCGATTGATGTGTTAGGTGCCCTGGAACGTTATCGTAATGCCGGATTCTGTGACAGCACGGCGGGAGCTCCGGCGCGGCACTTCCTACCAGGCCATGCTGTTAGCCACGCCCCACAAACTCCACAATGTTGAGGCACCTAAAAAACAGGAAAAATTCAATACCTTTCCAGATTCCCATCACTCACCACCTCGGTGACATGCTTTATCATCTGGGTCTCCTCTTATAAGTCACTCTCGTGACCCAAAGGGCTGCAACTCCACCCTAGTGATCGGGGAGCCCGAGGATGTTTTAGTTCAGTTGATAGCAGGGGATGACAATCTGGACTACCTGATGAGAGCAGCGGATAGTGTAGGAACTAAGTGCAGTGCATTAGTGACAAGTGAAATTAAAATTGAACTGCGACAGACCCTATCTTTATTATTGTCTCCCGTAGTCCAAGCTAAAAACGGTGCACAGACAGTTTCACAAAATAACTGTCTGATGTTATGAAGTGATCAACATGTTTCGACACAACCGGACAGTTATTTGTCCCGTTCCTTCGTCAGGACCCACCAAAAAGTATTTTTGCTACTGCAACATGTGAAACAAAAATATTTTAAATAAATATAATGAATATAACTGGTATTAGTACACTTGATGTGGTCGGAAACGATACAGCCAAATCACATGTATTGTGGGGTGTACGAACCTTCCTCTGCAAAACTCATGCCTGAAGGTATCTGTAAGACAGCAAAGGAGAAATATGCGGCACATTTGTGTCCATTGCCACAACAAAAAGAGTAAATTAAACCGTAACGACAGTGACAATATCATTGCCATCTATCTTTCTCCAATGTAGAGTGTAAGGTTCTCTTTCTTACCTAGAATTTTGGAGGAAACAACCTCACCTCACCTGGCCACTGCTCTAAAAAGGAAATAAGTATAACAAACCATCATTTACTAGGATGTTATGCCTATCCTGACATGCTATTTAATGTCACCGTGCACCAATCACTATACAGAAATATATATATATGTACAAACAGAATAAAGACATAGGTCACACTTCTTTTAGGCCACTATCCTTGACTATTGATAGTGGTGCCAATACTCTGAGTAGAATGCTGCCTTCTCAATCTATACTACAGATATGTGTTCTACTACATTCCTTATATTTAACCCCAGCCATCTTTCAATGGGCCAATTAGTCATTACACACCTAATCTTTTAATCGGGGTCATATATAGCATACTGCTCTGTCAACAGAGCGGTCTGAGAAGTAGCTTGTAATGGCTGAAAAACAATCACTGTGCTCGCGCAAAAACACAACAACGCTAGATCTATACCAATGCGAAGACAGTGTAATTATGATGGCAGCTCCACTTATACCAGTCTGCTATGCTTTAATTAGAGCCCCAAAGCAGCCTCTACACCCACAAGGTCGAAGGTTGACAGACCTCTCTCTGCTTTATCAAACAATATCTGTCTTTTAAAAGGACATCACCCTTGAAGTAAAAGGATAGTGAGCGGGACCGCCTGACATATTTAGTGATACCTGCATCCACAAACCTTGCTCTGTTGTCTGACATTTACTTAACTTGACCTGTAAAATGAGAACGCATATGTGGGCGTGACCGCCTGGTGCGCTGCGAAATACCCGCATACTTTTTTTTGCGGATTTATTTCTACTGCTAAGCAAGAATAAAACTTATAAATTGGGAAACCAGTGATAAGCGGGTACATGTCTATTGCTAAGCAAGACTTAACCTGTAAGTTGGAAAACCAGTGAGAAGCGGGACCGGTTGGCATACAGCACAATGCCTACATATTATTTGCCAACTCCTGTTCAATCTCACCCCGATCTCTCAATGCGCCCATAATGAAAAAAGTGGCGTGAGGCCTTATACCTGTCTATCTGTATCTCTGGATGGTCATCCGAGCCGTCTGGGAGGTACCGATCGGGCGGCCATATATTTTTTTTATAAATCAGCAGGCAGTTTGTCAGCCCACTGAACGTTGCGTTCATTTGCGTAATGACGCCGTATTGCGCTCTATGGTTCATGGGATATGTAGTATGTAAACCCCATACGCTGCTTGACAGCCGGACACCGCGTTTATTCTCGTGATGACATCACCGTCTCACGTTCTAAGAATGATGGAATATGTATTGTACAGGGAGGGATCGTTCGGAAACAAACATTCAAAATGCTTTATTTAGCTCCACACAACCGCCCCACGAACGATCTCTTATGTATCTTACTTGCCTTGCTCAAATCAAGTCTGCAATTCAACCAATATGTCAAGTCTTGATATTTATCAATATAAGCGCCTCTTAACTACTCATCACAGTATGCTGCTAACATAGTGAAAACTGGGGAAAATATAGTCCTGCTCGTGGTGTATTGTTGTACTATAAGCTCAGTACGGTTTATGTTGCGTTTCTTCAGTACTAGTGTTCTTAGTAGAAGGCGTGGCTAGAAAATAATACAACCATTCCATACATAACCAATACTGTCGGATTATAATTAGTTATGTTTAGCACGCAAAACTCGCCAGTTTTGAGAAACTACTTATAGAGAGCACTTTGTGGTATAAAAGTGTCAAACAACCTAAGGAACAACAAACTATATATTCCATAGTTCAAAAGAACAAGAAAAGAAGGCTGCATTGACCTGAAACTTACTTTCAACCTTTTTTGGGCAAGTTGGAACTACCCATCTGAGTCTATCAAGACGTCAGTGATAGTCAGGGGAAAGGGTATCAACAGATGCCAATAATGGACGTTCTTACAGCATTGTTCAAGGTATAGCGTCATTCAAACTTACTTTGTCGCTCTTAAGTCTGAACACCCATTTCTGTTCCCTTAATAGCAGGAATTTCGCTATGTCTGTAACGTGTTCTGGAATATACGGTTGTTCTAAAATCGTCCATGTGAAGTCCCCAGGTCTATGATTGACTTCTAGGAAATGACTCGTCAGTCTTGTGGCTTGTTTCTTGCACCTCTCAGTGCTTCTGTCTTCCATAATTCGCAGTTTAATAACTTTGCAGGTCGTCATCCCCACATAGTTCAACTTGCAAGGGCACGTAATTAGATACACGACCTTTTCACTATTACAATTCGTGAATTTCTTATGTATCCATGGTTTTCCTGTGCCGATGTCTACTGATTTAGATTTCATTGTCTGAGGAATTTAGATTTCATTGTCTAAGGACATACCCCACAGGAACCGCAGGGATAGTGTCCTTGAACAGCTGGTAGGCCCCATAGCGCATCAGTCATCTGGGCTTTAATGCTTCCTCAAATTTTTTTTAACAGGTTATCTGCAGTCACCCAGCTAGCCCCAGAAAAAACACAAAAAGAGCTATAGGAAAAATACATTTGCCCCTTGGTATTCTCCTGAATTAAAAATACTTCAATCAAAATGTAGGGCACAAGAACGGAGATAGAAGAAAATGTGATTACTACAGCAGAAAACAAATATTTCACTGAGAAAGTAAGCATGGTCAAACTCGAAAATAGACGGAAAACTCCAACTGCCCTCTCAAATTTGGACCAGAGCAAACGTTTTATTACTGACCAAGATTTTTTAAACCAACTTGCTGAGTTTTTGCAAAGGAAAATAACCAACGTTCATGAGGAATTTTCTGTTAATCAGAATGAAAATCATATAGCCGATCTCTACCGCTACTTTGTTTTTTGGGCCTCAAATAAGTCCAAATGGTTTAGACACTTTTTTCACACTGACTGAAGAAAGAGTAAAACGCTTGTTGGAAACTACTAAGTTCGAGGCATGTGGGCTGCTAAATTCATATCTAGTGCATAGATCGCCGCCTAGTGTTGGGTCCGGATGATTGCACATTGTTGTCCTGGAAGAGTCTTCGAAGTATCACGAGATAGGTGGCTCCTCCCCTGGACTACAGTGCGCATGGACATCGACTCCATCCCCAGATTGTTTTTTTCCGCCATTGGGTTCGGATGTGATTTCGACGTCACCGTGTCGGAATCGTAAATTTCTCTTCTTAAGGCCAAAAGGCCTTCGTTACCTGCGTCGGTATTGTTCGCGTGCGGTCTCGAGCATCATCTGACTCTTCGGGTCGGAATTCTGCGGAGTCAAGTAACTCTTTGGACATCGAGGCCCTCTCGTCGCAGCAAGAGCCCGACGGACTTATCATGGAGCGGAGTCCGTTCAAGTTCTGCCCCGTCTGTGGATCCAAATATCCACATATCGACGTGCATCCAGTCTGTAATAAATGCCTCTCGCCGGACCACAACGAGGACAACTGCATGGCCTGCTCAAAGTTCAGGTCCAAGAAAACGCTCAAGCTTCGGCGCGCGGTGCGCCTTGAGGCCCAGCGAGCGGCTCCGGCACCCGACGATATATTCGACGACCCCGCAGAAGAAGGCCAGAGCCATCATCTTCAGATTTCACCCCCGTCGACGGAGGTCCAGGCCGATCCCGAAGAACACGTCGAAGGACTGGGCCAAGACCTTGAATACGTCGAGGAGGTAGGGGACGACGAAGAAGTTTATGGGGCCGCGGAAGATAGCTCAGAGGACGAGCTATGCCCCGAAAGTTACACGACTCAGGCTCAGGTCACGGGATCGCCTCTCGGCCTTACCCACGACCCTGCACCGCTATCCCCGGCCCCGCCTTCTGGCCCGGCCACGGACACTACAGCGGAGCCGCCATTGCGCGTATCGAAACCGAAACTGAAACCTTCGGAATCGACTACACCTAAGATGGCCGACGTCCCGCCAAAAACGAAACCGAAACCTTCGGAATCGACAACACCTAAAATGGCCGACGTCCCAACAAAAATTTCAAAGCCTGCTCCCTCATCGACTCCGTCGCCCTCCGGCCCTCCGAAGTCGAAGAAAACTGTCGAGTCGACAGCGCAGCAGAAGGTGGCCAAGGAGCCGTCCTCTAAGAAGGTTGTCCATCACGTCTCGAGCACGGTCGCTCCGGCACGTTCCACTAAGGCTGTTGACGCGCCTTCGGACAAAGCTGCGGCGCCCACAAGTAAACGCAGAGTCGAATCGAAGTCAACTAAGAGCCACGATCCGAAGGCCGGAGGCACAACGCATCGGCACACGCATGCCGGGTCTGCAACGGCGTCGACGCCTGAGCCCACGACGGAGCCAGGGGCCGTTGGAGCAGAAGAATCGTCGGCGGCACACTCGTCGACACCACGCGCCTCCGACGCTACCGAACATCGGGCGTCGGGTAACAAACCCTCCGCCTCGTTCACAAAACAGGTCACCGACTCCCTCAAACGTATTCGGGAGAAGACTTTGACGTCCACGGCTCCCACGCCGTCGGCTCCGAAACCGGTGGACGCACCTGCGAAGACTTCAACCAAGCTTCTCTACACTCTGCCACCTAAGGTGGCACCAAAGGCGTTTGCACCCAGATCGGTGCCGACGGATGCCTCAGAAGACCAATCTGAGCATTACATCGATGCCGAAACAGGAAAATTGACCCTCTATAAAAGAAAGATCACTTCCCAACCATTGGAATCCTATGTCATTCCACTAAAAAAGAAGAGGGCAGCACAGGACATTCCTGCCCTTATTGAACCTATTCAGCCACCACCAAGGAGGAGTCCATCACCTTCCCCCAACCAGTCAGGGGGAGAGGATGATACCCAATATGACCAGTACAATTTCCCAGCTGCCAATGACCCTGATGGTCAACAGGACTCATATGACGACACTGGTGACCAGGGAGGACATCAGGTGGCACAAGACCCACAGAGTTTTGGTGCACGTACATCACCAACTGAGGATTCAGCAGCATTTAATGCTTTGATAGAGAGGGCAGCTGCAAATCATGATGTGGACATGCATGCTGACCCGGTGGAGGAAGATTTTTTGTTTGACACTTTCTCTGTCTCAGAAAGAACAGTTAAGACACTTCCTATGCTAAAAGGCGTCCTTAAGCATGCCCCAGACATCTTTAAAGAACCTACCAGGGCGAGAGTGGTAAACCCACGTATCGAAAAGAAATACAGGCCGGCACCTGGTGACCCTGCATATATTCGGGGACAGTTGCCTCTGGATTCGTTGGTGGTCGCCAATGCCCGCAAGAGGGCAAACTCCCAAACTACGGGTGAAGCTCCTCCCCCAGACAAGGAGTCGAAAGTGCTTGAGGCATCGGGCAAAAGAGTTGCTGCGCAGGCTGCCAATATCTGGCGTATATCAAACACACAGGCACTATTGGCGCGATACGATAGGGCGCATTACGACACCCTAGAACAGCTCCTTCAACACCTACCTGATGAGTTTAAGGAGGCAGCCGAAATGCTCATGCAAGAGGGAAAGCTCATCTCAAACGCCGCAATAAAGTGTGCACTTGATGTGGCGGATACAGCGGCTAGGGCGATTAACACTAGCGTCATGTTACGGCGACAGGCGTGGCTTCGCATATCGGGATTTAAGCCTGACATTCAAACAACAATACTCAACCAGCCCGTTAATCCTGACAGGCTGTTTGGCCCAGATGTTGACACCACCCTGGAAAAAATTTAAAAAGACAATGAGACCGCTAAGTCCATGGGGGCGCTCCAGTCTCAACAATTTAGGGGGAGCACTTTTCGTCGCTCAGGAGCACGTGGTGTTACCAGAGGACACTTGGGTCAACAGACACAATTCACGAAAAGTGGTGCACAATCCTCGTACCCCAAGCAGGGTAGAGGGGGTTACAGAGGTAACAGTGCCAAGGGCAGAGGCAGAGGAAACAACAACTCCCGTTCCTCTGCCGCCAACAAACAGTGACTCTGTCACTGCCCCCCGACCATCCAACACCTGTCGGGGGGAGACTCCAGCAGTTCCTGCCAGTCTGGACATCCATCACCACAGACAGGTGGGTAAGACAGCTTATCCAGTATGGCTATTGTTTGGAGTTAACATCTACCCCACCCACCATTCCCCCAAGACAACGTCCTATGTCAGCAGAGCACTTGCACTTATTGCAGCAGGAAGTTGTGGTGATGCTGCAAAAAGGCGCAATCGAGCTCGTACCAGTGGAGGAGGAAGGCACAGGGGTCTATTCCCTGTACTTCCTTATCCCAAAAAAGGACGGATCCCTCAGACCCATTATGGATCTACGCCCCCTCAACCTGTATATACTGTCAGAACACTTTCACATGCTTACACTGCAGCAGATTCTTCCCCTGCTGAACCAAGGGGACTTCCTAGCAACCTTGGACCTCAAGGATGCTTATTTCCACATACCACTCCACCCGTCCCACAGAAAATACCTCAGGTTTACTTTTCAAAACAGGCACTATCAGTTCAAGGTCCTACCCTTCGGAGTGACCACTGCCCCCAGAGTATTTACAAAGTGTCTGGCGACAGTTGCGGCGCACCTCAGGAGGCAGAACATACATGTCTACCCTTACCTAGACGACTGGCTCGTTCAAGCAAAGTCAGAACAGCAGTGCGCCGCGGACATGTCCCACACCATTCACCTCCTCCACAGTCTGGGGTTCTCGCTAAACTACCCAAAGTCGCACCTTCAACCAGCCCATGTGTGGCAGTATCTCGGTGCGACAATAAATACCCTGACTGCTATGGCTCAGCCAAATCTGGTCAGGATCGACAACATTCAGTCGCTGATCCAGAGGTTCAGACCACAACACTCCCTACCAGCGAGAGTGTTCATGCAGTTGATAGGCATGATGGCCTCCTGCATCTTCATAGTCCCGCACGCACGGTTGCACATGTGTCCACTCCAAGAATGCTTAGCGAATCAGTGGACACAGGCTCAGGGACAACTGACAGACCTAGTGTTGGTGACCGGTCGGGCTTACAACTCTCTGCATTGGTGGAATCCACACAACCTTTGCAAGGGACGACCGTTCCAAGAGCCTGTGCCACAGATTATCCTAACAGCGGACGCATCTCTCCAAGGGTGGGGAGCTCATGTGCTCCACTACACGGTGCAGGGACTGTGGTCCACCCGGCAACAGAAGTTGCACATCAACTACCTGGAATTGATGGCAATCTTCATGGCGCTCAAGTCCTTCAAAGTACATCTGTGCAACAAGGTCATGTTGATCCGGACGGACAACATGACAGCCATGTACTACATCCAGAAGCAGGGAGGTACTCGCTCGCCACAGCTGTCTCATCTGGCTCAGAGCATGTGGAAGTGGGCCATTCAGAGGAACATTTTCCTCATGGCAGAACACCTCCCGGGCAAGGACAATCACATGGCGGATCTGCTCAGCAGATACAGCCATCAAATGCACGAGTGGGAGATACATCCATCAGTACTCCACCCGTACTTCCAGCAGTGGGGTCATCTAGAGATAGACCTGTTTGCCACAAGGGAAAACGCAAAATGCCGAAGCTTTGCCGCCAGGTTCCCTCACCCGGAATCGCAAGGGAATGCGATATGGATGAACTGGTCAGGCAGATTTGCGTACGCTTTTCCCCCAGCGCCTCTCATTCCGCTGGTGGCAAGAAAGCTAAAGCAACACTCGATGACACTCATCCTAGTTGCTCCAACATGGGCACGCCAACCATGGTACACCACGTTTCTAGAACTTTCCGTGGTGCCGCATCAAAGGCTGCATCTCTCCCCAAGCCTCTTGACGCAGAACCATGGCGACATTCAGCATCCAGATCCGCAACAGCTCAACCTGGCGATCTGGCTCCTGAGGTACTAGAATTTGGCTACCTCAACCTGCCTCCGGAATGCATGGATATCCTACGAGAGGCAAGAAAGCCCACTACCAGAGCTTGCTATGCAGCAAAATGGAAGCGGTTTGTCATTTACTGTACAGAACACGATATCAACCCGCTAGATGCATCCATTCCTAACATCATCTGCTATTTGTTACATCTTTACAAATGCAATCTAGCGTACGCTTCCATTCGGATACACTTATCCGCCATAGCGGCTTATCTCCAGAACAGGCAGCATCTCTCTGTTTTCAGGGTGCCTGCCATTAAAGCCTTCCTAGAGGGACTGAAACGAGTCATTCCTCCGAGAACACCACCAGCTCCAGTGTGGAACCTCAATGTGGTCCTCACTAGGCTGATGGGCCCACCTTTCGAGCCACTGCACTCCTGCGAGCTTCAGTTCCTTACATGGAAAGTGGCATTTCTCATTGCTATTACATCGCTCAGACGTGTTAGTGAGCTGCAAGCGCTCACAGTCCAGGAGCCATTCATACAAATTCATTCAAACAGGGTAGTCCTACGCACTAACCCCAAATTTCTTCCGAAGGTGGTGTCACAGTTTCATATCAACCAAACTATTGACCTGCCCGCATTCTTTCAAAACCCACAAACGGTAGCGGAGAGAATGCTTCATACATTAGACGTTAGGAGGGCGTTGATGTACTACATTGACAGAACACAACACTTTAGGAAAACACAACAACTTTTTGTTGCCTTCTCAGCACAGCACAAAGGCAACCCTATTTCCAAAGCAGGACTAGCCAGATGGATTGTTAAGTGCATTCAAATCTGTTATCAGAAAGCTAAACATACTTTAACAATACCCCCAAGGGCGCACTCCACACGCAAGTTGGGGGCCTCCATGGCTTTCCTGGGCAACATTCCTTTGGAAGACATTTGTAGAGCAGCTACGTGGTCTACACCACACACATTTACCAAACATTACTGTGTAGATGTGCATTCCAAACAGCAAGCAGCTGTAGGACAGGCTGTTCTCAAGACACTCTTTCAGACTTCTGCAGCTGGCACGGGCAACCGCCGTTGATGGAGGGACTGCTATGTATTCTATGCACTAGATATGAATTTAGCAGCCCACATGCCTCGAACTGAATATGCTACTTACCAGTATGCATCTGTTCTTGGCATGTAGGGCTGCTAACATTCATATCGCCCACCCTCCTCCCCGGTGCCCGTAGCGGCTGCAGATACTCTCTTGCATTCAATCATTAGCATGGACATCAGTTACACTATTTCACTCCATCTCTGCCACAATGGCTAAAAACAATCTGGGGATGGAGTCGATGCCCATGCGCACTGTAGTCCAGGGGAGGAGCCACCTATCTCGTGATACTTCGAAGACTCTTCCAGGACAACAATGTGCAATCATCCGGACCCAACACTAGGCGGCGATCTATGCACTAGATATGAATGTTAGCAGCCCTACATGCCAAGAACAGATGCATACTGGTAAGTAGCATATTCAATCTGGTCCCCTTATGGACCTGTGCCATCCTTATGGTCCCTAATACGATTGTGCTACATCTTGCTAAACCTTTAAATAATGTGCTGACTTGACAGCGTTTTCCAGTAGCATGGTACGTCCTATCCTAAAAAAAAATCCTTCCCATGATCCTGCGGAGGCTAAAAACTATTGGTTCATCTCCCAGCAAAAAATTTAGAAAAGGCAATAAAGGAGCACCTGATGGCTTTTCTTGTGGTTATACACATTCTGGACCCATTGCAACATGGCTTCAGGCCGCAGCGGTGTACAGAATCAGCCTTAGTTATTGTCACAAGAAGATTCAAATGGACGAAGGAGGGAGGGCTGCATTGACCCTGCTGGACCTCTCTGCTGTGTTTGATACAGTGAACCATCTAGTGCTTAGGGGGTGGGGATCAGGAGTGCAACTCTGTCCATCCTTAACTCCTTCCTGTCAAACAGAAAACAGACTGTTGCATTTGGTGGGCACACCTCCATATTACTTCTCGCTTCTCTTTGGGCTGCCTCAGGGGTGATCATCATTCCCATTGAACATCTATGTCACCCCCTTGGCAAAACGTATTCGATCCTATCGTTTCTCTGCAATATCCTACTCCGACGATACGCAGATTGTCATATCAATTACATCTGATGTTGAGATACTGCCTGGCAAATTATCACATTCTGGATGCAATACAATTGCCTTAAAGTAAACACAGAGAAATCAGAGGTGACATCAGGGGTCACTCCAAGATCCAAACGGCAATAACAAAACCGGAAATCATACCGCATGGTATGAGAGGAGCAACGCTCAGTCTGCCCTAACCCAAGACCAAAGCGAAGCAAAAACAAAAGCAGCCGAACTGCAGAAGCGGTCAAGACAAGATGGCGGCGGAGGATTAGAGAAACCAGTGTACGACAAAGCACCGAAGGGAAAAGCTGGGCGCACCGGGGAAACAAGGCTAGTGCCTGCGCTAACCCCAAGAAAAGAAAGCGACCCTACCTTAACTAAATATCGCGCAAGAATATCGCGCAAGAGGCGGACACCATCCAGGGCACAGAGCGCTGTGAGCGAAACTGAAACTAACTTTAGCGTGAGCGGCCATCTTTAATATAAAAAACAAGGGAGGCTCACCAACACAATGGCGATAGGAAAGAGAACGGGCAATCGGCAGATCAACCAGGGGTGGGCAAGGAACAGCACAACTACTCAAGTTACCCTAGTGCTGCCCTACCCACCGGAGGAGTAATAGGGGCCAGCAAGCCGAGAAAGAACAGTGCGGGTGAAAGTGAAACCAACTCCCACGGAGGCGGCCATCTTAAGAAAGCAGCACAACACCAGAGAATAGAGAGCGGGCGAGCAGCAGAGTAAGCACAGGCGGGTAATAAGCTACTCTAGAGACATTAGCGCTGCCCTACCAAAACGGAAGAGCAATAGGGACCGGTAGCCCAGGAAGTAGCATCACGTTCATTGCGATCAGGCGGCCATTTTAAGAAAGCAACAGAACGAAATACCGAATGCATCCCTACACACAGGAGGAGAAATAGGTGCCATCACAAAATCATAAATCTGGTAATCCACAGCCGGGGTACCATAGGGCAGTTATCTTGGTAAAGACATGGGGATCGGAAAAGTAAGCGCCACGAACACCACGAAAAAAGCCACAACGAAGCGGCAATATAAGTGAGCAACATCAGCGCCTCGGACCACCAGAGCGACAGGTGAGAGGCCGAGAAGAATCAAATGACAAACCCACAAAAAACGTGAAATACGAAAATGAAACCGCAACTAAGGGGACAGCCATCTTAGGTGCAACAAGAAGATCGCATGAAACTAGCGAACAACACAACGAAAACAGGTGCCGCCAGTACCCACAAGCAGTAGCCACGACACGACCTCCAATATCGTTTGAAAGGCCACCGGAAAAGCAGCCCAAAGCCAAGATCGCCCGCACAGGGAAGGAAGATATAACAAAAGAAGTGGGCATAAAGGTCGTAACAATAATATAGCAAAAATACTGATAAAACACACAGCAGCGCGTCTGCAACACAACTTTTTAACCACGGCTACGAGACGCAGCCGCAAGCAAGACTGAGAAAAGACAAACGAAAGACAAAGAACATAAAGCAATCGGAAGACCACAAAAGGCAACAAACAGCACAAGAACATACTCAACAGCAAGCGAAGTGGGTACAAACAGTCAATATAAGAAAAGCATTCCACCACAGCCGCTAAGCAATGACAGGAGATTCGTGCTTCTACAAAGCAAAAGAGGGCTACAAAAAATGGCAGGGAGCGAAGGGAAGGCGTCGCAACTACAAAAAAAGCCAAAAGCCGAGAGCACGCCAGAGTCGCCCTTCAAACAAAAAACGGACATCAGCAGCACACTGGACAGTAAACTCATACTTGCCGAAGTCCATCATTTGGCAAAATCAACGAAAAAAACTACCGATGCCATACAACTCGAACTAGCGGCGTGCAGAGCAGACATCCACACGGCTAACAGCAGGTTGTCGACAGTAGAGCAGAGAGTGAGCGACATAGAAGACAAATCACAGCTAGCGAGCAGCAAAGCAATGGGAAATATTGCTAATGCAACAACAGACCTACAAAAGCAGGCAGCTGACTTCGAAGATCGACAGAGAAAAGGGAATATAAGAATTGGCATTCCAGAAGGAGAAGAAGATAAGGCGGGGTCTTGTGTAGCCATGCTAAAAGACCTCATCCCAAAAATAACAAATCTAAAATTCGTAAACCCCTTTGAACTGGACAAAGCATACAGAGTACCTGCATACAAACAAAGCAATAGACAAACTCCAAGGCCAATAATATGCAAGCCCTTACGCTCACACCAAACAGAAGCCATTTTTGGAGTAGCGAGGAAAAATCCGAACTTGCAATGGGACGGCAATAAGATCATCCTCACGCAGGACTACTCGAAAACCACGGTAGACATCAGAAAGGGCTTCCTGATGCAAAGAGACAAACTAAGGAAAAAAAACAGTCTACTCTTTCATTGGCTCAACGAGGTTCGGAGTAAACCACAAAGGAACAACGATAATCTTCGATGATCCTGCAGATCTATCGCGATACTAGACATCAACTGAACCACAAGAAATGGAAATGACTACCACATCATCAAAAAGAAGAGTGTCGCAAGACAACGAAGTGGAGTAGACTGGCAGAGCGAACAAAAAAGGAGTGGCACAAATAAAGGAAATAAGACGATAATGAGCACAACCAGCAACTTATCTACCTCAAAAAAAGTAAAGACAAAAACACCTTAACAGGGAAGTAAGGTCCCGAAGAAGAGAAAGCGAGCACAACACAGCAACGCAGCTAACCGATATAGAAGGTCATCACAAGACTACCTCAGGCGAAGAAAAAGCACACGAACAATAGATAACTGGAGAGAGAGCGTCGAGCAACACAAGAACAAAGATATCCTTTTAACGAAGGGAGTAAACAAGGGAATCTTGTCCATCGAAAAATATACAATTTCAAAGAGAGGGGTGGTATGTGGCCCAAAAAACGCTGGATTACGAGAAATACAATGACTATACTAAGTCCCGGGGGGTCGAGGGGAGAGGGCCTTGCTGTCGCACGCTTCCAGTATGACAGTTTTGCAGGGGAGGGGAGGAGGGGATGGGTAAGAGAGGGGGTGTTGTTGCGTTCAGTTTGTTGTGTTCAGTTTGTTGTGTTCGTCATGTTCGTCACGTTTGTCAAGTCAGTCAAGTCCAGAACCTTAACGCATCCTTTGACAGAAAAACACGTTCCATCTGACAGCTCACTAACCACTAGCACAGTTAGACCTCACACACATTACAACTACCAAGGCACTCACAATCACAGACTAACACTCGACCACAATGAGTAACAAGGACACACTGCAATCCGACCTCAAGGTTATATCCCTGAACGTTAAATGTCTGAACCACCCAATAAAAAGGAAAAAAATATTAACTACCTAGCTAAAACGAAAGGGGATATCATCCTCCTACAGGAAACTAAACTATCATTAGAAGACGCGAATAAGATTAAAGCGAGGTGGATAGGCCAGCTAGCCTGCTCCCCAGCGGTGGGGAAAAAGAGAGGAGTGATCACCATTTTGAGTTCTAAGTCCAAAATAACAATTGAAAGTGTAGAACAAGATGACAAAGGTTGACTGCTGTGCACTCAACTCAAAAGAGGAAAGGAAACAATATCAACAACCAACATTTATGCACCAAACAAGGATGACACAACATTCTGGGAGGGGGTAACAAGGAAACTGGAGAAACACCAAATGCACAATCTAAACATCGTAGCCGGAGATTTCAATCTAGTCCAAGACAAACCATACCCTAGACAGACAATCAAGCTCCCAGACGAGACCCACAGCCTCCTACAACATCCTGAGGAATATTTGCAACAGATTTGATTTACAAGACCCATGGAGACTACAGCACCCAGACACCAGGGACTACACCTTCTATTCCAACCCGCACAACACATATAGCAGAATCGACTACATTCTCAAAATCGCACACGCATCTAATAGAACACACAGATATAGCAGCTAGAACAGTCTCAGATCACTCTTGCATCAGTCTACACCTAACGGGCAGACACAATGACCACATTACCCATAGATGGCGGTTTAACAACATAACAATAGTAAAGACGGAAGACAAGGACACACTAGAGTGAGCAATCAAGAACTATATAAATGAGAACGACACACCAGATACCGACCCAAAAGGCCTGTGGGAAGCCCTAAAAGCAAGACAAGTTAGAAAGGACATAAAACTAGAAACCCAGCACATAGACAACACCTCAAACTCAGAGCTCCTTCTTGCACTTACAGGTAAGAAATACGAATTTAACAGAATCCTCAGTGAGAGGGCGGGACTTTGGATAAGAAAGTATAAACAGATCAATCTCTGCGAAGCAAACAGGGCAGGGAAAACATTAGCGGCATATCTCAAACGCAAGCAGAGACAGCATTGCATATCCGACCACCCCCTTTTGTACCACTATCACCGACCAGCACAACAAAACACATACCTGCCACAAAGAAATCCTAGAAACCTTCAGGGACTTCTATAAAGACAACAAGATTGTCAAAGCAGGCACCACAGACTACCTGAAAAGACTCAACCTACCCAAGATATTGAAAGAGGAAGCGAAAACGCTAGGCCAAGATTTCAAGGAGACCGAGATAGCAATAGCCATAAACTCACTAAAAGACAACAAAGCACCAGGCCTGGACGGCTACACAGCACCCTTTTACAAAAAGTTCAGGGATCTTCTTCTACCAGTTCTGACCAAAACTTTCAACTACTGCGCAGAAGAAGGAACAATAACAGATACAATGGCACAAGCCAACATAATTGTAATCCCAAAAGAGGGTAAGGACCCACAATGGCCCAAAAACTACCGCCCCATATCGCTAATAAACCTAGACTGCTAGATATACGCAAAAATACTGGCCACAAGACTTAACAAAATATTACCCCAGCTAATTGGTTACACGCAATTAGGATACATGAAATCTCGTATGTCGCACGACAACACAAGACTCCTTTGCCAAGTCATAGAACACCCCTCAAACTCACTAAGCCCGGCTGTCGCAATCACACTAGACGCCGAAAAGGCATTTGACAGAGTTTCCTGGCACTTCCTGGAGAAAGGCTTGCAGGAGTACAACTTAGGGGACGGGTACACGAAGAAGGTCATGGTATTATACAAAAAAACGAAAGCGCAAATAGCCATAAACTGTGTTTCATCCTCCCCGTTCGAACTTAGAGGAACGAGACAAGGATGCCCGTTATCCCCGCTACTGTTTCTACTAGCCCTAGAGCCTCTGATCAGACACCCTAGCAAACCGAGACATCACAGGGATAACAATTAACAATACAACAGCCAAGATCGCCGCCTAGGCGGACGACCTACTTATATTAACGAACAAACCAGCCCACTCTATACCAGCACTCATGTGTACAATCGACACATATGTCAAACACTCAGGCTACAAACTCAATAAAGATAAATCGGAATGTATGCCACTCAACATACACACAACAAAGGAAGTAATAGGAAGCTCAGGCCTAGCTTGGCAACCAAAAGCAGTCAAATACCTGGGCATCCAATTTAAAAGAAGCCTAAGAGGGACTCTAGAACTGAACGAAACGCTCACGCTGGAAAAGATTAAAGAACTACTAGATACGTGGTCACCCAAGTTCATCACATGGTGGGGTAGAATAGACACCATCAAAATGATGGTAACTCCTTTAATCAACTACCTGGCAGACATGCTTCCCCTACCACTGACAGAAGACTTCCACAAGAAAATAGACCTAATGATCAACAAATTTATATGGAGAGGTAAAAAAGCTAGAATAAGCCTCCGTAAGCTAAGGCTAGGGAAAAAATGGGTGGGCTCAACTTCGCGGATCTGAAAACATTTCAACTAGCATTCATAGGCAGACAAGGGATGCACTGGCTGCTCCCCATACAAAAATACACACCAACATGGCTAGCCATAGAGAAAGCCATGCTGAACAACACAGAGCCACTCACACTGCTAACGTCCAACAAACAAGCACTCAACAACAACCCGATCCTAAAGATCACAAAACAGGCACTATTGAAGGTAGACCGCAACCTGGTAATCAGCATAAAAAACAATGGGAGTCACTCTGGTCTAACCCCAAGATTAAGTACAGGAGGAAAACACTAGACATGGAAACATGGATGAAGCGGGGTATTCAGTTCCCAGCACAACTAGAAACAGAAGGAAAGCCATACACCTTCAACAATCTGAAAAATAAACACAAACTCCCAGATATAGAACTCTATAATTTCCTAGCTATCAAAACAGCCTTAACTAAATCAAAACTACACAGACAAACCCCATCCATCTTCCAGTTTATAGAGGACATAAACAAGACAGGGCACCAAGTCTCACTCCTATACAAACTACTCTGACCCGCCAAGTCCAAACTTAAAGTCAAAAAGACGACCTACTGGGAATCCCAAATTAAATCCAAACTGACAGAACAGGAACTAGAGACACTGTGGGGATCCCCATCTAAAAATGTGATATCCCCAGTATTAGCACAGACCAAATTCTGGCTACTCCACCAAGCTCACTGGACACCTGCACGCCTAGCCTCTATAGGTCTAAGAGACAACGACACCTGCTGGAACTGCGAAATAGAGAGAGGAGACCTAGAACACCTCATCTTCAGCTGCACAAGAATCAAAAATTTCTGGAAACAGGTGTTAGACTTCACAAACAGAACGCTGGGCTGCAGCCTTAGGCAAACATTCGCCACAATCATTACAGCACATATATCATCAGACATCTCCACTCAAGAGGACAGAAATCTCCTCGACTTCCTCCTCACTTCAGCTGCAAACATAGTACTCATGAACAGGAAGGATACCGCCAAGGCTACATTCAAAGGGTGGCTGAATTGGATGATCTTCCTTAGAGGGGCGGACTACACCGCTCTCAGAAACACTCCGGGTAGACACCCCTACAGAGAGATGTGGGCCAAACTAGATACATTCATAGACTCCTTCAAACCACCATAGACAAAGCACAGCCCAACCTCAAATATGGTCATACTTTCCTGTCACAAACAATCCACCACCACCTATTTTTGTATGTTTTATGTTCTAACTAGAAACCAAGAGTTAATAGGCACGGCGCACTGCTGGGTTAATGGGTTCAAAAGGTGTATTAGATTTCAAAGGATTTGTAGGAAATTTCTAGGTGCACCGGCAGGTGGCGTTACTGTCCAAGAACGCTGGGTTTCAGATTAAGGGGTTGAGTGCATTACCTCTCGTGTAAATGCATCCCTGCGATTGGGCACACTAATGATGGTTCGTGGCTGAAAGAACAACCGACTCCAAAAAATGTAGTATTGCTGATTCACTGTTTAATAATAAATTTTTGATTTGATAACTTCTCAATTTTTCAAAAATATGTCCATTTACTCATGGTGCATGGTTGGTTATTCAGTTCAGGTTAGTCATGCGAGCTCCGATGCATTTCGGGCTGGGATTGCCCTTTGTCAAGGAGCACTGTGAAATGATACAAAATTACGGGCTCATCAAAGATAGGCATATGCACAAGTACTATTTCAATTACATTGCATCATCCATGGTAGTGCTGGTGATATAAACATGTGAAAATGTGCCGTGCAAACAGGTGCGCGTGTGAGTTACAGATGTGTGAGGTTGGGGACAGGGTGAAGGGTGTCTAGGGGGGAGTGCGTAAATGGAAACAGTTATGTAGGGTAGCGGTGAGATCAGAGATGGATTATAAGTGTTAGTTCAGTGTGGATAACCAATAAATCGGTGAAGTGGGCCATGCAACGCTTAATAGAGCGGGGTGTTTGAAGTGTGGTAATACGCTAAGTGAGTGACTACGGAAACAGTAAACTGTGCCTCGAGTAAACGAGACTTACGTATCAAGGCTGGGTCCCAGTGTACGGGAGCCTAAAAGCGAGAGGCAACCGTTAGTTATTAAACGTAACTGGGTAAACGCATGGATTGGGTGCTCAAAGGCGGTAGTAAAACACTTACGATTGAAAGAGGTTAACGTCGCGTAAGCGCGCGTCTTCATCTAGCGAGGTTGAGGACGGCGGAGTCCATGTACTCCGCACAGAATCAAGCGGAGTGCTCCGAGTGTACAAGTTAAGTGAGGAGTGAAGCTAGAAAAGGGACTAGGGACTAAAGCGTTAGGGTGGCGGCCATTTTGGAGTGGAGTGAGGTGAATGGGAAAGAGTGAACCAAGTGTCAGAGTTAATATAGAAGGGTTACGGATCATTTGAAGGATCAAGCCGTTACGGGTAGCAATGTGTGTGACATGTACCAAGGAGGTACTATAAATAACAACTAAATTCAAGGCGGTCGTTAAGACCATAAGGCTTCATGGCTTGAAGTCTGTAAATCCAGGATATTTCTCTCTGTAGTAGTGTTTTATTCAGGTCTTTTCCTTCCAATTTAGGTACCATCTCTAAGATGAGAAACTTCAATTGCGCAATGTTGTGGGCAGCTTCAACAAAGTGATTAGCAATGTTCGACTTGATGTTCTTGGTTCTGATGTTTGACTTGTGTTCCGTGATACGAGTTTTTATTTTCCTGGATGTTTTGCCTACGTAAATCATGCCGCAAGGGCATTTCAACAGGTAAATTAAGTTGCATGAGTCACATGTGGCATTCACTTTCAGTTTTATATCAAAACCCCTCATCGGATGGTTGATGGTGTTCCCTTTTATGATGTTGCAGTTACTGCAATGATGACACGGGCGGGTGCCGGTGTATGTGCATTCTTCCATGTTTTTTTTCGATAGAGTTTCTCTGATGTTTTGAGCTCGAGTATAAGCGAAGATTGGAGTTTCTTTGAATAGATCACCGAAATCAGGTTCTGAGGCCAGGATTCGCCAGTGTTTCATGATGATTTTTTTGTACGCTTGACTGGAAGTAGAGTATTTGCTGACAATTACTGTTCTCTTATTTTCCAACTTTGGGGTGCCCTGGAGGGCTTGAGATCGTGGGATGATAGACACGTTTGTAAGAGCTTCATCGATAACCTCTTTGGGATACCCTCTTTTTGAGAATCTGTTTGACATGATTTCCATTTGTGATTTGCTTGTTTCCGGATCTGAAACTATGCGCTTTATCCTCAACATTTGGCTGAAGGGAAGATGCCTTTTCAGGGAGTTCTGATGGAAGCTTGTAAAATGTAAAGTGTTGTTGCGGTCTGTGTTTTTTCGATATAAGTCTGTTTGTAGGCCTTGGTTGGTTGATTTAATGAGTACGTCAAGAAAGGTTATTTCGTCACTACTGATGTTCCAAGTGAGTTCAATTCGATTGTCTGTAGAATTCAATGTTCTTAACGAGGTTTCCAAGTTTTCTCGTGAGTCCTTCCAGATGAAAAAAAGATCGTCTATGTAACGAGCATAGAATTTAAGGTTGCATGGCCCACTTCACCGATTTATTGGTTATCCACACTGAACTAACACTTATAATCCATCTCTGATCTCACCGCTACCCTACATAACTGTTTCCATTTACGCACTCCCCCCTAGACACCCTTCACCCTGTCCCCAACCTCACACATCTGTAACTCACACGCGCACCTGTTTGCACGTCACATTTTCACATGTTTATATTGTGGTAAATAAATAAATAATACCCTATTTTTGACTAGACATATATCATAACAGATAGCTCAATAAATAAGAGTCAAGATTCGAGGTAGTAGGAGTTTTGCAGGTTTAATACAGCATAAGGACAGGAACAGGACAACCTGCATAGGAATAGGATGACAGGGCCCAGCAGCTGCTGGGGCTGGATCTGGGATGAGCGCGCGCTAACTTTTAATAACAATACACGAGCATATATACATAGCGCAAACACATAGCATTACATTGCAGTAGGCGTAGCAGTGGGTGGAGCAGAAGGCGTGACGCGTAGCAGTCGCGAAAGATAAGAGTAAAAAGAAGGTGTAACTCAGACATGTGATGCAAACGTAACAGAATATGTCATGAATGGGCGGAAACATAGGAGGGGGCTACCTAAGGAGCCGGGACCTCTAACCTGGTGGTGCGCGCAAACTGGCAATGACGTGTTACTAGGAGAAGCTGGGGGCTACGAACTCTGTGCTGGGAGCAGAGACTAAAGTCTGGAGGGTCGGAGCGACATGTACCTAAACCCTATCTAGTATCTGATGTTTAGGGAACATGTTGATATAAACTAGAAGTCATGAGGGGAAAAGCTAACTGACTCTAAGACTAGAGCATGCATTTATTCTACATGTAGTGCGTGATGAAGAATATTAAATGACCATTAAATACAGTATTTCTCTTAACATGGAGCCGCATAGGCTAGACAATGACGGAAACTATTGATGTAGTTCAGTAGCTTAGGAATGCAGAGAAGGAGGACTAAACTGATAACTGGAATCATAACATAGTCTTGGCAGACTCAGAGGCAGAGCCAAGCTGCACCGGGCACTGCGAGGCAGGAAGTAAGTGAAAGGTCGAGGATACAGGTGGGGGCTGGATCGCTCCTCAGCGAGGGTTCAGGAGACAGGAGCTGAAGCTGAATCTGATGTCCGGGCCCTGTTGAGGCCTAGAAACGGGGACTTTATAATGAAATAACGTGCACACTGAGAAACGTAGCAACATAACTTTACATAGGCCTGATGATCGTATTATTCACGAGGACTAGAAACTGGCATACTAGAGGTGGACACAACTATAATTGCGTCTTTAATCGGACATGGGGAATACATATACATATTGATCATGCACACATAACATGTGATGGATGACACGTAGTGACACAGAACGTGACAAAATTTACTTTTCCACATTCCCTCCTTGTCACTACGTTTCCATTAGGAAACATCAATATTCATGATACCATCTATCATTTCATACAGTACCATTTGTTCATCTCGAATTATCCTGGAACGGGATTTAGAACGGGGCTTGGGACTAGGAATACAAGAGGTAGCACACATGCCGCAAATCGCAGGGCCACATTGTATACAGAGGCAGCAGCTGAATATGATCGCTACTGCAATACCTAGAAAGGACAGGACTTTCCATCCCCATGCAGAAATTATATTCCAGAACCAACCGGACCATGTCCAGGTGCCTGGATCTTGGTGTAACAGATGGGCAATTTTATGAAGTCTGGTTATAGCTGAATAAACAGACGGCGCGTTATTTGGAATGAAAACGCAGCAACTGGATCCGATGAGTCTACAGGCCCCGCCCCTATCGGCCAGTATGACGTCAAGGACGAGACGATTCTGGAGCACAACAATTCTCATAAAGGATTGCTCTTCGGTTAAGTTACCTAGAGCGGAGGCAGTCTCATCTACTACTGCTTCAAGGGTTCTTGTTAACCTACGGATTAGCTTACTGTTTACAACTGTGCCTAAATAAGGGAAAACACCTTTATCAATATCAATGAATTGCTCTGCAGCAGTTTCAGTATAGTCGACAATCGGGAGATTTCTCTTGTGTCTAGTATGTACTAGGTAGGAATTCCTATGGTAGTCAGGTGGGGCTAGAAAAACAGGTGGCAGTAGGAAGGCAAGGTAACAGGTTCCCTCCCAATCGAGGGGCAGACGAACATATGCAGTTTGACCACAAACAAAATAAGAATGACGTGAAGCTTTGAAAATAGATTTCCCACTGTCACTATACTTGATAATAGTAGTACAATCACTATGTCCTACGTGTACAGAACCATGATTTCGGACACATAATTCGCCTTTGACTGGTAATACTGAAATAGCAGGTGAGTCTGGAGTAGTATCAGACTGAACATTCAGGACCATAAAATTCGAAGAATAGTTACCTAAATTATACACTTCATTTTCTAGATCTAAACCTGTTCTGTGGGGGAGACCTTGCTTGTCTGGGAAACATGTGCTGTTAAGAAAAGACATATCTGTTGAGGATGACGTTAACGTGAACCATGCTCCACACGAACCATTATGTGAAAATGGATAAGGAAAAAGTGGCAGAACTCCCTTTGACGTCTGGAAAGGGGGGAGTCGACCACACACCCAACAATTAGTGGCATTGCTAGTCTGGTGTGAATAATGTAACATGCGGATAAATGTATTGTTACGCATAGCGAGGCGGTATGAATATTCGTGAGGAGGCAGATCACTAAACGTGTGCTCTACTGTAACATTAGAAGACACTTTTACATGAGAAACTGAAAAACACAGGTAAAATGCATAACTGGTGCAGGAAATCAAAATGCTGAGAAATAATATGAAACTCAGAAAAACGATACATCGAATTGAGTTTTGACTGACTCTCTCACTATGGGGGTCTATTTTATACATGTCAGAAACAGTCTAACCGTTTCACCTAGGGGAGGACTTAGACAATCAAACTGACTGACTTAATTTACTAGACCGGAGTTTTTGCTTATACTCCTGCTGCGGAGTTTTCTCTACCAAGGGAGGGGTTGTATCAATGTCATTTGCGGGACAGTCCTTAGGAACAATGTTTTGACAAGTCTTGATATCCTGGGAAATGTTCTTAGAGACCGGTTTCAATCCATAGAATTTCTTGACGTGCGAAAGGTGCACCCAGCCGCGGCGTCCTTCCAATTTCACAGCTGTACGGGTGGTGAGGAGGACCTGACGGGGCTCCTTCCAACGTGGCTCCAGCGGACTTGATCTGTCGAAGTTCCGGACGAGCACCATCGAACCTGGAACGATTTCATGCGGTGCCACCTCGGTATTGTCTGGAAATGTGGCGGCAACCTGTGAACGACATGAGTTGAGGGCAGACATCAAGGAAGCTAGGTAATCTGTCAGCATATTACATGAAACATCAGTAATACTTCGGGGTCTAGGAGTACCCCACATGTTAGGGGGGCGGCCGAATACGACCTCATACGGAGACAGACCTGATCTGGAATGTGCGACCATGCGCATGTAAAACAAAACAACTGGCAGAGCTACTAGCCAGTCCACACCCTTATCTTTGCATATTTTGGCGATTCGGATTTTCAGAGTCTGATTATGTCTCTCGACTAGACCAGCTGCTTCAGGATGGCGTACACAATGAAACTTCCACTGGTACCCTAACAACAGGGAAACGTGCTTCATCAGTTCAGATGAGAATGGCTGACCGTTATCAGAATATACGACTCTAGGGAGTCCATATCGAGGGAAGAATTCACGAACCAACTGCTTGGCAGTGGTCGCGGCTGTGTAATCGGGGACTGGATATGCTTCTGTCCATCTGGACAAAGCGCATACAACTACAAGGATATACTTGAAACCTCGACATCGCTCCATCTGAATATAATCCATCTGGAGGACCTCAAAAGGATGGTCAGGAGGCTGGAATCCCCCTTGTTCCACCGGGACACTTTTACCTGGATTAAACTGACAACATATCATACAGGTACGGACTTTCTGCTTGGCTGCAGCTCGTAAATGCTTGTTGAACCAAATGTTCTGGATACTGTCTAACATTGCTTTTTCTCCCAAATGTGCTGGACTATGTGCGGTATTAATGATGACTTGAACCATAGAGTCGGGGAGAAACCATGCGGTCCTACCCTTTGTCACCCATCCTTGGTCTGTCTGGACCCCTCCTTGTTCAGACCATTTCTTGATTTCATCGGGAGTAGCATGTAACTGGATATCTATGACATCTTGAGTAGGGTCCTTAACTGTCATACATGTAGTCGGATCTGGAGTGTGTGTCATGTTAACTGGAATGTCTGGAGTCTGTGCTGTAAGCTTGGCTGTGCGATCTGCTAGATCGTTACCTTGAGAAATAATGTCAGTGACTTTCGTATGTGCTTTGCATTTCATGATAGCGATAGATGTCGGTAAATGTATGGCATCTAACAGAGCTTGAATAAGGAGACCATGCTGAATCTTGGTTCCATGAGAAGTCATGAAACCTCTCTCTTGCCAAAGCACTCCAAAGTCGTGTACAACTCCAAATGCGTAACGTGAATCTGTGTAAACATTAACTTTCAGGTTCTTGGCGTGTATACAGGCTTGTGTCAGAGCAACTAGCTCTGCTGCTTGAGCGGACAGGGTGTCAATGCGGTGTGTCTCAATAACTTCAGTGTCAGTAGTCACTGCATATGCGGCAACTAGTTCTCCTGTACTAGTTCTCATGCATGAACCATCCACATAAAGTGTCAGGTCGGGATCTGGTAACGGAATATCTGTCAGATCTTGTCTTGGCTTTGTCGTAATGTTGACTACTTCCACACAGTCGTGTGTGGCTGGATTTGAATTAACTGATGGTAACAGTGTAGCAGGATTCAAAACGTTGCAGCGTCTGATTTCTATGTGTGGCTGGAACAGTGTCAATTCATAACCTGTTAAACGTGCAATTGTCAAGTGCTGTGTTTGTGTTCGATTTAAAAGAACTTCCACGGAGTGTGGAACGTGTACTGTCAGGGAGTGTCCTAAAACTATGGAATCACTTTGTCTGATAGCTAGTGCTGTGGCTGCAACTGACTTGAGGCACGCAGGCAACGCCTGGGCGACTGGATCTAGTGTGCTAGAAAAATAAGCACAAGGCTTGTATTGTCCTGCTTGATCTTGTGTAAGAACAGATAATGCTGTACCTTCACGTTCAGTAACGAAAAGTGTAAAAGGCTTACTGTAGTTCGGTGTGGCCAGAACTGGAGCTTGGCATAAAGCTTTCTTTAACTCGTTGAAATTAAGTGTATGTTCAGATGTCCAAGGGAGGACAGTCGATACGGCTGCCTCCTGTGTCGTTAACTGTATCAGTGGCTTGGCTAGAAATGCATACTGAGGAATCCATTGTCTGCAATAAGAAGTAAGGCCGATAAAGGCACGTACCTCCTTCTGGGTTCTGGGCTGGGGAAGACTCACTATTAACTGGATACGGTCTGGTGTCAACTGCCTACCCCTCTTGGACAGTAAGTGTCCTAAGTAGACCACTTGCTGGACACAGAATTGAAGCTTCGAAGGGGACACCTTGTGCCCCATCTCGGCTAGGAAATACAGAACCGTCAGTGACGCTCGCTCGCAGTCACGTTCAGAACGAGCTGTGATCAGTAGATCATCGACATACTGGAGCAGGGCAGTGTCAGTTGGCATGTGAATGTTGTCTAGTTGTCTCTTAAGTGCTTGACTGTAAATACTAGGACTTTCTGTGAAACCTTGAGGAGCGCGTGTGAACATATAGCTCCTTCCATTTAAACAAAATCCGAAAAGAAACTGGCTGTCTGGATGGATGGGAACACTAAAAAATGCATTCTTGAGGTCTATGACAGTGAAGAACATGGCTTCGGAATCAATAGCAGTTAACAGGGAAGAGATATCTGGGACAACTGGGTACTGAGGAATAATACATTTGTTAAGCTCTCGTAAATCAATCACTAATCGATATACTGGGGGTGCATTTGGATCAGTACGTTTCATAACTGGAATGATCGGAGAATTGCATACATTGGAGTCAGTTTCTACAACTACTCCTTGAGCCATGAGCTCGTCTATAATTTTGGATAAGGCTGCTACAGCCTCAGGTGGCAATCTATACTGCCTGATTCGTGGTAACACTACACCTGGTTTCAGGGTCACACGATGGGGTGTGATTTGCATATAACCTACATCAGTTGGACCTTGCGCCCATAAATGCTGCGGAACTTTAGACAGTCTGGGATCAAAATCTCGTAATACATAGTGACCCTTGAAGTCACGTAGGAACAATCGTATTCCCTCCGGGGAACAACATATAACTGCACCTAACTCTTTCAGTGTTTTAATGCCTAATAGGTTTTCTGGACATGACTTAGTAAGTAACAGATCAGTAGTACGGGACAATGGACCTACTTCTAGAGTGACTGGCTTTGAAATCTCATTAACGATAGGCTTTCCTGAAAATCCAAGGGAAACATTTCTTGAGCCTGAGAGCGGAGCCCCTGGAACTTCGGCGTGACTAATTGTAGTCCTACTTGCCCCTGTATCAATCAAAAACTTTCTGTCTTTCCCTAATACTTGACTGTGAACATAGGGACCTTCTTGATCTACAGGTATCTCGATGAGAGGCAAGCCTACCTCCCTCTCTAGGCTGTTTCATGAATACTGCTGGTACTCTGGATACTCAGACTGTGCATACTGGTACATCTGCGATGTAACATGCTGTGTTGCAGCAATAGGCTGCGGTGCTGTAACTGTCTGTGGTGCATTCTGTGACGGAGGAGTCTGTGAAAGTTGTTCCTGTCTAGGCGGACGTGGTCTTTCTTTAGTCTTACCAGTAGCTATGTTATGTTTCAGAACTGCACACTCATTTATAAAATGACCTGGCTGTTTACAATAATTGCAGTTCCCTTTAACGGGTGCTGCAGGATGACTGACTTGATTCGGACCCCTCTTCTGACTGTCTTGAGGAACAGATTGTGCAACTAGCACTTTCATTTTCGTGTCTTTCATACGTTTTCTCTCGTGTTCTTGCTCTTCCCTGATTCTATTCTGGTGATACTGGAGCATCTGGAGCATCTGGGACGGAGTATTTGCTTGCCAGGTGCTTTCGACTTTCAAAACTCGGTTTTTAACTTGTGGGCTTGAATTCTCGACTAATTTAGTAACAAAAAGGTGAGGGTATGACTCACTACTTGTCTTGAGACCACTGTTGATACTAAAGCACTTTTCAAACCTAGAATAAAAATCACTAATATCTTCATCTTGTTTCTGTTTACAGGCTGAGATTGCATCCCAGTCTTCCTTTTTCGTTGTTAATAATCTGGGTAAAACTTGAATCAATAATTCTGGTAATTCTTTACATTTATCTCCGAGACCAGTACCTGGTACTCGTATCTTATCTTCAGCTTCTAGGACTGCCCAATCGATCTTTTTCTCTCCCACCTCCCATTCTTTTTCTTTAAGCTTTTCATACACCCCTGCGGGCAACAGAACCTTTAACATTTTAATTATATCCGGGTATGTGTATTCTCCCATACGGAGCATGTCCTTTAATTCTCTATGGAACCCTGCTGGATCTTTGTCATGACAGGGAATTAATTTCTTCATTTCTAGAAGTTCCATCTTTGTTATCGGAGTGTATACAAACACTCGCTGCATTTCGCCACCCGCTCCTCTGACTGGGTGGACTTCTCGTAACGGATTCTGTCTATCTATGTAGAATGATTTACTTTCTGGGGGTGAGACATGAACAAAATGCGGGTTCAAGAATGTTCTATATTTGTGGCGCTGTTCTAAAATGACACTAATTAAATCGGTACCTAGACCTCTCCATTTGTACTGGAGTAACTCGTTCAGGATATCATGTAACGGGCCTGGATCAGAGTGCTGACCCTCATACAGTGTAATGAGGTGCTGAATCATATACATACCCACCAGTCGTTGCTCGGCCGGGGGCATTTTCAGAAACATTTGTGCCACTATTTCGTCTGGAAAAGTGGTAGAATCAGTAATCCATCTGACTGCTGATCGGACTAGTTCTTGTTCATGCATGGTACTTAACTCACTATAACCGATTCGTGATTTCAGAATGTGATCGGTAGCTTGAAATACTTGTTCTAGGGAACCTTGTTCTGGTGCTGAATGATGGAAAGTAGACTTGGGTTCTAGACGTAAATGGCGATCTGGAAATCTAGGTTTTCCTACATACGCTATTCTGGCAGTATTCTCGTCGTCTTCCTCTTCAGGGTCAGAGATACTTTCTTTCTCGCTTACTTGTGCTGCTTTACGCTGTTCGTGTATCTTTATTATCTCTCTACGAATTTTCTTGTACATACTTTCCATGGCCCCAATAGTATTGTGCCTACCTTCGGCTATATTATCACTCCACTTTGTTAGAGTTTTCATTTCTTCCGGGTCTTTAGACGGGTAATCCTGTTCTCTTATTAGACAGTTAATTAAGAACTTTAATATCATGCGCTGAATCTCGGCTTTCCTTTGAGACATGGCATCACTAATACTTTGTGGGTCATCCCCTGTACGGATGAAACGATATATCCTGTCTAGATCTTCTTTCATACCTGGCAGGGTGACTAGATACTCGGTCACCCTCCTTACGCGTACGGAATATAAAACCATATTAAACTCGCCTGGAACTGGGTCATAGACACATTCGCCAAGGGTTTGCCTGATCTCTGCAACAGACTTATTACTTTTAGGAGTACGCTGTGATGCTTGAGCATGTAATTCGAGTGCTGATAAACGTTTGTATGGCGGCGGGGTTTGAGGAGGACCTCCTCCTGCGGCCCCTAAACTAGAATCATCAACTGATGCTTTTCGTCCTGGCAGGGTCGGTAATTGTAACGTGGGCTGGACTTGTATGGCGGGCTGACCCGGGGGGGCTGTTAAGGGCACCCCGGTGTCTGGAGGAGCAGGAATTACCTGATTTACAGGGACTGGCGGAGCGCGAACAGGATTTGCATATTCGGGGACTGTGTCGTCCAGATAGGACGAAATAAAAATATCAGCTGCGGTCGGTTTGTGACGTAGCTTGGTCGGAACTAATGGTGGCGGGAAATTACTGGATGCCTCTGGGGTCGCTTTTGGCAAGCCCTCAGCAAGAAGAGGATACATACCCTTAATGAGGGCATTCCTCTGTCTGTCTGATTGCTCAGTTCTAACTCGTTCACCTATCTCGATTAATTCTCTTTCTTGGGCTCGTTCTTGGGATTCTCTACTTAGTTCTGACTTTCTGATTTCTTTTTCGGTTCTCTTATGAGCTTCTTTGCGCCATAACTCGATGGCATCTTTCTGCGACTGTCTGGCTTTCTTTTTCCATAATGCCTCCTCTACTCTCATGATGCACTCGGCATCCCATGTACCCGATACGGGCCATCTATACTTTTCTTCTAACTGTTTGGTATACTCTACCCATAAATCTAGATACAATATGGCACTTATGCCATGTTTCTGATACATAAAATGACCTGGACTGTCCCTAGGCGGGACGGGAACTGCTGCTTCCAGCAGACCCTTTCTAGTTTTTAACTGACGTAACTTTGAGAAGAGCGGCATGACTGGACTCTAATCTGGACAAAATACAATACACAATGAAAACACGAAATCACGTCGCACTCATACCACAACATTAAAATACATGAAGAACATTTAAAAATAACAGTTCGAACAGAATACTACCTGAAAATACCGTGAACAGAACACATGAATTTCTCGAGAACAGAACTGACTAGAACAGAAACTAGATGCACTGCTGAAACAGTATGAAACTTACCGGTCTCTTAAAGAGACACGTCAGGACCCGTATCCACCGAAGTGAACACTTCGTTTGTGGGACTGTGTACCACCAACCCACAGACCAGAGTCAATGAAATTGACCCTGTCTAGATACCACCCCAGTAACGGTACTCACCGGGCAGCAAGAACGGAAGGCCTCGGACTGGACTGGACTGCTACGACGACGAACTTCGGACTTCGGACTTCAGTTACGGGTGGACCTCCGGATACCTCGGACCTTAGACTCTTGGCTTGGGCTCTGGTCGGGACTCGCCGCGTTCCTCCACCGTCTCGTCTGGATGCTGGACCGCCTCCTCCGTCTTCTCCGTGGGCCTGAGGGATACTTGAGCAGAAATATCTGCCACTGCGCAGAAGAGTTCCGTCACGACTGCAGAGGGTCAGGGGGTCGGCGTGGCTTCACCGACGCGTGGGGAAAGGGCAAGTCCCTATTCGGGCGCCATTATGTGGTAAATAAATAAATAATACCCTATTTTTGACTAGACATATATCATAACAGATAGCTCAATAAATAAGAGTCAAGATTCGAGGTAGTAGGAGTTTTGCAGGTTTAATACAGCATAAGGACAGGAACAGGACAACCTGCATAGGAATAGGATGACAGGGCCCAGCAGCTGCTGGGGCTGGATCTGGGATGAGCGCGCGCTAACTTTTAATAACAATACACGAGCATATATACATAGCGCAAACACATAGCATTACATTGCAGTAGGCGTAGCAGTGGGTGGAGCAGAAGGCGTGACGCGTAGCAGTCGCGAAAGATAAGAGTAAAAAGAAGGTGTAACTCAGACATGTGATGCAAACGTAACAGAATATGTCATGAATGGGCGGAAACATAGGAGGGGGCTACCTAAGGAGCCGGGACCTCTAACCTGGTGGTGCGCGCAAACTGGCAATGACGTGTTACTAGGAGAAGCTGGGGGCTACGAACTCTGTGCTGGGAGCAGAGACTAAAGTCTGGAGGGTCGGAGCGACATGTACCTAAACCCTATCTAGTATCTGATGTTTAGGGAACATGTTGATATAAACTAGAAGTCATGAGGGGAAAAGCTAACTGACTCTAAGACTAGAGCATGCATTTATTCTACATGTAGTGCGTGATGAAGAATATTAAATGACCATTAAATACAGTATTTCTCTTAACATGGAGCCGCATAGGCTAGACAATGACGGAAACTATTGATGTAGTTCAGTAGCTTAGGAATGCAGAGAAGGAGGACTAAACTGATAACTGGAATCATAACATAGTCTTGGCAGACTCAGAGGCAGAGCCAAGCTGCACCGGGCACTGCGAGGCAGGAAGTAAGTGAAAGGTCGAGGATACAGGTGGGGGCTGGATCGCTCCTCAGCGAGGGTTCAGGAGACAGGAGCTGAAGCTGAATCTGATGTCCGGGCCCTGTTGAGGCCTAGAAACGGGGACTTTATAATGAAATAACGTGCACACTGAGAAACGTAGCAACATAACTTTACATAGGCCTGATGATCGTATTATTCACGAGGACTAGAAACTGGCATACTAGAGGTGGACACAACTATAATTGCGTCTTTAATCGGACATGGGGAATACATATACATATTGATCATGCACACATAACATGTGATGGATGACACGTAGTGACACAGAACGTGACAAAATTTACTTTTCCACATTATCACCAGCACTACCATGGATGATGCAATGTAATTGAAATAGTACTTGTGCATATGCCTATCTTTGATGAGCCCGTAATTTTGTATCATTTCACAGTGCTCCTTGACAGCCCGAAATGCATCGGAGCTCGCATGACTAACCTGAACTGAATAACCAACCATGCACCATGAGTAAATGGACATATTTTTGAAAAATTGAGAAGTTATCAAATCAAAAATTTATTATTAAACAGTGAATCAGCAATACTACATTTTTTGGAGTCGGTTGTTCTTTCAGCCACGAACCATCATTAGTGTGCCCAATCGCAGGGATGCATTTACACGAGAGGTAATGCACTCAACCCCTTAATCTAACTAGAAACCAGCCAACGGCGATAATAAGTGTTATATGTTTCTCGTGGGCCAGTCCGTCGGGGCAAACATAGTAGAACAGTCAATCTCATCACAAAGGCCCGACGGGATGATCATCCAAAGAACATCAAATGTATATGTCTGTTATTATATGTAATCTGTAAAATACCAATAAAAAGATTTTTAAAAAAGAAAGTGAAACATTTCTGGATCCTATTTGATTGCCAACTCAGTTTTTTGGAACTTATCAATCAGATCGAATTTTCTTGTTTCTATCTTCTAAAGATAAATCAAGGTTATTCAATTTTAATTGCAAAAAATGGTGGTGGTTGCCTAGGTCCTTTCCAAGATAGAGTACTGCAATGCTCTTTAGTTAGGAATTCATAAACCTCTTCAATCAAAACTGCAATCTCTGCACAATACGGCAGCCCGTTTTACACTAGAAAATTCCTAAATTTAGCCCCATTTAAAAAAGCATCCAAGACCTTCATTGGTTGCCTGCTGGTGAAAGGGTAACATTCAAAGCCTTGTGTAAGGGACACAAAGCACTAAATGGAACTGGCCCTCTCTACTTTCAGAAGACCTTTCCATGGCATGCCCCCGACATGTTTTAAGATAATCTGCTTCCAAATTAGTAACCATTCGCAAAATAAAGGCTATTTGTGGTGGCAGGAGCTTCTCCTACTTATCCTGCAAGCTCTGGAACTCTTAGGCCCTATCGTTGAGATTTGAAACAAACTGGCCCCTTTTTAGGAAATCTTTGAATACATTTTTTTTTGTCTCCAGCATTATGTAGGTTTTTCTCTTTGTTAGCCCAGCTCCAAGACACCTTGGCATATGTGTGCTCTATAAAAACTGTACTTGTTTATTCAAGTTGTTGCACGGTCTTACTTTGCATATAGTTTGTTCGTCACTACCTACAGATGCAGTTCAGTCCGTCTCTTCCACTTCCTCTATTATACCCACTCCCCCTCTTTGGTCTACTAAGCTCTCTCACTAGAATTGTACTGCAGTGGCACTCTTCTCGCTTTGCTCCACAACTGGTTATGTTCCTTCTCTCATTAAAAAGCCTGTTTGATAACCTGCATCTTTTAAATAAGTACACATACATTGTCTTTCTTTATCTCTTCCACTCAAGCAGTCAGCCCCACTAATTCCTCAGGATTGCTCAAAAGGGTTCGCCTCTCAACCGCCTCAATTCTGAATGCTGTAAAACAAGGACAAGGTCCCCGGTGACCTCTACAAGCATGAACTAAATATTTGTGCACCATACATAAATTATTTGTGCAATGTACTGTCGTTGGGTGTAGATTTCCCAGAAAGTTGGCGGGGAGCAGAGATTGTTTTAATCTTTAAAAAGGGTGATCGGTCTGAACCCTTAAACTATCGCCCAATTAGCCTAATGGATAATCTCCAAAAAATCTATTCTAGGCATATTTTAGCTCGGGTAAACATGTGGATGGAAGACAATTCTGTCCTCACAAAGTTCCAAGCAGGATTTAGGAACAAAGTGAGCACAGTTGACCAGGCCTTTAGATTCTGCTGCCTTTACTGGAAATATGTCCACATTAAAAAGGGACATCTCTACGCTGCGTTTGTAGATCTTAGAGCGGCGTTCAACCTTGTGCCACGAGATCTTTTGTGGAAGTCCCTCTATATGATGGGGTTACCTGGTTGTTTGTTGTACCAGATAATTGGGTTGCATGTGAAAAATTTCGCTAAAGTGAGATGGGGCCCAAATGGGGAATTATCCCAGAATATACCAATTGAGCGCAGGGTTCGGCAGGGCTGCGTGCTGGCCCCCACTTTATTCTCACTGTTTGTGAATGATATTCCTACCCATTTGGAGGGTTGTAATAATGACTCGCCTAAATTGAACGGGGAGAGGGTACCCTCGCTATTATTCGCGGATGATACCATCCTAATCTCTCAAACTAATAGAGGTTTACAGGCACTCCTCCATTCGTTCTACGACTATTGTAATAAAAAGGGCTTGGAGATAAATATAAAGAAAACTAAATGCATGGCCCTAAATCCTTATAAATCACAAAAAGGTTGTCCAATATTAAACGGCCAGAAACTAGAATCGGTCCAAAATTTCTCTTATCTGGGGGTTTCCATTGATTCTAAGTTTACGTGGAAGCCACAAATAGAAAAGAGCAAGTTAATATTTACACAGAATACTATACCCATTCTAAAAAAGCATGGTGCAAGTACAAGTAAAGCTGTTTCACCAGCGTTAGAGATATTTAAGTTCAAGGTCCAGTCCGCAGCATTGTATGGTGCAGAAATCTGGGGGCCTATGTCCAAGAATGCTTTCTCAACTATTGAGAACAAATTTTTGTGAAGTCTTGTAAGGGCTCCAAAAGGCACCCTTTTAGTACCATTACTGTTGGACCTTAATGTTAAAAGAACAGACCACTATACTATCTTGTGTCCCCTAATGTTCTGGGTGAGACTATGGTTAACGCCAGAATTGCTAGATTATAGGAATGGGCTAAAAGAGATAATGTGCCTCGACGTATCAAAGACCAACATATGGTTAAAACATGTTCGGCTATGATTCTCCAAAACCATCCTGAATCCTTACCGCATAACTCGAAAACTCTGGTGAGGATCGCTTTTTGGGGCTTTGTTAAAAATTTAACGACCAATGGAAATAGAGGTGGAACGTTAACAAACAACTTTCTGACCTTTAAGGACGAACCTAGCTTTGAGAACTTCCTTGATGAAGTCGAGCCCCCTCTAGCCAAAACATTATTTATGAAACTAAGGTATGGCAACCTTGTGACCAATTCAAACTTGGCATGTTGGTCTAGGAGGGGCAAAGATGATCAAATGACCAGCGAAATCTTCACCATGTGCCAGGGAAACTACAAGGAAGATGACCAGCATATCCTTTTCTTCTGTCCGGCCTATGTGACGGCCAGAAGAAAGTGGATTAAACCACTATGCAACCTCCTGGGTATGAGATCATGTAAGGAGGCACTGAGAATTATCAAATCTGATACAGCCAGAACAATAGTATTCAGTGTCAGTAGATTTCTGCTCTTTACCTATTATGTACGAAGGGAGAAAGGCTTAAAATTATAAGGGAAATCTTAATGCTCCCATTCACATTGTAACCCGAATTGTTCGCAATCCACTGTATATGTACGATTTTTATTTTCCCAGCTCCGCGTCTAAATGTTTATTTATGCTTAGTACTATTCCTTTTAACAAAATTATTTATCTTTTTTGGCACTGTTTTGTTAATTATATTTGTTCGTTCTGTACCAAAATGGTGTAGGATATGTATTTTTATAAATGTATTGTTGTTTCGCAAATCTTTTCTGGCCAAGTTGTGCCGAAATAAAGATGAAATGAATGAATGCTGTAAAAGCAGAGAATATTGAGGTGATCAACAGAGGAAAGGGACAGGGTTGGGAACAGCTGGGATGGAGACCTGTAAAGTAAAATACATCATAAGCTTTCATATGTTTTATCACAACACAAATATGCTCAACCTACCATATCCAAATACCTGTAATGGAAAAACCCCAGCCTGGTGTATAGAAGTATGAAATACCAATGTCCTGTCCAAGAGTCTCCTAATGATGCTTCTCTAAAGTGACATAAATAGGTAACAGTATTAATAGTCTAGCCTAAATCTACCTTCACAATTCTTTAGAAAAGGCAAATGTAGACAAACAAGATGTTATACCCACCATAGAAAAGATACTGCCTTGCTTCACAGGGGGAGAGTCAGCAACCCAAAAAACTCCTGTTAAATGGCAAACATAATATATACTTTGGACTAATTTCCAATTCTAGATCGTATTTTCCAACACAGCTTGCTTAAGTTATGAAGCTCATTTCCACAACATTGCAACTCTATTACATCATAGCGTATAATGTCAATTGAATTCATTGGTCTGTCGCTCTATTTTCTATCCTAGCGTGCAGAAGCTGAGACAATATTCTCACTCATTTGCACTGTATACTTCCAGTGCTTTTTATGCTAAGTCTAAGAACAACAAGCATTTGCAGTGCAATCGGTCTCTCCTTTGGGACATTATATGTATTTAGCTATGCAGCACATTAGCCTGGGTGCTGAAACATCTACTGTTCTTTTGAACATGGAGGTAAAGTAAGCCCCAAACTTCATGACACGCCAAGTATGGGAATACATGGAAAGAAATATTGCCTTTCCGCGGTAAATGGTATAGTCCAAGGCTCTGTTTTTTTATTATAAAATCAGGGCCTTCTGTGGTCATATCACTGAAAATACAAGATTTGAAAAAAATCATATTGTCTTCTGTTGCTCGTAGAAGACAATTTCTATCGACTGGAATCGAGAGAATGCTAAAGTGATTCTGGTATTTTACTGATCTCTGCTGGTCGTTTTCTATCAAGAAAGTTAAATCGAGGCAGTTGCCAGAAAAATAAAAAGAAAGTCCCTCAGCAGAAAGCCGTTCTGGTATTTTACTGACCTCTGCTGGTCGTTATCTATCAAGACAGTTTAATAGAGGCAGTTGAACAGAAAAAAAGTCCCTAAGTGGAAGCAGACACGTCCTAGGGCTGATCTCCAGAGCCCACACAGTACATACACATATAAGTATATACTAAAGTATATACAAGAGGTCTCGAATGCTCGACCTAAAAAAGGAATCATAAAATAGCAAATACTGCTGATTGATACTCAGTTCCCTCCCCCAGAGTAAACTATCTCTCTGTCAGCGATCAAGCTGATTGTAAAGCCTTTTATCTGTATCTGCACTACCGCAGCAGTGCCTGTAAACTATCCACAGGCCACAACCGGAGGAAAGGCACCCTCAGAGGAAATGTGTTACTATGAAGGGTGACAACAGAAAGAATTGTTCCCACATTCAAATACCAGGTACTATGCAGAGTAAAGAGCTTTGTCTGTGCAAGGGCACCCTTACCGGACCATCCGGAGTGGGCAAATCATTCCTCCCCTGCCTTGCTCTGAGAGCAGAGCAGCCCCGCCCACCCGCAGGTCCGCAAAGCAGCACAAACATAAAATGATAATTAATGAAAGTTATTATCATTTTATGTTTTTGTTTCTCGCTTTGCAGTGGGGCGACGCTCCTCTACCATAGTGAAGGTGCCGCCACTGATGTAAGGTAACTCTGACGAGTGTGTGTGACATCAGCACAGTGATTCCAAAAGGATTCCTTTGCCGCCTCCCAGAATGTTTGGCATGTTCAGTTGACGATTTCCAGAAATTCCTCCACCACGTTGGAAGAAGCTTTGCATAATGAACCGCAAGTGCCTGCTTCTTGAGAGTCTCTGCATAGCTACCAGACAGACGTATTGATCAACAGGTTTTCAAATGTGCAAGACATTGTGTCGTCAGTGTGAAAACCGTTGTTACCATATTGGTGTAGCATTTCCATCTCACTAGCTTGTCTGCTTATGTTTGACCCCTGTTAATAGCAGATTAAACCATGGCAATCCATTCCCTAGCCTTGAATTAAATCCACTTTAAACATCTTAAAAAACTATAAGGGCATATTGGATTTCCAGATCTTCATTTTCCAAAAATGTTCACTGATAAACTTAATTTGAATTTCGAACCTTTGAGAGTTAACTTCCTTAACACGCGACTGGTTTACCCTAGTGTTGAAGTGTTTTGAATTTTGTCTTGCATTAGTCTAAATATCTGCATGTTATCCCTACCGCTTGTCGCTATGTAGAATTTCCAGTTTTTCATATGAATGCCTTAGCCACAGCATAGACGCCTTACGCTGTGATTCCTCTCTCTCCAGTTCAAATGATCCTCTTCAGATTCCAGAGCATTTCTGAAACTTCTCAAAATTCCACTTTACGCTGCATTCTGAGTGGAACATTACTTTCCGTAGAGATTACCACATGAGGGTACTCCCTTAAACAAGAACCATCAGAGCACCACTGAATATAGAGTTGAGCAGCTGATGTTCTGCAAGATACTGAAAGACTGTACATTTAAAGGAAGAGGCTGAAAGTGACCTAACTAAACAAAAGCACCTCAACGTGGGAGAAATGTAGCATGATGCATCTGCTATACGACTGATGAGCAACAGGAGTCGAGCAGCTGCGGAGGGGAGTATCCATGTGGTAATGGTCGCAGATAGCTATTCATTTATTTATTGGTTTGAAATATCAATAAAAATGCACCAGGAGGCAGAATATCCACTCAAACAATCTATATCGGAGGGCTTTGATTGGAATCATGTAAAGGGTGTTTCCTGCAGTATCAGGAAACACTTGAGTATTGAGTGTAGTAGCATAATTTGCAGTGTTAAATGAAGTACTGATGATGAGAAACTTGGGATATCGTTATCCTTATATCTGTGATCCTTTGTGCCGTTCTCCTGAGGTGTCTCCTGTTTGTTTCGACCAAGCTTAAGGTCTTATTTTGACGCAAGGGTTGAGCTCCTTTTAACCTATTTGGTATCTTGTGAAGAATTCAAACCTCTTAAATATATACATTACAGTTCCTAAATAAATTGTAATTGGGCCTCTTGCTCTTTGACTTTAGATGCCACCTCAGCCGCACCTTAATTGGGGTAAGTGTAGTATGTTTGTCTCCGAGTGGAGAGTACCCCAATCTTTGGCTCCCTTTTGTTTTGATAGTTACTAAAGTGTCAATAGTTCATTTTGGTCTTGCTTTCACTAAGTGGGTCCCAAATGTTATGTTATGTTATGTTACATACTTTTGTATTGCGCACAGCTGCCCCAGCTAAGGGGCGTCCTGGCGCATGGCAGGTAATATGCAACACCTACAGGGAACACAACAGAAGGAGAGACAAAGGCGAATTATTAAAACAAAAGAGTTTTTAAAGCTTTCCGAAAAGCTAAAAGATCTAGCAGCCGCATCTCTGCTGGAAGAGAATTCCAGAGCTCGGCCGCTCTGACCCGGAAGGATCGGCCACCGACCCGACACAGCCTGTAACGGGGGATCACAGTAAGTGCTTGGCCCAAAGATCTCAGGGACCGGGTAGGCACATACCAGGACAGAAGGTCCGCAAGAATTTGAGGACCCCCACCCCTCAAAATCTTGAACGCCAAACACAGCACTTTAAACTGGATTCTTGCCCTGATAGGCAACCAATGCAGTGATGTCAATGTGCCGGAGATGGAACACGTTCGGGGTAAGCCAACAATGGCTCTCGCCGCGGCATTCTGAACGCGTTGGAGGTGGGTAACCTCAGCCAGATTGGACCCTACCAGAAGAGAGCTAGCATAGTCCAGGCGAGATAACACTGTAGCCTGGACTATCAGCTGCCTGGTGCGATGGTCAAAAAACTTCAGGACGGGACGCAGCGACCGTAAGATACCAAAGCAACAGGCCGCGGTTTTCTTCGAATGGCCCACAAAACTGAGAGAGGGGTCCATCCATACTCCTAAGTTCTTTAATTCTGTGACCGGAAGGGGGGCCGGCCCCAGCTCCGCAGGCCACCACCTGTCCCCCCATAGTTCCGACCTCCTACCGACGATCATGATCTCCGTTTTCTTTGCGTTGAGCTGGAGACAGTTGTTCTTCATCCAGCTCGCCACCGCCCTAAGTCCACTCTGAAACCTGGGGGCATCCCGGTCCGCATCCCCGCTGATCGTAACCGCTAGCTGAGTGTCGTCGGCATATGAGACCATGGTCATGTCCCATTGCTTGACGACCTCAGCCAGCGGTCTCACGTATAGATTAAACAACGTGGGACTCAGCGAGGAACCTTGCGGCACCCCCTGTTTCAAAGGATGGAATTGGGACTGGAACGGTGGAACGGCAACGCTAAAGAAACGATCGTCTAGGAAAGACCGGAACCACTGGAGGGCAGGGCCGCCCAGCCCAATCTCCTCCAGGCGATGCAACAGGATAGGATGCGAGACAGTATCAAACGCGGCGCTCAGATCTAATAAAACGAGCGCCGCTGTCTGCCCCGCATCCATCACCTTGCGAAGATGTTCAGCCATGGAGAGAAGGGCGGTCTCCGTGCTGTGACCAGCACGGAACCCGTTCTGGGTGGGGTCCAAGATGTTAGCATGGATAAGGTGGGCCGAAAGAACTTTGTTGACATGGGCCTCCAACACTTTGGTCGGCCACGGGAGCAAGGAGATAGGCCGATAGTTTTCAGGTTTATCTGGGTCCAGAGAAGGTTTTTTTAAAATGGGAGAAACCACCGCCCGCTTCCAGCTAGCGGGTACCGTGCCTGACTCCAACAAGATGTTAATCAAGGAGTGTACCACGGCCCGTCCCACGAACGACTGATCTCTAAAAAGAGTCGATCTGAGCGGATCAGCGGGGGACCCCGATTTAACCTGCTGAGCCAAGAGGTCAAACCCCTCAGATGTCAACGGGGGCAGCACGTGCAAAGTGGTATCTCCACAGATGTTAATCGGAGACTCAACTGGAGGCCCTGTATAGGGGAACGTCTTATAGATGTTTTGGACCTTTTCCAGAAAAAACAGAGCAAGAGCCTCACAGTGAGTGGTGGAACCAGTCGTCGGGGCACAGGCTCGCTTTGCTAAAAGATCCTTCATCACTTTGAAGATGGTTTTGGAGGGGTTGGAGCTGTTTCCGAATTCAGCAGCGTAATAGGCTGCCCGAGCTCGGCAAACCGCCCGATGGTAAGTTTTGACGGAAGCGAGATAAATAGCTTTTTTCCCGTTATCGTACGCCTTCCGCCAAGCCCTCTCTGCTCGCCTACAACTACCCTTGAGTGTACGTAGGGCGCCATCGTACCACGGACTTGAGTCCCTGGAGCTGATCTTACAAGCGGTGATAGGAATAAGGGCGTCAAGCGCCTTGGAGATCCAGGAGCAGAACCTATCGTAACCTGATGATGTCTAACCCCCATGATATATCGTTCTCCTACAATTATGGTTGAACTAAGTTTGAGTGCCTGTTTGTCCGAGACCACAGAACCAAACAGCATCATAGTAAATGTATGCACAAAAGATACTGATGACATAAGCTGACAATATTGGTTTCTGCTTATCTTTATTTGCATCTTATCTCGGACTCCTGGAAACGGCTGCTACCTAACCAACTGTATTAAAGAGGAAATAAAAATAACCCAGGCAGGTGGTGGAGACGGACGTTCCACATATCAGATGGGAAGAGTGCTTAGATTTTTAGATATCATTTTTCCCTTAAAATCAAAACTTGAAAGACGGTTTGGAGTACCAGCAGGAGGCAGTTTGCTTGCTTTCTGCATTTTTTTACTGCCTTTAACAGCTTCACTAGAGTGAAACTGTAGGAGAGATTGATTAGTTAGGGTATAACGGAACCACTCCTTAGAGCACTCCAACGTTTTCATTGGGAGACTGGAGTACAGATTCAGACTAGGAATATTCAGACCAACCTTGGGCTGAAACATGAGCATGCTTGCCCCCCACCCCCTTGCTTCACCCCCACCGTTTTCTGTGAAGTCCTTGCTTTTGTGTGCTTCTCCCCATTGCTTTTTCACTTCTTCAACTCCTTGTTGAACTCAGTTTGCTCCCCCACCTCTCTACTTGGTTCCATCCCTCCGCATTGCCTCTACCCCGTGTTGCTTCCACTCCAATGTTATTCCTCTATTGCTGCTTCTCCCCTACCCCTGTGTTGTTTCCACCACCCGAATTTTTTATTTTTTGAGGGATTGAACCAACTCAAATCAGTAGCTAGAAAAAATAAAAAAGCTTTCCCACAATTTAGTTGGCAGTATGTGAGGATGGATGCATTTGCTTGTGCACACATTAAAAAATCCAGTGGTATCCCCTTGTGGACACTATCTGATGATAAAGCAAGAAACGTTTCTCATATTTAGTGTGTGAAGAGACCTCTCTTTAGTTCAAGTTGACAAGTTATACAGTCTGATAGGCTTTGAAATCGGAAGTCACCTTTATTAGGAAGGGTGAGTGCTCTTAACTACCCTGTTTATTCTATCCTGTGCATGGATGCCTCAGTAAGGCACCTTTGGTGAATATGGAGGCATCTGTGGATCTGCGCATCCTTGTGTGGACAGTTGTATGCTTAAAAAACAGACCCTCATTAACGTATTCGTTTCTTACTCTCCATCACTGGGATGTCAAAGTTAAATTTAATTTTGGTGAACAAAGGTGGGGTACAGTCACCGGCGTCTGTAATGAAGCAGTATACAGGGAAGATTCTATTCCATAATGAGTAGTTTGACTTTAAAATTGTAATTAATAAAAGGGAAACATCGAGTTCCTGGGCTGGGTGTGACTAGATGTCAGTAAAGTGGTTCGTTGCTTTGCAGTTCTCCAGGGTATTTGGTTTGACCTCAGAGACTGGGATCCTGGGTTCCAGCTAGTATATTATGACAAACTGATGACAAGATATCCTGACAAATTCCAGGCTACTGTAAGTTTGAAAATCCGCGCACTACTAGAGTCTGGCCAGTTCTTCACAAGGCCACGACCTTTCTTAAAGTGAAGTTGGTTGGTTGACAGAAATACGTTAACAAACATACTGAATAGTGAGTAAATCTAACTTCTACTATAGAGGGCCTGCGGTAATTGCTGCAGCATTTGCAGAAAACGTCTTTGGGACAGCAGCATACCTACAGGAAGTGTAGGTTCATGCAGTCAACCGTGTTGCATTTGATATTACACAAATGCGTTGTCTAAAAGGAAATCGGGGAATATTCAATTATTTAATTAAAGGTCCTTCATGAACCGCCACATGTCACCCAAAGTCTGTAACGTGGTGGTGAAAAAGGGGTCTAATGCCTTCCGCTCTTTGACTGAGAAGCAATAAGCGACAGGCCACGTCACCTTATAGTGTGCTATGATGAGGCAAGGAATTGGCAATGCTTAAACAGAAGATGCCTGGTAGATTACTGTCATTCTGGCACATACAGCCAGATAATCTGGAAATACCAGCAAGCTGAGAATTGATGTAAGAAAAGGCATGTGTGATGACTCCTACAGACATCTGTAGCGGGTTTCTCAGGCAAACCTCTTTCAGAACAGTTCCAAAAACCAAGTGAACAGAAGGCACAGCAGAATTTTTCTGGTGCATTTCTTGTTGCAGACATGTCTGACTGACATTAAGGCATTGAAATGATCATTTACTGATACGTTCACGCTTGTTTGAGTTATTGCTTGCTACAGGGGCTTTGAGGCTGCCCATTGCTAACCATTTGTTGGCTTCATTGTAACTCATTTTTGCTGCCTGCTAATCTACAAAAGAAACAGTTGATGGACGGAATGCTGGACAATGCAAACATTCACTCTCAGTCACTAGGATCTGGGTTAAATTCATCATTGTTTTGCTCACCACACCATTTTGGACCCAGCCATATGCAAATTAGTCTTTACCCTGTTCCTTGTGGGAACAGCCCAGCCAGAACTGCCAAGCCAGGTCCTCCTTGGACTGGAAACAAGCATCCTGGGACCGGTTTCAGGGCATCACACTTCATCAGCCAGGCTAGCTTGCATCCAGTGGTGTAGTGAGCACGGAAGCCACCGTCTGGGCATACCCTTCCCACTGTAGGCATGTTTTTGTTTCACTTCATGTTCTTGTTTTTGGAGCATAGATCAAGTGCTTATTGTTTCGACTTCATTAGTGTCATTCCACTATTTGCACTGTAATTAAGGTACTATTCACATTGCTTTTTCCCTGTTGTCATCCTTCCGACCACCCTCCCTCTGACCAGGTTGTTTTTTCCCTCGCACTCCACTCTGACTGAGCCAGTGCTGGCTGGGCACACCGTAGCGTTTCTTTTTTTTTTAGCTTCCCATTTCCTCCTTCTGTCCCTCCCATTGTCACTTCCCTTCACCCTTTCCTGTGTTGCCCACCCACCTTAAGAAACAAACTGCTATGACCCAGCCAGCCCTGGCTGTGTCCATGCTTAATTATGTTGCAGTCTCTTTTAGCAAACTGTTGTTCAATCATTGCCTTTGTCCTTGGTCTGATAATGTTCTTTCAACCAACGTGAAGCCAAACCGCAGCAGCCTGTCCCGAGGACTGGTTCCTAAGCAAACATTTACTATTTCACAATAAGAGAGGGTCTGGCACACTTGTGATTCATGAATTTACCTTTGACTTCAATGACTGAAAACTTGTTTATGGTGAATAAAGCTAATGTGATTCTATCCCGTGTTGCAGGTTAGGTGTTTGATGTGATTTTTGTTTGTTATGGGTTCTTTAAACACTTTTATTGGTTTGCAGCATCAGGTGTCATAAAATAATAGCAGAGCTTGTAACTGGGTTTTTTATTTGAATGGATTTACATGCAGCATCTGTCTTTAAACGTGAATTTAAGCAGGGACTTAAATACATAAGTCACGGACAACAGGTCTGTGTTGCGTTCAGTTTCTAAAATACACATGATACATAGTGTTGTCTTAGTTTCAATGTTTTAGACCACTCGTTTGAGGTAAGTGTTACCAATTGCATCCTATATTTCAAAGTTTACAGAGGCTGAGCATGTAAAATGCACAGGAAATGTATTTTAATCAATGACTTGGGTATTTTTCCTTAAAAAAGCTGTAGGATTTAAAATGGTTGCACTGTTTCATTGTTTTATGGCGGATTCATTTCCTCACCGATCGGTTTGTAAAATATTCAGCCTGCCAATTATCGTAACACCAGTGCTATGAGCTTACTTATCTTCCATGTCTTCTGAACAAATGAAAATGCACAGTCCTTCACATTAAGGATTATATGCTCATCTGAATGCAACCATTAAACAGTTCCATGTTTTCATTTTTGCCAGCATTCTTCAGCTGCGTCCAAGTTATGTTATGTTAATAGGAGCTTGTAAAGCGCACTGTCACCAAAGGTTTCATGGCGCTAATCATGTGTGATGTTGTTGCGGAAGACCGGGTTAGCAGGATTGCCCGAATAGCCAAGTTTTCAGGGCCTTTCTAAAGCCAAGTAGGTTGTTGCAGGTTCTGATTGAAAGGGGAAGGGAATTCCAGAGACTGGCTGCCAGGTAGGAGAACCTGCGACCTCCCTGCCTTTTCAGTTTGATGGTCGGTATAGTGAGTAAGTGAAGGTGGGCTGAGCGGAGATTGCAGGTAGGGACATGCTTTGTGATCAAACTACTGAGAAATTTTGGGCTGTTACAGTGCAGCGCTTTGAAGACTAGGCAACCCGTCTTAAAGGCAGCTAGTTGCGCCACGGGCAGCCAATGGAGTTTTTGCAACGAGGGCCTGGCCGATTGCCATCTTGGCTGTTTGTGAATTAACCTTGCCACCTGATTCTGAACCATTTGTAGACTGTTAAGCAGAACCTGAGGTAGTCCGATATAAAGGGAGTTAGAGAAGTCTAGGCGTGAGAGCACCAGCGCAATGTGTACCTGGATGAGGGCTGCGTGAGATAGCAGGTGAGCAATCTTCCTAATTTTGTGCAATTGGAAGAGACTAGTCGAGACCACAGCACCCACATGACCTCTAAGTGAGAGATCAGCGTCGATGACCACCCCATAGCTTTTCACTGAGAGGGAAGTGGTGGGAGGAGATCCTAGTTCGCTTGGCCAGAAATGTGGTCCCCAGCGAGCAGCACTGTTCCCGGGCAGCACCAGTTCCGTCTTACCCGGGTTGAGTTTCAGCTTTTTGGGATCCATCCAATGCTGGATATGAAGCATCGTAGATTGGAACTCTGCGGCGGCATTGGGGGAATCCAGGGGGAAGACGATCTGAAGGTCGTCGGCATAATTAAAGACAGTTATTCTTCTGGCTTTGAGTGAGTGGATCAGGGGCCGAGTATAAAGGTTGAACAACAGTGGGGAGAGGGACGAGCCCTGCGGCACCCCACATGAGGTGGACAATTTGGGGCAGTAAAGGCACCAAGACGTACTGCTTGGGATCTACCTGTGAGAAAGGACTTTATCCACTTAGAGTGTTGTTGTAGACAGAAGGGTTCAACCCATATGGTCAGTGGGACCTGGGTAATAGATTGAAGTATATGGAGCGGTCCCAGACCAAAAAACACAATAAACAATTAATTTTCACACAGTTAAATAAGATCAAAATCAGAAAATAGTGCAGGTTGACAGTGTTTTTATTTTCACTGAACCCAGAAAAACCGTATAATGGTTATACATTCGCTGATATTAAGCACAACATTTTTTACAAGTACGCCCACACGAGGGAGGGGAAGGAGTGCAGAGGGAGGGGGGGGGGGTTGATTCAATTAGTTAAACATCACTAATCAAACAAATCCATAAGCATAAATCCACAAGTGAAACCATCATTATCATTGATCCATGATTGAAAGATCAAGACAAACACATGTTACATAAAACATTCTACATAAAACAGAGACTCCTGTAGTGATTTTTAATATCAATCTTGGGGTGAGGAGTTCGTATAGGTAGAAGATGGTCTACGTTTCGACCCAGAGGTGTAGGATATTAGATCCTTACTGGAGGGTCTTCATCAGGACGTGGGGGGGGGTGGAGGAAGAGGTGGGGCCGAGTCCTGGCAGCGCAGGTAGACAAGGCCACAGGCCTGCTGGGCGTGTTTCGTCTCCAGGCAGGGCCCAGTCCGGATTAATTTTGAAGTTGTCTTATAGTGATTAGGGCAACCGTTATAGATGGCCCGGCGGGTGAGGTCCCTCAATTACGTTTAGGCACGAAACACGCCCAGCAGGCCTGTGGCCTTGTCTACCTGCGCTGCCAGGACTCGGCCCCACCTCTTCCTCCACCCCCCCACGTCCTGATGAAGACCCTCCAGTAAGGATCTAATATCCTACACCTCTGGGTCGAAACGTAGACCATCTTCTACCTATACGAACTCCTCACCCCAAGATTGATATTAAAAATCACTACAGGAGTCTCTGTTTTATGTAGAATGTTTTATGTAACATGTGTTTGTCTTGATCTTTCAATCATGGATCAATGATAATGATGGTTTCACTTGTGGATTTATGCTTATGGATTTGTTTGATTAGTGATGTTTAACTAATTGAATCAACCCCCCCCCCCCTCCCTCTGCACTCCTTCCCCTCCCTCGTGTGGGCGTACTTGTAAAAAATGTTGTGCTTAATATCAGCGAATGTATAACCATTATACGGTTTTTCTGGGTTCAGTGAAAATAAAAACACTGTCAACCTGCACTATTTTCTGATTTTGATCTTATTTAACTGTGTGAAAATTAATTGTTTATTGTGTTTTTTGGTCTGGGACCGCTCCATATACTTCAATTTATCCACTTAGAGGCAGGACCATGTATGCCTGCTTGTTCGACACGGTGCAGCAAGATGTTGTGATCGACCGTGTCGAACGCCGCGACCAGTCCAGGAGCACAAGGGCCTGGGGGACCCCCCTATCCGCGTTTGCTCTGTGTGTCCAGTACCGCCAGAATGACTGACTCCGTCGAGTGAGCTGGCCGGAAACCGGCTTGGTTAGGCTCTAAAAATCCTGAATTTTCGATAAAATTAGAGAGGCACCTAGCCACGTGGGCCTCCAGGATTTTAGCCAGCTAGGGGAGGAGGGAAATAGGGCGGTAGTTAGAAAGTTCGAGGGATCTGCTCCAGGTTTCTTTGAGAGGGACTAACGTTGCGTTTTTGAGGGCGCCAGGTACTTCGCCCTTGCTGAGGGATTCATTGAGAAAAGGGAGGAATGAACCAACTGTAAAAAATAAAAAAAAATAAACGATTTTTAATGGGAGCATGCCTGGTATTTTTGCAATTGGAAATGCCTTTCATCTTAAAGATCTTGCTTCCACTGCATCTGCTGTCATTTTAATATTACGGATTGACACGGGCACAAGCTTTGTTTGCTTCTCTGTAGTTCATGCACAGTTCTAGCCTCGTTTTCCTGACTTGCTGCATTACTTCACAGCAGCGGTAATACAGCCCAACATGGCTAAAAGACATCGACAAAGTCAATAGCTCTCTTACAGGCGAGACCTATATGCTTTGACAGTGCTTGTTTACACTAATGTCAAATTCTCCTTGACAGGTCTGCTGGTGTTTACATATAGCACTCGAGGCACACTTGAAAGGAAACTGGATGCAGAAGCAATTCTTGTGTATCCACTGGTTACTGATGGACCACGTTTGTCTCACTAGCCTGCTATTGACGTTTTTTCCATATAACACAGGAGGCACATTTGAAAGGAAGGGAAACAGGATGCCAAAAGAATTAATGTGCAATCCCTTCTTTGTCCTACCAGACGGTTGTCTCTGGGTTTATTGAGCGTGTAGTTACTACACAAAACCGGATTTTAGTATTAAGAATGTATGATTACGAAAGCACACTTCCCCCACACGCATCACCCCCCTCCCCCAGCCCTTGGAGGCAAGTTGTAATGAGCCTGAAGACTTTACCATCATGAAAGTGGCCCAAGTATGTAGGCTTGGCACTGAGAGCTTTTACACCATTGGTTAGTGCGTGACCAGTAGCCATTTCCATCCACTTGCTTGTGGTAGGCATACATGTGGAACCTCCAGGCACCTAGCTCAGAACACTCCGGGACCTGAAGCAGAACAGGGTAGGACTGGACCTGATGTCTGTGGTGTGAGAGAGTCCCTAATGACTGGACCTGCTCCCTTTCGTACCTAGGACAAAGTTGACGCCAACGGTCAAAAGGCCTACCTCTGATTGATGCTATAGGGACATAACAAACTACAAAGAGGCTTTTCCTGCAACTTCCAAGCTGACCACTGGCAACTGGACCCAGATTGGAATTTGCTGTTCGAGACTCACAGGGAGTGAAGTAGAGTCCAAAGTGTCTCAAAATTAAATATTGTCTCAAGAACAAACTCCCACCCGACCTATATCTCTTTTAAGTTGTATTGAGAGTCAATGGTAAAGAGTCTAGGGCAATCTCCAAAGATTATCTCAACACATCAATTTCTTTAGATTTTTTCTTTTTTTCTTTATTTCTAGATATTGTTTTACAAAAATAAGTTTTATCCACATGTGTTTAGTTATATAAATATTTTCAAATACATTTTTCCATAATAGTACAATTCTCAATAGGTTTGTTCAGAACAATGCATAGTATCAATTAATCATTCTGTACAATTTCGAATGTCCACTTAGTACATACAGTGGATAAACATGACAGTGTAACAAATACAATTCCCTCCATACACAACCCATTCCATACTACTCTGCAGTCATACTACTCTGCAGTCATACTACTCTGCAGTCATACTACACACTCTCGCAATCATACTTACACCCAGACCAACACTACATGCACAGATGAACAAACAAAGGGGTGGTATAATCCACCCTCTTGGGCTGTGCTGGAATCTGGGATATCAAACACCACTGTCATGTTTATCCACTGTATGTACTAACTGGATATTCGAAATTGAACAGTATGATTAATTGATACTATGCATTGTTCTGATCAAATCTATTGAGAATTGTACTATTACGGAAAAATGTATTTGAAAATATTTATATAACTAAACACATGTGGATAACATTTATTTTTGTAAAAAAAATATACAAAAAAGGAAAAAATCTAAAGAAATTGATGTGTTGAGATAATCGTTGGAGGTTGCCCTAGACTCTTTAAAGTTGTATTGAGAGTCACTGATAAAGAGATATAGGTCGGTTGGGGGTTTGTTCTTGTGACAATATTTAATTTTGTATTTCTCCCCCCTGCTCCCAGACCTAACATATATAGGGGGGTGCCTTTTTCATATTGGAGTCCAAAGTGTCTCTTCTGAGGTCCTCAGGGGTTTAGAATCGTACTCTTGCTGTGAATTGGTACTAACCCTGGGCAAAGCACTACGCTACGCTCACGTAGTTTGCGAACTTTGCGCTACTTCGCACTACGTGAACTGCACGAAGCACAGTGCAAACGCGTTGCTTAGCGTAGTGCAGCTGTCATTTTTTGCTTGCGGTCCTCCATGTCAAGTTGCCGACCGCGAGCAATCAAAATGTCATCCCGGCGAGACTTTTTCCTCGTTCGCGATCAGCAACATCAAGTTGCCGATCACGAGCGTGGAAAATAAACCTCCCGGCAAGATTCTCAACGCGGGGAGGTCAGGTTTCTCATTGCGAGTGGTCGCATATGCTCGCGACCGCTCGTGATGAGAAACTACCAGTCCGCGTTGAGAAAGCTGCCACTCGAGTACAAATCTACTCGAGCAGCAGAAGACTACAGCTCGCGCTGTGCAAGATGCCGTTTTCAATGATTGCACAGTGCTGGACGCTTGTCTGCACTGTGCAATCATTGAAAACGGCATCTTGCACAGTGCGAACAGGGTACTACGCAGTTTGCGTAGTGCTACGCGTAGTGCGAAGAGCACTTTGCGTAGCTTCGCGTAGCGCTACTTCGCAAACTACGCCCAGCCCTAATTGGTACTTAAAAGACTAAAGTGAGAAGATAAAATCTTTGACCAGGATACACGTGGATGGTGTATCTGACCCATGGTCCATCAAGATCAGCGTCCAATTGCAGCTGTTGCAGCATTAATGTGTTGGGCCTCATAGATTATTTTGTTGGATTTAAACTTCGTTTCCTGTCCCTATTAACCTCAGGTCCTACGATGGATCTTGTTCTGTGCTGAAAGGGATTGGAATATCAAGAGGGTGAGCAATTATCATATGAGGGTCTGGAATAGATCATTGCTAATGTTTAATAACAGAAGCAGTTTCCTTGTAAATCCACCCTAAACCCCTGGCCATAAAATCGATATTCAGCCACAACCAAATAAATGAAACCAAATCAACAGAGAAATGTTATCATATTATATTTAAGTTTAAGGATAGATGGATTAGCATACAGTCTTAATTTCAAATTAGATCAGTTATTTTATAAACATTTGCGTATGCTGCGAGATTAGATATCAAGAGATCTATCTTCCTCAGCCGAGGGAGATTATCCTAATGAAACCAATTAGAAGGAACATCCGTCGAATCTCATACTAACTCATTAGGAAAGTTCAGCAGTGACCAGTTCATAGACAGATTTGCCTGACTCTCTCTGTTCTGCAGCATCAATGCCACAGCCTCTCCGATATGAACCCTTTCAGCCGAAAAAGTTCCATTACAGTAGCATACCAACTGGCAACAAATGTAGTATTTCGTCACAGTTTGCTTTGTTCTGAAAGTCCCAAATCGACAGTCTCTGTACCGCAAGCTGGGTAAAAGGGAGAGCCCCCTTAGTACAAAATGTAGGCAATTGTACTCAATCGATTCCAGGTTTACACCCCTTGGCATCAGCAAATTTGCCCCATTGGTCACACTCAATAGGATGAGATGATGTAGTAAGTAAAAAGTATACAAATCTGGAAGAATTAAGTATTCCATTACTCGCAATTTCCTTAGAACCACTTTAGTTTTGTGATATGATGGTTTGTTGCTTTTAGAAAGTAGGCGGATCCATGCTCCCATCTCCTGTCTTTCCATTCTCAAGCATTGCTCTAGGAAGTAATTCTTTTGTTGCAAGTCAAGGAAGCTGCAAATGTAAAAGAGACAATTGAGTGTAGGAACACAAGTGGAAACTTCACGGAAAGTTCCCATAGGCTTCAGACTATTCAGTTCATAAGTTCATACTAGAAAAGGAAGCAAAGTTTGAGGCCTTCATGAAATAAAGCTTATGCACGATGATTTCGGGCTACAAACTTAATCTCACTTTACATAGAGCAGCGCATTAATTCTTCAATTAAGCATAATCATATCACTTCAAGTAATTCATGCAAGTATAAGGTACTCATAAAATTGTAATACCCACTATAATTTCACATAATTTTGTAAATCTTTTGCGTATGTCAATACATCATACAGGATTTAAAGCACATCAGAAATAAACTTTTACGAAGTGCAAATTATGACATACCGTCCTATTACACCTACTTTTCTTGTCATTATTAGTGCTCACATAACATATTCTAATGTTATCCATTTTTCCTAACACATGAAGCAGCTTCATTCTTACATAGAAAATTCCCTGTGTTATCGTTTGTCATGTTTATGTAAGCATATGAACACTTAACTAAAAGGTTACATTTTGCATGAACTATTAACTATTAGATGTTATCAGAAATCTACTTCTAACAATCTGCATGCTTTTACGATGCAATACCTAAGTCTGAACCTAATTTGTGTGTGGTTCTGGAAACCTGAAAACCTAAGGCACGCTTTGTTATTGTCATGTAAGTTTGTCTTAAACCATTTCTGTGTAAAATTGTCTTAAGTAAGTGAATGATAACACCTCTGCTCCATCACCGCTAGGGCCAGGTCCACAGCGACCATTGACTATCATTGAAATGTTGTGGTTTTTGGTACTATTCCTACTTAAAACTTAAAATGTATTTCTCTGGTTCCCCTCATTGGATCTTTGTCACTTTGTTGTCATTTTACTCTATTTCCGAGTTTGGTGTGGGATTTTTGTTCTGCATTTGGACTTTATATCTGCCTTGGTACTTCATACATGCTTTTTTGTCCACTCTAATAGTTAAGCAATTCAAGAAACAGGAATTCAAAAGAGCCTTTCATTTTCTTGAAAGTTAATCCATAATAATTAGATCATCTACATAAAGCAGACCTGGAAATCCACCCATCTGTGTCGAAAATAAATTTGTATCTTCTAAAGTACTCGAGAGGTCAGCCAAATATAATCCAAAGTGTGTTCAGGCCAACACACATCCATGTTCAAGGCCATTTTCGATATTGATGTGACTAGATAGTTGCTCTCTTAACAATCTGAATTTGTGCCTAACTAGCGGTATGAAGCCGCTGTAAAATAGCTAGGAGCGGCGGGGTACTTTTTCAGGCATTACGTTTTGACCAGAGTTTGCCAATCCACCTTATCAAAGCCTGAACGGAAGTCGACAAAAAAAACGTAATTTTTTAAGCCGACTTCTGCACTACAGCCAACAATGCAGAGCAGTGGTTGACAGTTGAATGTTGTTCCCTATAGCCACCCTGTTTGATCAGTAATTGATTGCTCTCTTGCTCCCATTCCTCCAAATATAATATTATTTTTGAGAATACTCCGGCAAGATATCTTAGACGTAAAAGTTGATAACTGGAGTGGAGATCTACGGCACACCTCCAAGTGTGAGGAATCTCTCCTATTTCAACAACCCATGTAAAAAAGTAGTTATTTCCTATGCCCACCTCTCAGTATTTAATTATAATGTATTTGCCGGTAGCTTATTTGGTCCTGCAGCCTAAGGTTTTGTTACCAATTGTATTGCAAAAATAACCCAACTATGTTTTATCCTGCATAAAGAATGCAGAAGAAGTCTGCTAATTAGCTGGTCCATACAAGTTATTCAAGTGGATAAGCCAGTCTTCCTCAGGAGTCATACAGTTTAATGATGTAAGTTTGTTACAGTGCTATCATTTACCAAATAGTCATCTTATCTCTCCGGATAATCGCTTTATTCATAACTTCTCTATTTTTTGGTGGTAAGATATCTTTTTATCCCTTGTAAGCTTTTTATATGACACATTGTGTTCCTAAAGTTTACAAGTTCTACTCTTTAGTACCTGACTTGATTGAGCACGGCATTTAGAGTAATTGTTATTCTCATTTCTTCTCCTTCCTTGGCATTCATTTTGGCATTTTGTTTTCAGCTGACCATCAACCCTTATAGTTGTTTCTTAGTACCATTCAGCTGGCCAGTAGTACTACAACACTTGTCACATTTATCTTGGGTACTGCGATAGATGGAAATTATTTGTTGATACAGTGTCTAGTCTAATCAAAAGTCTGCGTGGATAATTCCCTGGAAAGGGTTTGAGTTTTCACCTTCCCTACTGTATAAATCTATGGACACAATTAGAGACCAGTGGTCACTCCCATCTACAGTCAAGACGGAAGTATGACCAAAGCAGAAATAATCATTTATCGAAACAAAAAAGTAATCGATTGAGCATTGCTGTTGACCGTTTTTAAAAGTCTGAGCAGTGGGACAGTCCAACTCACTCCTCCTTTTCGGATACACCAGGCCATTCCACACTAGGCGCTAAAATATTTTGTTTGGTTCCTTTGAGAAAAGATACTTATGAGAAACTACCTAAGGAGTTTCAATGCTAAATTTTCTTTTGCTGTTATAATTAACTTTTAGTGGAGATTTTGGGCGCATTAGCTGCAGTAAATATTAATCAGGATGACGAAAATATCAGAAGATCACTTCTACTAAGCAATATAAACACTTGTCTCCATTTTCTCATCCATCTGGTGATCTCAGCAGATGGGTGCGCATGCATGGATGTTGAAATAGCGGAAAATGATTTAAGAAATAGCTCACCCATGCAGGAAAACCTGGTGAAGTTAATCTTCCCTTCAGATCGTGCCTATCACCCAACATCTTCAGTAAATGCATCATGTAGGTTAAATGCATCCTATAGGTTCAATGCTAATGAGATGTTCAAAACATCACTGTAGTGTTTCTCATCCATATCAAAAGAACCAACATAAAAGTGTTTGTAAAAGAGTAGCAAATAAAAATGACCCCTCAGAAACTAAGAATCATCAGGAGAGTTAAAAACCACAAAAGCTGCAGTAAAGGGGAAATCTTTAGGTAATAAAATCAGTCTCTCTGGAGAATTCCCCATACAACAAGAGATAAGTGAAATATCAATTTAAACATTGCAACTCCACAAAAAAAGACAATAAGAGTGAAAGTGCCAATAAAAATGGAAACATTGCCAGTAAGTCTATGTCCCAAGATCTCTCAACAGCAGTGGAGGATAAAGGGAGGTTTCTCAATTTTGATATCTGTAGAAAGGGTGAAAAAAGTCAAAGCTCTGCCTCTTGAATAGGTGCAAACTCCTCACGCTGTTAAAACAAATTCTTCAACTAGCGGGCACTGAATACCAGGATCTAGAGTATGTTGGATTTTAACAATTAATGGTTAAAAAGGTGACTATTGTGTTTTGTCTCCCCTTTAATTATCTGATTTCAAAAACTGCTGAGGAGCTAATTATAGTAGGCCTTGAAATTATTTCAACAGAGACCATAATCCATCAGTCTGGCTATTATCCCAATCCTCCCCATTTCTTGGAACCCACACAGGTTTGACCTCTTCCTAGATTCAGTGATTGTGGCTGATAAGACCCCTACCTGAATGTACAGGTGACTGAATAGACTGCCTTGTTCAATGAATGCTAGAATGGAAAATCTGACAATAGTATAAACAGATGAGAACATCTAAGCATAGGGCAAGTCCATTTTATGTACCTTGTGATCAAGTTGATATATTGTTGCAACAATACTCGGATTGATTGCAGCCTTCGCTGTATGATAATTTTGAATAATGTACTGGAAACCCTCACAGCACAAATCTGGTTAGCTGGCATAGTCATTGTTCTATTCATGTAGAACAATCAGCCAAATAAATAAGCATTGGCAAAGCCAATAGCTCTCGTCTATAAGAGCTATTGGCTTTGGCAATGTTTTGTAGCCATGCTGTACTATAGTGCAGATGATTTGCAGTGTGGCCTTTTTTTTTTAAAGTGCATTATCACCGAAAGCATCATGGTACTTGCACAGCAGTCATAACCCATGCACAGTAAACCCCTGGCACCATATAGTGTCTAAAGGCTTAAACGATTATGATCTAGGCATTCTCAGCAACCTCACCAACATCCTGACCATGATGCCGAATTTCAGCAACCAGTTGTAGCTCAGCCATGTACATGGGCTCCAGAAACTATCCCCGGCAATCTGCCCACCTCTGCCAGCTCTTGGGATGTTTTTAGGGACAACCCGTCGCCAGAAATATCGCAGCCTATGATAGTCCTATGCAAAAGTCCATCCTCCGTTTCCAAACTCTTGGATGCAACAGTTCAGTACTTTCATTGTTCTGTAATGTCTCTTGGCCAGAATATGGCAGAGGAATAATAAATGATGCTTCTACCTGTTACTGCCTATGCCCTCAGTACTATGCAAAAGAAGCAATTTCGGGGCAAATGGGATGTCCCATGCAACTACCTCAGCTAAGCAGGACACAACCCCTCACCAGAAGTGCGCCAGAACCCTACATCCCCACATCATGTGAAAAAATGTACCCTCCTCAGTCTCACACCGCAAGCACAAAGGGGAGCCTATGAGAACCATGCGCCACAACCGGCGCCTTGTATAGCACGCTCTATGGAGGTATTTAAACTGGATTAACTGTAAACAGGAAGATATCGCTGCCCCGCAAGGGGTTTTCCAGGGCTTCCGCCCAATCATTGTCCTTTATATCGCCTTAATCCATTTGCCATGCAGCCTGGAGGGCAGATAATGTAGTGGAGCTATTTGTGACCTGGATCTAGTATATATTGGAGGTCTTGTGGTTACCTAGGTCGCCCTTTAAGAGCTTGCCTTTGAGTGGATTAAAGTCTGGAAGGAAACTGAGAGGCCAAATGTATTGAGATAGAGCGCGGCGTAGCTACAAATATTTATAAAATAGACTATGGGCCTTGAAAATTCTGACAGTAGCTCCTGGAATTACTTAAGTATGAGGCCCCACATAACCCAGCCAATGTGGATATGCCTATGTGATCCCGCTCCTAAAAGCCCCTCAACCCCGCTACCTACAGAGCGAGAGAGCCCTGCCACAACAGCGTCCAGTGCCCCCACGAGCCTATCTTGTGTAGGAATCGCCTCCACACCTCTATCACAACTCTGGTTGTGGGGAGGGGGAGGGCATCACCCACCTCTCCACAGCATAAGCTGGATCGTCACGTGAACACCACCACCTATCGTTAAAAACCTGCAGGTGAGAAGCGGCATAGTATGATTGCATATCTGCCGCAGCAACACCCCACAGTATGAGGACTGGAAACTGGTTTTGGAGGGCCACAGTGGAGGCTGTCTAGCCTTTTGGCTTCTATTATTGACTTAATAAAAATTGTTTAAAGTCGAAATAGCACAATTTTTAGTGCATGATAGAGAAGCATCATAGATACTCAGGCAGTGTTATGTTGCCTTTTCGTTTTAACAGTACTGGGACAAATGTGTTTCATTGTCACTTTGAGAAGCTGTGCCAGTCTTTCCAGTGGCGGCGGCTTATTTGATTGCTTTTTAGGTCAAGCCTAGCTCAGTGCGCATGCGCTGCTCTAGGAGAGGGCCTCTTGGAATCACTCCAGACTTTCGCTAAACTTGTGTGTGTGTGTGGCTTTCTATTTTCCACACATTCTTTTGGCCTTTGTGTGTGGCTTTCAAAAATGAAAGCAACCAATTGGCCAAAGGCGGGTGCCTGTCCCACCTTTCTGTAAATGTTCACTCCCACTGACTGCAGCTGTCGGGAGCGAGCAGCGGCGCACAGGGTGCCATCTGTTGTGAATCATGTTACAAATTGGCGCGGTCGCTTTCACTTTCTCGGCCGCGCTTGTTTTTTTTTTTAAGTCAAAATGAATGCCAGCATCGTTTCTACCGGCTTTCCCGGAATGCCCTGGCCACTGCCACAATATTTAGTTTTGTTTATTGCAGGAGTTCATTTTCTGTAAAGCACTTCGGTGACGTTAGGGGCTCTTAACTTCCGTTGTGAATGTGAGTTTATGTTGTCTGAAATATACCCTGAGTTGAGCAATTTCTTTGTGTACATTCAGTTCAGACATTCTTGGGTTCTCATGCAATCGCCATCTCTGTGCTCTTGGTTGGAGTGAATTTGCAAAGGGTAGTTGTAGTAACGACAACACTACACAGACAACTGTCTGTCAGTGCAGGGGGTGAGTACATTGGACGTAAAATATTTGGATCACAGGCTGTCTACCAGAGCGCTGTTTCACATCTTCCGCGGTGTCTGCGTTTCTCTTCTGGGTTGCCCCCTGCGAACAAAAACAGCTCACTGCCAAGCTGGTGCGATTCCTACTATAGCGGGCACTCCCGCGTGCTGTGTGCTTACTAGTCTGCCAACGCTCTTCGAAGACATGTCAGGAACTGGAGCGGTTATTGAAATACAAACACTCTAGCCTACCACAATGCATTATTTAGGAAAGGACAGCTCTAAATCATTAGATACTGGAATGAACATCTTCTTTATGTTTATATGCCCTTAAAGAGGGGACAGTATATCTAGTTAGAAGACACCTTGGTGCACAGTGTGCTCTGTAAGACGTCCACTGCTGTAACTGTGACGACGTTTGAACCTGAGGAGATGGAGGGACTTGCTGAGGGTCTAGGAACACCTCATTCACACCGAGAAGTGCCTGTGCTCTCTCATTGAAAGTAAACTGCTGCAGAAAGAGACTCCCCAGCACATGCAGTCAACTCGGCGCAGGCACCCAGAGGCTGCCAGCTTGAAGCATTGACTCTTCTGATGGCTGGCTGTCTGTCTGTCCGGCGCCCCTTCTCATTTTCGGCAGGAGGTTTATATAGTTCCTGAAGGGGGTAATTTTTAGGTTTTGTTTTGAACTTGAAGTATTGTGTTGGAAAGACGTAAGTAGCAAATACATAAATAATTGAATGGGTCTTCAAAATCCAGAGGTTATATAACAAGGACTGAAACTTTAATGTTAATTTGTAATATTGTCAAAAACATGGTCCCTCTAGTGAGCGGGAATTGAATCAGTGTAACTGAAAGGCAGTGTATCCTCCCATTATAATATTTACTGCAGTAATGTCGCCACAAACATCAATTTTTAAATTAATCCCACCCCGCCGAGATTTGGCTGGGTGTGCTTGGCTCAGATACTGTAGCAGTAAATGAAGGGAGTTCTCATTCAAATGCACTCTGTCACTAGGAGAGAGACAGAAGACGCAGCAAATACCCCGTTTCCATCCGTTAATAATAATAATCAAATCATTTATAAAGCGCCTGGTTACACCAACTGGCGTGTCCCCGCGCTCTGAACCACTACATAAAACAAGCATTTGCAATGCAATAGGTCTCGCATTTACGTGAGTTTAAGTTATTGGCATTGTAAATGAAAATGCCTTTTGTTTTAAAAACAAAAACCAATAAAAGGTATTGTCATTTACAATGCCAGTAGCTCAAACTTACGTAAATGCGAGACCTATTGCTTTGCAACGCCTTGTTTTGTTAGTCTTGTGTTTGTTCCACCGATGGAGCCCAGCCTCTTTGCCCAACTCTTTGAATGGCTGGTTTCTTTGCTTACTCTGTTCACTTTTAGGAAACTTCTTTTCATGCTACACTTTAAACCAATCTTTTGCACCGCTTTATTTTTTAGTTTGACGATCCATCTTCGATGAATAAATAAAAAAGAACAATAAGCTACAATGTGGCAGGGGGCCACATCATACCACTGATTTCATCTGTAGTGCACTGCATACTACAAGGCCACAGCTTCTAACTCGGGTGACCTGCATGCTAAATGTGGTGGCCATGCTGGAATTTTAAAATAATGCAACGCTATTTCCCACAAGGCATCTACCCGTTGCCATTTTTTTACTCCATTCGTAGGCCTGTCCTGTTTAGACAGCAGTATGTTTTTTTTTTTTTACTTCATTCAATTAGTGTATCTTCTACATGGTGTTTATTTAGTGTGTGTGTTTTATTGTAATTGTGCAAGTGAATGGATGCAAAAATCAGTCAGCAGGTAACTGGATGGATGCTTGAATGCATATTTATAAAGTTGCATGTATAGCGACTTATTGAGTGCTTATACTCATCAATGACTGAAGAGGCCCTTTCATTTAAAAGCCAGACCTATTGACATTGCCAATTCTAGTTTCTTTGTAGGGCTTACTCCTTTTAAGAAGAGACGTTGAGCACAAACCTCAGCTGTACTGAAAGAAAGTACACCCATAGTATTTATTCATCCATTAGGAAGGGTGGCCAAGGCCATGCACGGATTCAGGACTGAAGTTGATATTTTTCCTTTAAGCGTGTCTTATCCCATTTGGGCATGATAACCTGTGTTTTCCTTGGGATAAGACCCTGTGCCGATATTAGCTACTATGTGTGAGCAGGCCAGAGAATTATCGCCTGGCATAGTTAGCCCGGGTGCTCTTTTGAACGAATTGCCACTTGGCACCCGTGTTTTTCCGCCTGCTCTGCAGAAGGCACTTGTACCTTTCCCCCCTGCTCCGGGAGAGGACACCAGTGACTCAGCGCGTCCTCGTCTCCTGTGTTTCGGTGACGTGATTTATTGAGTCTGAACTGAAGCTCTGCATGTTTATCCTCCCTCCGCACATTCAGTGCTCTCAGGAAGTGCACTTCCCAGCAGGGTCATGCCGTCGTGTTTATTATTGAGCTCCGTGTACAGGATCTAAAAATAAACCAGTATTTGTATGGTTTCTAAAATCCGCGCTGGGAGGTGAGAGAATCCGAACTGGATGGAAAGCCTAACTCTTTCCCTGGTATGAAGGGGTGCTTCATCCAGTCCGCTTTCTAGTGTCAGCTCTATAAAATCACAGGTTTGGATCCTAAGTAAAAGATGTTAGACATTATATCTGCATTGATGTACTATTTTTGAATAGCGTTATTTGTTCAGTAGCTGGTGCTTGATATTGAGTCACTGGACCGGACCCCGCTGGACATATCCTAGATGATTCAGAAAAGGGGGTGGTGATGAACAGAGTGTCTGAATTAAGCAGAACACTCTTACCCAGTCCAAAGATCAGGGCTTGATCCATCACCGTTATTTAGCTCACTGCCCCATCCCAGCTCAGAACCTGGCTATATGCAAATTAGTCTGTCCCTGGCCCAGTGCATCATAGGAACAGGGCAGACCAAACTACAAAGCCAATTCTTCACCAGAAAGGAGACAAGCTTCCGGGGACCGGTTTCTGCCATTTCAGGCGTCGTCGGCCCGGCTTGCTTGAATCCTGATGGAGCAGTGAGCAAGGGACTCATGTCTGAGTATACCCTTCCACGCTTATGGTGGACAAAATGATTCAGAAAAGGGGGACAAAATGATTCAGAAAAGGGGGTGGTGATTTACAGAGTGTCTGAATTAAGCAGACCACTCTTACCCAGTCCAAAGATCAGGGCTTGATCCATCACCGTTATTTAGCTCACCGCCCCATCCCAGCTCAGAACCTGGCTATATGCAAATTAGTCTGTCCCTGGCCCAGTGCATCATGGGAACAGGGCAGACCAAACTACCAAGCCAATTCTTCACCAGAAAGGAGACAAGCTTCCGGCGACCGGTTTCTGCCATTTCAGGCGTCGTCGGCCCGGACATATCCTAGATGTCATTTTTGCTAATACTGAGCTAGTTACCTTTCAAACTATAACTCCAGTCACATGGTCAGACCACCACTTGCTTGCCTTCCAACATAAAACAACCCTAAGCGACTCACCTAAAACTACCTTACATCCATCCACCTATCGGCCGTGGAACAAACTCAATTTGGAACACTTGGAAACACAACTAACATCCAGTACAAATCTGGAAAGCATAAATTCTGTTCAACATCTATATGAGTGGCTACAGGAAGCTTTTGACATCCTGATACCACTCAAAACCACACAACAGAACAAAAGAAAAAAAGTGCCTTGGAGAAACATAGAAATAAAAGACATAAAACAACAAATTAGAAAGCTGCAAGGTACCTGGCTCAAAACAAACGCCAAACAAGACAAACTTCACCTACAGAAAATTAACAGATTATACAAGTCTGCTATCAAAAAAGCTAAGAAAAGTTACTATTCAGACAGAATTCAAAACGCTAAATGTGCAAATAAAGAATTCTATAAAATACTCAATGAATTTCGCAAACCAAATTGCCTAGAAGGAACTCATCCTGTTACTCAAGATTTCACAGACAAACTGGCAAATCATTACACGGACAAAGCAGAAACATTGGAATCGTACTTAAAACAGAAACAAAGCACCAGCAGTAACCCTTGTACAAAACAACAATTTAAGAATGCTTTATTCAAGCCTCTCCGTTCCTTCCAATACATCTCACACAATGAATTCATGGACCTGGTCAAAGCAAGCAGGCCTGCCGGCAGCCCTTCTGACCCATGTCCGCCACAAACTTTCAAGTCAATTCTTTTAACAACTTCTGCTGCCACTCCAGTAAGAAGAATCATCAATGATTCCTTAACTACTGGAATATTTCCAGAAGAACTCAAAAAGTCATACATAAGCCCTTTACTGAAGAAAACAAACTTGGACCCGCTGAATCCTGACAACTACACACCCATTACAAATGGACCGTTCCTGGACAAACTGATAGAAAGATGTCACAATTCATTGAAGAGAATGACATACTTTCAGACTTCCAAACAGGATTCCGTCCGGGAAGAGGCACTGAATCTGCCCTCCTTGCCATCTGGGATGACCTAAAGAATACAGTTGACCGCAACGGGGTTGCTGCACTACTCCTCTTGGGCCTCTCAGCTGCCTTTGACACGGTTGACCATGACACTCTGAAACAAAGACTCTATGAAACCGGCAGAGAGGGAACTGCTTTAGACTAGATTGCGCCCTACTTTCTAAACAGATTTTTTAAAAATGATTTTTATTTACATTTTAAGAATAACCGCATATGCATGTCGCAATCAATTTACAAATAGAAACCAGTAAAATGCAAATGTCTCAGCCAGATACCTCCAATTATATGCAAACATTACCGTAAAGGAAAAACAGCTCAACTCCCCCAACCCTCCCACCTCCCCCACCCCATCTACCAGGTAGTACAAGTGTTTCCAAGTCCTCTCATTAAGACAACTACATTAAAGCAGGTGCCACAGAATGAATAGTGTTTACAGTGAGTAGCATCACAGCAACAATACAGCATAGCAGTCAGGGCCAACAACGCAGAATATCCCCAAACCGTGATAGATCCAAGTCAACGGTCACAGCGACACTATGTGCAGAGCTGCGCCTCCCCAACTAACTCAGGGTGTGCAACCATGTATGTTGTCATAGGGCTCCAGAAGTCCTTAGGGTCGGAAGCCTCAGGCAGGTCCTCCCCATAAGTCTGCAATTGATCTCTACAGTATGCCATGTCAGTAAGCCACAATTTTAAAGTTGGAGCAATTCGCGAACCCCACCTCTTCACCACCACCCGTTTTGCCATCAGGGTGGAGACCGCCACAAGGCGTCTGCTGGAGGGCTTCAAGCGGTTAACATAACCCAGTAGGCATATCTCAGGAGTGCAATCGACAAGTTCTAGTACCACTTCCGAAAGGATGCGAGTTACATCAACCCAGAACGCCAAAATTTTCCCACACAGCCAGGCCACATGAAAGAAATCCGCATCATCAACTCCACATCTCACACACTTAGCAGATTCTCGCAGGCCATATCTATGAAGTTGTAGAGGAGAATAGTATATTTGGTGCAAAAACTTAAAATGAATAATCCTGAGATTGCAGTTGGCAGTTAGGCGTCCTGTGAGTTGACAACAAGCCGACCATATCTCCATCGGAAGTGGGGTGCCCATTGCAGTTTGCCAGCGTTGGCGCGTCTGATGATCCTCAAACTCCGTTTCTCTCTGAGAAGCATAGTAAAGCCGAATAATAAGCCCCTTACGACTCCCTCCCGTTAACATTACCTGCAGTGCCAGAAGAGTCATAGGCTCCTCCGGAAAGTTTGGATAGACATCCAGTACGGCATGTCTGATGCGGACATACATGAATCTAAATATAAAGGGCCGATTAACGTCATTTTGGGCTGCCCCAAAAGTTTTGAAACGACCCCCTGCCTACAGGTCGCCCATGCGGACTATACCGGCAGCCGAAAGCTCCTTCAGAGCAGCGGGCTCCCTCGCGTCTGAAGTTCCCGGATGTGAAGCTATGGGCCAGAGGGGGGCATACAGGTACGGAAGTGGAACTCTAGTAGCCAGAGCCTTCCACACGCAAGATGTACACCAGGAGGGGCTGATTTCTTGCCGAGGCCCACCGGCGCCGCCCGACAAGACCATAGCCTGCTCCGGAATAGGGCGAACCGCGTCTGGCTGAAAGCGCTGCGGAAAATGCCAATAATGCGCGAAATGTGCCTGTGCGCATAGGTAGTACAGGCGAAGATCTGGAGCCTCAAAGCTGCCTCTGTCGAACGGCTGCACCAGAAGATCCCAGCGGCATCGTGATTCCTTACCTCCCCAGACAAATGTAAGTAGAGCCGACTGCAATGTTTGGAAAAAGGCCAGATTCAACTTAATGGGAATATTAATAAAGAAGTACAGCAACTTAGGCAGAAACACCATTTTTACAACAGCGATCCTGTCCGCAAGCGACAGAGGAAGACGTGCCCATCTCTCTGTCTGCTCCACTATACACGTAACGGCGCGCCCATAATTCTCTGCAACCACCACCGTTGGCGTTCTATGGATCATCACCCCCAAATACTTCACTGGCTCTGTAGTCCAGGACAGTGGGAAGTCCAGTTAAACCTCCGTCGTGCGTTCTGATAAAGGGAAAACCACGGATTTGGACCAATTAATGCCCAAACCAGAAAACCTCTCAAATTGGACATACTCCCGCAAAATCGGAGAAAGAAAATTTGATGGCTCCCGAACGTAGAGTAACATATCGTCCACATATAGCGATACTATCAAAGGGCGTTGCCGGAATCTTAAAGCTGTGGCCGAATGCTTTTGGCGGAGCTTGCACACTAGTGGTTCAATTATCAAAGAGAAGAGCATGGGGGACATTGGGCAACCTTGCTGAGTGCCCCTTTCTATAGAGAATATGGACGAGACTCTGCCATTGACTCTCACTCTGGCGACAGGTCCGCTATAAAGAACCCGAATCCATTGGAGAAAGAAGGGGGGGAACCCCATTCTATTCAGGACCGTGAACATATAAGACCAATGCACGGAGTCAAAGGCCTTTGCCGCGTCAAGTAACACAGCAACGGCTTGAAAATCAGGTTCAAAATAATGTAGCGTGGAAAACAATGTACACAGATTATGCGTAGTGGATCTTAACACCACGAAACCAGACTTATCTGGCAAAACCAGAAGGGGCACCAGGGGTAGAAGTCTTGTGGCAATCATTTTCACCAAGATTTTGGTATCAATGTTTGATAGAGTGGCCTGTACGATCCGCATTGATTAGGGAATATGTCAGGCTTCAATAGTGTGACCAGCAAGGCCTCCCGAAGCGACGGCGGCAGATAACCACTGTCATATGCCTCCGCATAGACCTCCAGCAACCGAGGAGCTAAGAGTGTAGCAAATGTCTTATAAAATTCACTCGGCAGCCCATCAGGCCCAGCAGCCTTGCACATAGGTAAAGCCATTATAGCATCTCGCACATCTTCCTCCACGAACGGCTGCACTTAATATTCACGATGCCACATCGTCCAGGTATTCATGTGTTTCCTCGTCAGAAGGGGACTCCCGGGCCGCATATAGGTCGGTATAAAACTTCAATACGACATCACAAAGTTCTTCAGTCGAGTGTCGGGCTTCACCAGCATCATCAATGAGCTCATTTATGGGCTCCTGGTTTCGGGGCTCCCTAAACTTCTGGGCGAGAGAACGGCTCGCCCATCCACCGTCCCCATAATACCGCGCTATCCGACGCCTAGAGCAATGCCGCAGCTCCTGGTCAACATATCATTGTGTTCAGAGACCAGGTCACAGATCCGTGCAAGTTTGTCCGCCGTGGGGTCATTGTCAAAGGCTCGCTCCAGATCACTAATATCTGCAGCCAGCTTCTGTATCCTGCGCCTAATATCTCGCAGTACTCCCGCCTGCGCTCCTATGCAGACCCCTCTGATGGTGACCTTAAAGGCCTCCCACAGGACCCCGGCACTGTCCACCGTACCTTCATTCTCCTTAAAGTAATGCCCAATCGCTTCCTCTATAGTGCACTTAAACACTGGGTCTCTCAATTCAGACGACTGAAGCCGCCAGGCAAATTGCGGGGCTCTATAATTCGGCAATGTCAATTCCATGAACACTGGAGAATGGTCGGAAAGTGTTCTGGCCGCATGACAAGCGCTCTTAACCCATTGGTACACCCCTCCTGAAATTAACCAGAAGTCAATGTGCGACCATGAGCCACGCCCCGAAGACACACATGTACTTTCACATGCTGCCGGATGGTGCAGTCGCCAAACGTCCTGCACATGCCCAGCATCTATCAGACCCACAGCACTTACGCCGCTCGTTTCTGTCGGATGTCGCACACACCATGCCTATACTTAAACGCTTCCAGGAACACATTGAAGTCACCCCCCCCCCCCCCCCCCCCAATAATTTCAGCCGGTGGAAACCGCATGATCCTGCGCCACACATCTGAGAAGAACGCTGGATCATCCACATTTGGCCTGTAGAGATACACCAAAAGCGCACACTCGCCCCCCAACCTGCCATGCATTATCACGCACCGACCATTGTCATCCGTTTCAGTCTTAAGTTCGGTAAAGGGGACCCCTTTCTTCACCAACGTGAACACACCTCTTGCAAACGAAGAGTAGGATGATGAACCCCGCAGAGTAGCCCACCGGGCCCCAACATTCCGTACCGACGCAGCAGTCAGATGTGTTTCCTGGAGGAAAGCAACACTCATCCCCATTCTATCCAAACCAGCAAACACCATCCTGATCTTACGTGGCGAATTCAACCCCGCACATTCCAAGTGGCAAACTTAAGAGAGCTACCCATTATCCGGTGGCAAAAGCATTAAGTGGCAAACGATATAGCCAAGGTGATACGTCCTCATAGCGCATCGGGCATTACACATCCCAACTGTACACCTGGGAGATAACAACTAACAGTCAACCCCCCCCCCCCCGTCCCAGCCCAACCCTCCCACCAACCACCCACTTCAGCACCCCAATCATGCCGAAGCCATCCCCTGTCCCAACCTGCCCCCCCCCCCACAACAATAACAGAAATCTTGGCTTGGAGTACACCCATTTGTAGGGGGCACAGATGCGCAAAGCTCCTGGTGACCGATGAGTCAATATAGAACATCCCAGCTCCAAATGGCCAGATATGTAGGCACCGGTGTGGCAGGATATACCTCAAGGATTTCAAGCAAAGGCAACTACCCAGGCCCCGGCAATCATGAAACACAGGTAGGCTTTCAGTTTCAGAGGAGTCTTAAAGGGAGAAGTAAGCAATTCAGCCAAATCCCCGCAGACAGAGCAAAACAGTAAACTCCTGACATCTTGAACTTATCTAGCACTTCTATACATGTGAAGTCCCACTCTGCGTGAGTCAAAGACAAAGCAAACTAATAGGGCCAGTACTAAATGGGAACATGGAATCCTAGTCATAAAGAGCGTCAAGCATGTCCAGTGGCCCCTAGCAGAGCAGTCTCAATGCACACACAAAAGAACCCTCAACCCGCAGCATCCTCTCGCTCCTCCACTTCCAGGGCCTCCATGGAGACCCGCTTCCTGCCCTTCAATTTTTTCGCGTAGTCCATAGCAGCCTTAGGGGAGGAGAAAATCTTGTTGTCAGAAGCAGGCGAGCGGGGTATAGCATTGCATAGGGCACCCTCTCACTTCACAAAAACTGCTTCACGGTACTGAACTCCCTCCGCACAGCTTGTACAGCAACAGTAAAATCAGGGAAAAAGGCAAGTGAGTTCCCCTGATGCTCTATCGTTCCCTTCTCTCTAGCCAATCGCAGGATCGTGTCCCTGTCCCTATAATTCAAAACCCTAGCGATTATGGGACGAGGAGGGGCTCCAGGGACCGGGCGTGCAGCCAGCGAGCGGTGGGCACGCTCCACAATGAACATATTAGACAATTGCTCCATGCCGAAGATGTCAGTGATGAGGCGCTCCATGCATGTCTCCATTTTGCCCACATTCGTGGATTCCGGCAATCCCGTAACGCGGATTTTATTACTTCGGCACCGTGCCTCCAAATCCTCGTTTTTTGCCTGCATATGAGAGAGGACTTTTTCCATATTCAGAGCCTTGTCTGTAACAGTGGATAATCCTCTGCGGCCGAGACCCTCTGTTCCACCTCCCCCATGCGCACACCTTGCTTCTCTAGCTGTGAGAACATGTGATCGAGCCTGTGGTTGACTGCTGCCATAGCGCCTTCTATGGATTGTAGTGTCCGTTGCATGGCAACCAGCGTGGCCTCAGGAGTGGGGGACCCTTCGGCCACTGCATCTGCCTCCGAGTCCGAAGCAGTCCTCTGCGGGGTCTTAGTTACACTTTTGGACTCATAGGAGAGTTTAGGTTGTGTCCTATTGGACCGTCCCATAATCGCGGACAGCGTCGTGTCAGTCAAGGCCGAAATCAAATCAAAGAGGGGCACAAGTGGAGCAATATGGGTCCAGTGGCGGCACAAACCCAGACCCTCACCGTCACTGTCTGAGTATAGGCGATCCCCATCAGCCCTCGCAGTGGGGAGAGAAATCCGGCGAACCTTGAACTGCTCCCCTCAAACCGTACACCCAGCGAGATGTTTTCTGCAATGCATATTCCCTAATGCTCTAAGTGGTGTAAAAATATTCGTGGAGTGAACTATCTTGCAGGCCAGAGCAGCCGCAGCAGGGCAGGCAGGAGATAGAGGCCTCTGTAGTGGGCCCAGCTACACCTCACCAAAGACTGTCGCACATGACTCCACCTCCAGCCACGCACCACTCCGGCCAGGAGAGGCTATTATACTGAATTCAGTCTCTGATGGTGAATTAAAACTCAGCTGCCCTCACAGTCAAGTATTCCCCCGGCACTAGTTGCTGAGATGATAGGTGCACCCATTGAGGCAAGCCCTTCTCCCGTCTAGTATAAGGTAGTGCCCCTCCTGCTGTGTGCAGCCGCAGATGGTCAGGTAAGTGCAAGGATGATCACAGAGCAGGGCCCACAAGCACTGCACACGAAGGAATCTTGTACTTCCTGTCTTCGCTGGGGAAAGCCACAGCCAGCAAAGCTGCAGAAGAGCGAAATGGCGACGGTAACCACCAGGAGCCTCACAGCAACTGCCCGCACTAGTAAGTCCACACAATCAGCGCACACCTCCGGGGCTGGGGCTCACAGGGAACAGCAGCCCCCAGCAGCAAGATAGTCTAGGCCCCAGCAGATCAGGGAAACTCTTGGGTGGCAAGCCGAGGGAGAACACAGTCCCAGCACGCTATGTCCACCGGACCACACTGCAACCCAGCAGCCTCTACGCCCCCGCAGCCAGCACCAGACCCAGCAAGGCAGGCGCAACCCAGCCCCCGGCCTGAGCCCACCTCCGCTGTCCGAGCCGGGAGATAGTCCAACCCCCTCACCGTGTCCGGCACTGATGTCTGCCAGCGCTGGGATCACTCCTGCCCAGCCACACGTCTCCGCTCCTTGCCGCAGGCCACCACACCGACACCTACTGCCCAGTCCAGAGGCACTGCTACACGGCACCGGGAGGGACCTGGGCACATCTCCCGCATCAATCACCCCTCTCCTGAGGGCACCGCACTATTGCCACGTCGTCTAGCACACCGGGGGGACAGCGATCACCTCCAACAGGACCAGGAGGCTACAGGCACGCCTCGTCCCGCCTCCTCCGCCACAGGTCCGCAGCTACGCCAGGGAACGCGGCGTCCTCCCAGACCAGCGAGGCTGCGCTCAATCCCACCGACGTCGAGAAGGCTCCAGGCACGCCTCCCAGTCGATAGCCAATTTCCAGCTGTGAGCCCTACAGGCAAAGCACCCCTCGAAACCCCAAGGGGGCCGTGCAGACACTTGCAGGTCTCTCCCGCAGCCTCCCAGATCAGTGGCTCGCCAGCTTCCAAAGGTCGCCACAGATAGGCCCCGCCACGAGACAGGCCAGCAACTACAAAACACTGTAAAAAGCGGGTGGTGGGCGCCGCAAAGTATCTCTAACGGCACAGGAGACAGTCAGGTTGTCACATCAGGCGTTCAGGGACTCCTGGAGCACAGGATGTAGCGGATATTTGACGGATATTATCTCGGTCATGTAGAGCCTCACAGAAATGCGGCCATCTTGCTGTGCGCCCTCTACGCCCCCCCACCTTCAAAACAGAATTAATGTTATCCACACCCCACCTTTCTCGTCCAAACCATACTCCACAAAAGCAGGGGTCCCTCAAGGTTCTATCATCTCACCCATGTTTTTCAACATCTACATGAAGTCATTACCAGTACTGATCAGTACATTTCACCTCACGTGCTATAACTATGCAGATGACACGCAAATACTCCTTCAACTGGAATGCCCTAAAGACATTGGAAAATCACCAATTTTCAGCTGTCTCAGAGCCGTGGATCAGTGGATGACCTGGAGCCATCTCAAATTGTATGCTTCAAAAACTGAAATACTCACGTGTAGCGATTGGAAACATTACAACCCGCTTGCCGCATGGCCTGATGAACTGGAATCACTGCCTAAAGTATCGAAGGAAGTAAGAAACCTCAGAATGACCATGGATAAACTAGCAAGATCAAGCTTTGCTACTACAAAAACGCTGCAACTAATTTTCCCTCATTTGGGATTTCCACACAAGGTCCAAGCTACCATATCCCTTGTTCTGTCCAAACTCGATTACGCCAATAGCCTCTACCAAGGATCACCTTTAACGACCATGAAAAGACTACAACGGATTCAGAACTCGGCTGCCAGACTACTCTTGCATATTAAACCGCAAGACCACATCCCCCCTGCCTTGAAAGCCCTGCATTGGTTACCGATTGCCACAAGATCCATGTTCAAGCTGCTTTGTATCACCCACAAAGCAATACATGGAATGGGACCGCTCTTCATCAGGAATAAAATCACCGAACACATTCAACGAAGGAACCTCCGCTCTAAAGGAGCATTTCGCCTCAAAATCCCACCCTACAAGAAAAAAAACAATGGGTGGCGCATCCTTCACTGTTCAAGCAGCCAAACTATGGAACTCTTTACCCCCCAACATAAGGTCCACCGACAACCACCTTATCTTCAGAAAACTACTCAAGATTTGGCTCTTCCTCACATAAGCACCATACGCAAACAGAAATTTACAGCATATCCCTCTGTATACAAGCATTTTTTTCACTATAGATATGTACCTATCTTTGTGTATTACTTTACATAAACATGTAAAAGAATTATGTTGCTGAGAGAAAAAATAACAATAATGATGAAAAAATAAAAATCATCTTTGGTCTACATGTACATACTTCCATTGTGTATCTATGTACCTTCCATGTACTTGGATCTGTGTGTCTGCTACTTTTCTCCTGGAAAAGCATATCTAATGCACTACCCTATTTCTCATCCTGTGCCTCTATCAATATATTTAATCTACATATACTTACCTCCTTCATGTATCTATATACTTTCAATGTAATTATGGATCTATATATTTATCACTTTCTTCTAATTTAGCATTTCCAATGCACTGCGCTATTTCTCAGCCTATACTTCGCTCAATATATCTTCCAGCCCAACTTTCTGACTCATCTCAAACTTCTTTTACTACTCCTTCCATTGCACTACCCTATCTCTCATCCTATACATCTATCAATATATCCTCTACAACTACTCTCTCATTTATCCCAAACCCCATACCACTACTATGATTGCCAAAATAACCCTTTCTAGACTCTCTCCTACTCTACCCCTCCTTGCATCATCTGACACCTCTTTTACTATACCGATCCCCTAAAACAAACCTTTCTAAACTCTTTCCTCTGAGTCCTCCCCTCCAAAACTCATTTTTACTCATCCAAAAGCCTCCTCCTATTGCTAAGACCTAAAAAAAAATCCTTTCACTCTTTTATCCCTCCACTATCCTTTTCAATCGAAATGAACAGAATAACATGTTCACTTCTCAAATTCTATATTAAACAATACTAATATACTACCCTAATAACTGAATAACATATCCACTACTCAAATTACTTCATATTTTTTTTACTATACAAATTTTTAACAGTAATCCTTTAGGGGTTCCTGAGTGGCGTGCTACTCGCCAGAAAAGCGCTTCAACACCCATCAGGGGTAACAAGTGCTATATGAATGCAAATCTTTCTTCCCCTTTTATCCCTCCGCTATCCTTCTCACTCCAAGTAACTGACTAATATCCACCACTGAAATTACTTCATGTTTCACCATATTAATTCACCACTAATCCTTTGTTGGCTTCCTGAATAGCGTGCGTCAACGTGCGCAATGTAAATACAAACCTTTGTCCTCCTCTATCCTTCTGCTATCATTCCAAATCCAAATAACTGACTAACCTATCCACCACTTAAAATGTACTTGCATGTTTCACTATACTAATTAAACACGAATCCTCTATGGGTCCCGGAGTAGCGTGCTACTCGCCGAAAAAGCGCTTCGACGCCTCGTCAGGGGTAGTAAGCGCTATATAAATGCAATTACAATACTTGCCCTTCCACTTTAGCCCACTGGGACAGGCAGTTTCCTGGTTTAGGAGTGCTTTCTGCAATCAGGGCACTGCCACTCATCCTCTGTCTAATGACGAAGTGGCCCATGATAGTTATACGACCAACATATGTTCCCAGTTCCGCTGGGGCCCTTGCATGCAGTCTATAATTTTTTTCTGGTAATGAATTTCCTTGATAACATTAAAACACTTTGTGTGTTCACGTTGTAATAAAAACGGTTGCTTGCGTTTATATTTCTGTGTGGCCTGTGTAGTTTTTCATTTTTGTTTGCCTATTAGCTTTTATACTCTTCTTGAACAACTTGCACTTATGATTGTTATTGTAGCTATTCTGTTTCTCGCAGGATTAATTGTTGTTAAGATATTGCTACTAAACAAATGTCAGAGCACTTTACAACAGGTGGTTAATTCTAAAGCCTGAATCCAAATAAGATGTATGTACAAAGCTGTGGTCAATGTCATCAATGAGGTGCATTTACAGACAAGTCAAAGGGCAGGTCAGAAAGCAGTTCCAACATCTGAATATCCAAGAAAACAATCACATTTTACGGAACAGCATTGTAAATGAAGGTGCTTATTAGTGATTTGGGAATTCAGAAGATAAGGAGCCAACAAATACTCTTTTCAGTTGAGTTATCTATGGGCAGAGAATAATTCCAATCCAGTGCTGCTTGTGAAGGCTGTCCCTGACAGGGTTGGTCACACAGACATTTCGCCATGTGAGCTTGTGATCGCAGGGTAATTCGTGGACATCTGACTACTAACATAACTTTATCTGTGATTTCAGAATCAAATCTGTGAATAACGATCTCAAGCCGGAGCAAATAGGGCTATAACAAATATGTTATGTTCTCCAGTGAGAACGGTTTCAGGAACAACTGATGCTTATTGCTCTACTATCACTGAAGGCTATCACTCCAGCACACTCACCAACATCCCCCTCCGAAGTATCAACCATATCTCCTCGGACGCAACATTACAACACCGCTGGTCAGGGAAGCTAAGCTCTCAAAGGTGCAGAGTAAGAAGTCTTCAATCTTATCAGCGTTCAGACAAAATCTTTTAATTTCTTTGGCACTCCCTTCACCTCTCCCCTTAAGCCCTCTCCATAAATTGTCCTATATCCTCTGGTTCATACATACTCACTCCACCCGTCCTTCAATTGTTATTCCTTTTAACCCCTTTGCTGCTCGTCCCCCCCCACCCCCCCATGCTAAGCCTTTTTTTTTTTTAGCTATTTGGGGTAGTTCGCGCTTAGGCCCTGTAACTTTTTGACCACATAAGGTATCTACGCCAAATTTGCGTCCTTTTCATCCAACATCACGGGGATTCTAAAGGTACCCAGGGTTTGTGGATTTCCCTGGAGGGGACCCAGAAATTAGCCAACATGCAGCTACATTTTGTTTTTTGGGGGAAAAATGAAGCGTCTGGGTTTTTCCCTGAGAATGGTATCAAAAAAGGGTTTGTGGGGCTGAAATCACAATTTTTCCAGCTTTTAGGGAATGACAGACTTTTGTCAGAAAACCAAAAAGTTTTACAGTTTTGGAATTTTTCTGGGACATAGCCTATTTTTGCTATTTTTTGTGCTTTCAACCTCTTTCCAGTTAATGGTAGAAATGAGTATGAAAGCAATAATGGATCCTGGAAAGCTATACATTTTAGTAAAGTAGACAAAATTCTGAATTCAGCAAGGGGTCATTTGTGTATATCCTTCAAGGTTTCGTTATAGAAACTAACAGTTAAATATAGGAAAAAATTGAACATTAGTTGGAAAAAAAACAGCCTTTTGTGTTAACGTTTTCACCTGTAACTTCTTCTAATTGTAACAGCTCTTTGAAAGCAGCATACCGTTACATCCGGGGGACCTTACTGGTTGTGGGCATATATAGGACTTGTAGGTTTGCCATGAACCCGACCAACCCAGAGCCAAAAACTGAGCAGCGACTTGCAATGGTTTTTTATACCCGATATATAGCAATTATTCTGGGAAAATGTGTACATGGAAAAATCGGTATTAAAGACACCTATGTATTTCTGAAATGGGAACAAAATATAGAGTTTAGAAACCGTAGATATTTGCACAAATTTCTGAAATTGGAATACTAATACTAGCATGAGAATTATTGGTTATTTTTCAAAATTACTTATTTTTTACATATTGTCTTTCATTTGGAAGGCAGAAATGCATTGAACGTCAATAGGTAATAACAGTTGCTTTACAAATCTGACTTACCCTAAGTCTCCCGATAAAAATGGTACCTCACTTGTGTGGGTAGTCATAGTGCCTACGACAGGAAACGTCTCAAAACGCAACGTGAACACACCACATTTTCACAATGAAAAATTACCCCTTTTTTTGGCAAAGTGCCTAGCTGTAGTTTTTGAAGCCTAGCTTTGCTGGCACCTAGGGAAACCTATCACACCTATACATTTTTGAAAACTTGACACCCAGGGGAATCCAGGAGGGGGGTGACTTGACTGCCTCTCACCAGGTACTGTTACCCAGAATCCCTTGCAAACCAAATAAATTGTCCAAAAAAACCCACATTTTCCTCCTATTTCTGTGGTGGAAAGTTCTGAAATCTTCGTGGAACCACAAATTTCCACCCACCCCGCATTCCCTAAAGTCTTCAGAGAAAAATGGTACCTCACTTGTGTGTGTAGGCCTAGGGCCCGCGACGGGAAACGGTACAAAACACAACGTGGACACACCACAATTTCACCGTGAAAAATGACCCTTTTTTGGCAAATTACCTAGCAGTAGTTTCTAAACCCGAGCTCTGCCGGCACCCAGGGAAAACTAGCAAACCTATACATTTTTTAAAACTAGACACCCGGGGGATTCCAGTGAGGTATGGCTTGCGTGGATCCCCCAACCTTTCCTTACCCAGAATCCTCTGCAAACCTCAAATTTTGCTGAAAGTCACCTTTTTCACACATTTCTGTGTGGGAAAGTTGTGGCGTCACCGGGCTGACACAAAGTACCTACCACCCAGCGTTCCTCCGGGTCTCCTGAAAAAAAATGGTGCCTCACTTGTGTTTTGAGGCCCAAGTACCCGTGACAGGCAAGGGCCCAAAACGTATTGAGGCAACATCAAAATTGCCTATCTCAAAACGACCTGGTTTTGCAAGGGGGGTCACCTGGGTTTTTGGCCCCATGCTCGGCGGCCATCTAGGGAAACCTACCAAACACACACATTTCTTAAAACTAGACACCTGTGGGATTCCAGGGAGGTGTGGCTTGCGTGGATCCCCCAACGTTTCCTTACCCAGAATCCCCTGCAAACCTCAAATTTTGCTGAAGTCACTTTTTTCACCCCTTTTTTTGTGGGAAAGTTCTGGCATCACGGTGCTGACACAAGTTTCCTACCACCCAGCGTTACCCCGGGTCTCCCGATAAAAATGGTGCCTCACTCGTGTGGGAGGCCCAAGTACCTGCAACAGGCAAGGGCCCCAAACATTTTGTGATAGGCAATTTTGATATTGCCTCACTATGTGGCTAAGGACGGCTCCCGGCCGTCCTGAGCACGAAAGGGGTTATCGTCTACCCCTCTCATTTACATTTTCTCCTCCTATTCATCTCCTTCTATAAACTTTCACCCCTGTGCTCCCAAAGGCTTGAATTGACAGCCATGCCTCCACAGTTTTAATTCACAATATTATCCACAAACATATAGTTGTCTAAATGTAGAGTACAATATTGAATTTTAAAACACAACATGTAAAGCATGAATATTGATGGCATAAATATTGACGTTCCAAATAACTGCAAAAGTATAGATTTTAAAAATATCAACTTAACACAATACAATGAAAAAATGCATACATATTGATCAAACATATTTAAACACAGCATATTAAAACATAACCACCATCATCATATAAATAAAAGCGAAATAAACTTTTAAATCTATATAGAACATACATTTGTGTTTACCCCAAAAAATAATAAAGCCACTAAAAATTCTGTAACGAAATATTGAACTAATCAAATTTAAAAGTGCAACAGTTAACAAAAAGCCAACCTCAGCTAATTAAGAAGGAGTTGTAAGGTAGCGCCAATGTGGGTGCACACCTACAAAAAATAAAAAAGCCTATTGCTCTGCTAGAAAGAATAATTTACAGGTTACTAAAAATACTGTTTTGTGTAATCCGCTAAAATCACTTAAGAAATTGTACAGCTAGCTTAATATAACATCTGTAAGTTCTATAACTATATTTTTGACTGAAACATTATCAAAATTCTACTGTAAAAACAGAACTTCTGCTACAAAAGAATGAAACTTACAGGTTTTAAAAAAAATGTTTTTATTGGCACTTAAAAGATTTACATACATTGTATAAATTCTAAGATAACATCGTATTATCTCATCCTCTTGAATATACATACACACATACATGCCATTTTTTAATGCCTCCACTCCCTCGGGCTTAGTTAACCTAGACCTCATGCGGCTGACTCCAGACGACCTTGTCATGGGGAATCCCTGAACGATCACGCCCTCCATTTTATATGTCCTTGTGTGTGTGGGAATCGAGCACATTGAAACCCCCAGCCTCCGAGACCCCTGATGATGGGCGACCACGATTCTGCAGCTACAAGCATTATCAGCCCCCTTAATCTATGCGGGTAACAAATCTGGCAGTGTCAGTAGTTCCTTTAGCATTGCCGCCTTTGCCCTCATATACTCACGCACTCTTTCACCCACTCCATGATGCCTTCATGTGACAACCTCTGCATTAATCAACTCAGCCATATCTTTTAGCCACTCTATCTTCGGACGTCTGGGGAACATCCATCCAATTAAAATCCTGCGATTGGCCAGCAACAGCTCCAGCACCATGAACCGCCTTCTCAGCTTCTTTTTCTTGCAAACTGGAAATTGCCCCAATAAGCACTGTGACGGTTCCCTATGGGTCTCCCATCGAGTGACAGTATTAAGTTTCAGGATGATGGTTTGCCAGTACTCATCTATATCCAGGCAGCTCCATATCATGTGTAGGAAGTCTGCCGGTTGCTCCCTACATCCTGGCCACGCCAACGAGTGCTCCGAATATATGGATTTCAGCCTACTGGGAGCCAGGTATACCGATGTACCACATTGTATTGAAGAAGCTTAAACCTTGTGTTTACGGATGACTGTTGACTCTTCTTGAATCTTTTCCAATCTCTTTTGGTAAGGGGCTTTTCCACCTGTGCCTCCCACCGCTCTTGCACCTCAAGTGCTTTTCTGGGAATATATATATATATATATATATATATATATATATATATATATAGAGAGAGAGAGATAGAGAGATATAGATATTCAACTTTTTGCCCCCTGCCGTCAACAGGATAACGTCTAGCGTTCAGGAAGTAGGTGGTGCATCAGGGAAAGGCGGCCTGATCTTTCGAGTGGTGGCTGTAATCTTTGCGTATTGCAAAAACTGTCCAGATCCCAGCTGGAATGTCTCCAATGCGTTCATCTGTGATGAGAAACTGTTGTTGTGCAACAGATCTCCCAGAGTCGCACCGCCACCTCCCCGCCATCTCTGCAAAGACATAGACCTCTCGATGTTGTGAAAAGGGCGCAGTGCCCATATGCTCATTCCCTCTGCAAACGGGACCAGTTTTATCACTGTCCTAACTGTTCTGTCCCACGCCTTACACACCGTACGGACCATGTATGGCAACCAGTCTGGAGCCCCGGCCCCTATCATCTCCCTATATTAACCTCCTTAAACTCTTTGGCGTCATGTGTGACCCTTATACATAGATACCTCACAAACTTCATCTCCCAGGGTAGTGCCAGTATCGGCATATCTGCCTCCGATCTCCCCTTCAGAATCCCTAGAAGGAACAGCTTAGACTTGGAGCAGTCCAGTGTGTCTGCCAAGCTCTGCCAGAGCCTCCAGCATGATCGGGACAGATTGACTAGGGCTCTGAAGATGCACCAATGTGTCATCTGCATAGAGCGATACCACGTGCCTGGTGTCCTCAACCTGTATTCCCCACATCCTGCAAGCGACTAGCAAGAGGCTCCATAGCTATCAAGAAGAGAAGTGGCGTCATTGACCATCGCGGTCGGGTCCCCCTATGCAGCACAAACCCTTGCGACACCAACCCACCTCTTCGTACCCTGGCTGAGGATTCTTTATACAATAATTGCACCGATTTTATGTAGTGTCCTTCGATGCCCATCATGTACAATACTTCCCAGAGGAATTCCCAGGAGACTGAATCGAACGCTTGTTTAATGTCCAGTAGCGCCAAAGCGTGTTGCCCTTCGCATAAGGCAGGGGAATGAAGTTCCAGCGACAGCCACCCTAGGTTACATTGTGTGTTCCTGTTTGGGATGAATCCACTTTGGTCATCACGCTATTAAGTGTGGTAGATATCCTAACAATCTCGTGGCCAATACTTTATTTAAAATTTCAGGTCCACGTTTAGCATTGACAGTGGACAATGAGAGAAGACCACCTGGCTATCTTGATCAGGCTTTGGTAGCATTACTATTATTGCCTCTCTCAAGGACTCCGGGAGCACCCCCCTCTCATAGGCCTCCTGATACACCTCTAGTAATTGCTCAGCCAGTTTTTCCTGCTGACAGCTTGTAAAACTCAGCCGGCAGGCCATCGCCGCCTGGGGCTTTGGCTGACTTTAGGGTTGTGATGGCTGGCAATATCTCCTCCTTTGTAATGGGAGCATCCAATATGAAACTGGCCTCAGACAGCTGAGGCAGTCGTATTCCCTCCTGATATGACCAAATCTCTAGCTGGCTAGTTGTCTCCGGGGCTCTATATAGGCCCCCACAGGTGTTCCGCAGACACTTCCAGTATCGCTTCCTGTGAGGACTTTAACGTTCTCTGTTTGTCTCGGCTTTATCGCCCTCTCTGTGCAACCTCTTATTGTATGGGGAGTGGGAGAACTTATTAAGCCTGTCCCAGGTTTCCAGTATTTCGGCCCCTTCACCCCTGCCAGGCCTGCAGACTAAGGGATCGTTTGATCAAGTCTTTCCCTAATGCGCCTAGACGCTTCTCGAGCCTATCTAGATCACTAAGGAGTTGTTGCTTAACACCATACGTTATCCTCATGCACACCTTTCTCAATACCACCTTCATGGCATCTCAGTCCATTGCCCTAGAAGAGGCAGTGCTACAGTTGTCCTTGAAATAGCCATCCAACAACCTGGTTAACTCCTGCACACCAGATCAGATAACGCTTCCAAATCTTTCTCCTTAGCGGGACTGCTGGTTTCTATCTGTACCTGCATTCAAATAGAAACCAGCACGGGTTAGTGATCTGAGAGATAGCGAGCCACATACCAGGATGCAGTAACCCATTGCAACACTACATCCGATACCAGGCAGTAGTATATCCGGCTATATGTGCCCTCAGCAGGCATATGGCATGAGTAATCCCTATCCAAGGGATGGCACACCCTCCAGACATTATGTTGCCCCAAAATGTTTATCAGTACCAATAATGCACCTGTCAATAGCGGTTGAATGGCCACTTTAGAGGGATAGCGATACACAGCTCAAGTCCCTTGCCAGGATCACTGCAGGCCTTGTGTGTTCCATAACTGCTACCAGGATTCCACTACTGAAAGAAGGATAGTCATTGGTCGGGGGTATACATGTTTACCAAGCAGATCTCCCTGGCCTCCTGGATCTATCTTAACCTCTTTCGCCACAAATGGTACCCTAGTTGCTACCCATATCAATGCTCCCGGAGCATAGCTAGAATACGTGGTCGCAAACATTTCCCACTGCCATATGCGGAAACGTACAGATTTAAATGAAATTTTCAACAGCTAAAACTTTTTTTAAAAATCAACAAGTAAGTTAAATAATTAAATGTAGTCAATATGTTTTAAGTATAACTTTAACTAGTTAAAAACCAATATGAATTAAACTATTTGAATGTTTTAAATCCCAATCAGACCCAAAAATGTCTCCCGAGCTCATCTTCTGTAGTTCACTGTACAGAAAATCCCTTTTAATATATTTAGGCTAAATCTACAGCAAAGAAAATTGCTCACGCTGGATATGAACAAAGTACTATTTAAATGGATGGTACGAAACGGCCATAAGCGTGAACAATAAATTGAAAGTTTTAGAACTTAATTAGCCACCTCATCGCCAGAGATTGAAGTTCTTAACTTTGTACACTACGTTAACGATGCCTCCGAAAAGCTCCACTGCTCCAAGTGGAACCATTGTAAAAGACTACATCCACAGAATTGGAAGTAATACAAGCCATGTGCTCAGTGGTGGCTGGCATCTACTTGGGATCACTCTGGACCTCTTTTGCTGGAGCTGCAGGCAGTGCAGGCCCCAGCAAATTCCCTCAATCATTCCTGGTCTGCTCACATGCTGTTAACCAGCATGTGAGCAGCTCCCTGATTGGTGGGAGTGGTCTCCCTCTGTGTTCCCCAGGGCAGTGGTGTCCTGCACTTGCTCTCAACCCAGCTCTCTTAAGATTGCGTTCTTTGCAGACTTCTAAACTTTGTCTTTGTTATGTCGGTATCCTTGTCTTTGATATCTTTGATGCTCCGTTTGTGCTCTGGGCCCTTCTCCTGGGTCACCCTCCTATAGAATGTGCAGGCCTTTATGGAAAGGATTCCATTCAAATACTGTCCAGAGTGCCCCTCGACTTACTCGCAGCAAGGTCACCATCCGGTCTGTAATCTCAAAAGGGCATGGTCTCTACCAAGCTGCCTGAAGGTGCAAAACATTCCTTGCAAAAGGAAGATTACCTTTGAGGGGCAGCTTACACTGGAGTAGCCACGTATTCCCAAGCTGAAAAAACATTGAGACAGGGGCAATGGCCTTAAACCCTCCAATCCTTCCATTCCTCCTCCCTAAAATTCCTCCTCGCCCTCCTAAAATTCCTCCTTCTCCACCGAAGGTATCCATTCCTCCACCTAAAGCCCCTAGTTCCCCTCCACAACACAGACTACTCCTCCATTTTTGTTTAGGGGCTTCCCATATTTCACCTATGAGGAGGGTAATCCTCTAGATCCTATGGACTCATGATGCCCCATATGACCATGACCCCTAGGATGATCCCTTGCATGATTATGGGGCTGTCCCTCCAGGTGACGACAACACTGACCTCTACCTAGCCACGACTTCCACTCCCGGTGATAACACCTTGTATCATGCCATTCATAGGTCGGTGATCTTTCACAAGGTGGACTTACAATCACAGTTGAGGACGACTTCCTGGTTGAAGCTCTCTCAAAACTCATCGCTCAACACCATACCTACCCATGTTTACGGGTATGCTAAAATCCACTAAGGATGTCTTTAAAGACCACGTAAAGGCCCTATTAATCACGCCTGGTGTTGACTGAAAGTACTTGGCAAC